>NC_050081.1:39024985-39357116 GCF_009764565.3 Dermochelys coriacea | reverse complement strand
GCGGGACGGGGGCTCTGCAAGGGAGCAGGGAGTTAGAGATCCCCCCAAACACCACATCCTTCCCCCCCATTCGCACCCCCGTGGCTGCCTCTTTCCCCTGCCCCGTGCTCCGTACCCTGCGGTGTGTCTGTTCAGGAACGTACGTTATTCTTCAAACCGCAGCGGCCAGGGGAAGCGGGCGCCTTTCCCTGCTCCTTCCCGAGCGTCTCTTCTCCCCGGGGCCCAGGTCTCGCCGTTCCCTTTCCAATCCTTTGTTAACAGGACTTTTAAACTCCCGCCAACTCACAGGGGCCTGGCACCAGGCTCCCCATGTTCTCAAGCCCGTTTCACCTCCAGCTGCTGTTTCACTGCCCGGGACCCCAGCCCCGGCTGGGATCCAGGCTGGCTCCGCGGTCACATCCCACTTCATTGATCAGCTCCCTCCGGCTTTCCAGGGTGCCCCCCACCCCCTGGTTCCTGTCTTAGCCTCCTCACCCGCTAGCCACACGACCCGCCTGTCCTGCGGCTTCGCTCATTTTCTCCACCTGGGGAGGTGAGCAAAGTGTGTTACCAGGGGGGCTGTAGGGCCAGTCACCCTGTGACCCCCCCCATTTCATCCAGCGTCCATACACCCCGGCCTCACCACACGCAGTGTCGAGCGGCTCGGCCAGGCTCTCGTACTCCACACGGCAGTGGTACAGGCCTCTCTCCTGGGGGTCGATCTCCACCGTGGCCCAGGTGTGGTAGGTCCCGTCCCCGTTGGGTAGGACACCCCCTCGCCACGTCTCCTGCTCGCTGCTCCCCCCGTTTTGCAGCCAGCTCACGGCGATGTCCCGGGGGTAGAAGCCGTGGGCCCGGCAAGACAGGGTGGTGGGGCCGCCGGGGGCATCTCTGCTGGTGACTCGCACAACTGGGGGCTCTGGGGAGACGATGGGGCAGAGGGGGAGGCCACTGGTCAGGGCCAGTGAGCAGCACCCGGGTCCCTTAGCACCCCCATGGGCCAGTCGTCGGAAAGCAGGAGCAGTCAGAGCCTGGGAAACACACCACGGGGACCTGCCCCTCCCAGGAGCCCAGGGGCAGGGGGAGATGGGACCTGACTGGGGAGCGATCTCTGCACCCTGCTGGCATGGCACAGAAGGGGACCCCCCAAAAGGCCCAGCTGACCTCTAGGGGTCTTGCCCTGTAACCCAGCCCGGGGGCACTGTAATTAGTGTCTCAGACAGGCCAGGGAGTGGGGGAGTCTCTGCAGTGGGGCGGGTTCCTGCCCCCCTCACCTCTCCTCTGCAGCATCTCCTTCCCGTAGTCCAGGTATTTCTGCAGCCACTCGACACATTTCCGCTCCAGATAGTCCCGCTGCTGCTGGCTCAGGTGGCTGTCGGCCTCCATCTTCCCCTTGGTGATCTCGGCCTCCTTGCTGGGGGCCACCCAGGTGTGGGTGTGGGTGTCGTAGGAGAGGAAATCCCGCCCGTCGTAGCCGTACCGCCGGAAGCCCCCGTCCGCCTGCAGCTTGCAGCCGTAGGTGTGCTGGAAGGGCTGTAATGGTTAGAGCGGGGGGGGGGGGGGGGGGCTGGGAGCCAGGACTCCTGGGTTCTCTCCCCAGCTCTGGGAGGGGAGTGGGGGCTAGTGGTCAGAGCAGGACTCACGCTCCCTGGCCCCATGTTATGCCCTGTTCCTGACCCACTGAAGAAACGGGCCCTGGTCTCGTTCCATCGCAGGGGGTCTCTACACCAGGGATACCGCCCTGGAGGGCTGCGAATTCATCAGTGTGTGAGGCTGCAGCTGCTCTATAATGCCCCTGAGAGCAGGGAGTATAAACCCCCTAGGCTACCCCCAGGACAGACACCCTGGGCTCTAGGATAAGCCAGGGGTGAGGGAGGGGAACTGGCCCCCAGTGTCTGGGTCTGGCCTGGCCGCAGCTGTCCCCGGCGGCTCTGGCTCAGCCAGTCGCACAGCGCTGGGGTCTGGATGCTGCTCCCCTGGGTGGCAGGGCCCAGCCAGTCCACGATCCCCCACCCTGAGCGCGTCTTTCTCCAGCTGGCGGCTCCGGCAGTGACAGCGACAGGCATCTCCCGGCTCTGGGTTCGCATCTGAAGCAGAACAGGGGGGTGAGGGGGATTCCGGAATCCCCCTCCCCTATTACAGGACAGTCCCCATCGCCCATGGGCTGGGCTCACCCCCTTCCTCCAAACGCCCCCTCGTACCCCAGCCAGCAACCACCCCCCGGCCTCACCCCACACAGTGACACAGACCCAGAGTGAGGGGCCCAGAGGATCACAGGGGCAGGGATGTCCCCAAAAGGGTGGGAGGAAGGGCAGGCTGCAGGCAGGGTAGGGGGAGTCTAAAATGAGATGAGTGCCCCCTGGGTTCCCGGGCCCCCTCACCTCTCCGCTGCAGCTTCTCCTCCCCGTCCTCCAGGTGTTTCCTGAGCCCCTTGCAGACCCGCTCCAGGCTCGTCCTGGCTCCATTGGCATGGGGGGGGGGGTTGCTTTCCTCGCCCCCAGCCCAGCGGGGGAGTCGGAGCTGTAGCCTCCCCATCGTGTCTGTGCTGTGGGAACCCCCCCGTGCTGCTGGCCACCTGGATCTCATGGCTGGGCCTGTGCTGGAGGGCAAGACAGTCTGGAACCCACACCCACAGCTGGGCACCAGCCTGCACCGACCCCCACATCCAACCCCCCCAGACTTTGGGGGAAAGGCGTGTCTGGGCCCAGCCATACCTGGCCAGCTCCCGTCCCTGCCTTAGGGTGAACCAGAACTGAGCTCGCGGGTACAAACCCCAGCCTGGTGTTGGATCTTTTTACGGGTCGCTCTGACCCCCTTCACACTAACCCCCCGGACATTCTCCAGTGTTGTAGTCCACGGAGCTAGCTTAGCCTTTGATCTTACCCAGCCTGTGTCCTGGAATATTGGGGGGCCCTTAGCCCACAGGTCAGCACGGTGGGAGGGGCCCCTGCCACCCAGCACCCCCATTTCAGGCAGCCTGCACCAGTGATGGGACCTCCCTTGTCCCAGACCCTGCAGCCCGGTGGAGAGATGCTAGGGTCTCTGCACTGGACTCACTCCCAGTCTCTCCGGGTGAGTGACTCCCCCGATGGTCCCATTCAGCAGCGCACTTTGCCCATTTATTACCCCCAAACTCCCATCCCTTCCCAAAGCACCTGATCCACCGTCTGTGCCGTGGGATGAAGCTCCCCAGACCCTCACGGGGAGAAGACCCCCAAGAGCAGTTCCCTGAGCTCGGCACTCTCTATTTTCGTGTTCACTGTGAGAATGTGTTCACGGTGTGTTCACGGTGAGAATCCCTCCTCCCCCAGCCCCAAAGAGACCTGAGAACCGACTAAGCTGTATTACTCCCCCTCCCCTGGCAGGGACTGGCTGAGGGAAGACGTCACTCCAGGAGGGACAGAGACACCCCCAGTCCGATCACCATGTGTGGAGGGCAGCCCAGCTGGGCTGGTCAGTGAAATTCGGGGGGGCAGAGCTGCTGGGGGCTGGGGCATCCAGCTAGGGAAAGGGGATTAAAATTAAGTAGCCTTTGCACAGTTCTGAGAGATGTTCACTGCACAGGGAGCTGGGCTCGTCCTGTCCCTTCTCCGTGCCTCAGTTTCCCCTCTGTAGGAGAAAGACGACAATACTCTCCTCTGTAAAGAGCTTGGAGATCTGTGGATGACAAGCCCTGTGGAGGGGCTGAGAACCACCATGGGGCTGCACGACTGGGCCCATGGGCTGCAGGACTGGGCCCCGGATTTGAGGCATTTAAATAACAAGCAGCCATGGCAATGAAACAAGCCTTTATTTTCAGGGTACAGGCTTCAGACTCCCGTCTGTAACTAGCAGACGGGTTCTGTAGATAACGTCTGTAGATAACGTTGCAGAAACCTCCATCCTGTGCATTACGATAGTGCCTGCCAGCCAGTCCCAGCCCAGGGCCCCAGTGCCAGGCGCTGGACAGACAGGCTCTACCCCAAGGAGCTGGCAATGTACACAGACAGGACAGTAACTGTGGCAGGGGACACTGAGGCACAGAGATGGCAAATGCCTTGTCCAGATTCACCCAGTGGCAGAGCTGGGAATAGAACCCGAGTCTCCTGAGGTTATGACCTGATCCTATTCCCCACCCGCCTTTGGGCTAAGTTCGTGGGCCAGAAACACACCACTACAAAGTCATTTCCGGCTTGCCTGGAGCTGCGTTCCACCCATCCTGGGCTCATTACTGACTCCTGGTGGCAAACCCAGAACCACCAGGTAGTTGCACTAGGTTATCAAGAGTCACTGAGAGCAGGCCATAAAACACCAGGGAAAGGCTATTGTTTCAATGCAATGCACAATTGGCCTGTGGAACTCATTGCCACAAGATGTAGCTGACATAAAGAGCTTAGCAGGACTGGACACTCCTATGGCTAAGGAGAGCATCCAATGCCGAGTGGTTTTTTTAAAAACTGATCCCTAGAAACAGGTTATTCCACAATTGTCCACAAGGGGGCATCCTACACCTGGAGCAGCTGGCATTGGCCACTAGCAGAGACGGGATACCGGGGTAGATGGGCCTGTGGCACAGCGTGGCCCTGCTGGCACCTTGCTCTCAGTCCCGTGCTAGTTCCCCCAATAAGGCATTTGCTGCTGAGTACTCAGCACAACATTCCCCTTCCCGGGGCTCCGTGTGCTGAGTCTATGAAATAGCCTCCATTGGCCCTTCCAGCATAGACCCTTTCCTCTTGGGGTTCCCAACTCCCCCCAGCTCTGGGTTCCCAGGCCCCTCTGAGCCAGGGAGCCCTGTCTGTGCCCCCGCAGCCCCTGGCCTCTCCACGGAGTCTTTCCCGGGGCCACCTCCTGCCCTGCTCCCATAGCACCATCCCCCGGTAAGGGATCCCCCAGCCCTCCTCTGTGGGGCTCTGCACTGATCCCCACAGGCACCCCTGGCCCACCAGTGTCGGGGTTCCAGCCCCTCCCCCCCACAACTGCTCCTCTTGCCTGCCTCAGAGTCAGCTAACAGCTGGTTTTTCTCCTTGTCAGGCCTAGAGGGTTAAACCTGACCCCTGAATACCCAGTGTTGATATTTCTTTAATTAGCAGCCCTACAGCAATGGTCTAATGGACCAGCTAGCATGAAACCAGGCCCAGACCATGCTAAAGGGCAGAATCACCTTTCCCTGAACCTGCACTGTCGTAAAGACTGTGTACCTGCCTTTCCCCTCCTCCTTCCTGAGCCAGAGCCCCCTCTGGAGCCAGGGATTGAATCACTTCCGTCTGAAGAAGGCACACAGCAGTGAGACTAGATGGCAAACAGATACCCCATGCTCCAGTATTCGAGAGAGTCATTTACTCACCCACCCCTCCCTTGTGCTTGGACAGCTCCAATGCGGAAGCCACGATCCTAGGCTAAAGCATTGACCAAATCGGGCATAAGATGTAATTCGATCACGGGCTCCAGTCAGGTTTCGTTTTAAACCAACTATGTTCATCGATCTCTGAAAAGTTGCATGGAAATTTACAAACGAAGGCCATAGTGTAAGTCTTGTGTCGCATTAAACACAGTCCTTGTAGCTAAGACTCGGCCGTACAAGGCACCACTGTCCAGGAGAGATGAGGTCACAGCTATTACACCAGATTCCCTTCATGCTGGGGAGATCTCTCATCTCTACACTAAACCAGACACTGGTGCCGTTCTTGTAATGTAAACACTTTGAGATAGATGTACACCAAGAAATGAATTAATGTCCAAGTTCACATCAAGGTTCCCAGATTTAAATTAGAATTTAATTCTCAAGGTAACAACTCTCAATTCCTTTTTTGTAACAAAATCCTACAATTTGCCTGAATACATATAACTAAATTTGTTATAATTTTTGTTTATAATTAGTTTTTTTTATTAGCTTAGAAATAATTTTTGGTATTAGTATGAGAATTAATGTGGAAGTGTATCTTTACATACTACTGATCTAGAGATGGTCTATACAGGAATTGTTATTTTAATTACAAATGTGATATTACACAATATTATGAGTTAGAAATAGAATTTTTGCTTATTTTACTAATGTTTTAAATTATTTAGGATAATGCCTGGGATAGCCAGGATATTTTAATTACTGGGAACATGGAGATTGTTTTGATAATAAACCTAGAAGTTGTTTAAAATTACAATCAAATTGGGGAAAACTTCTTATTCTTAAGAGAAAGATGGAATGAACTCTCCTCAAATTAAAGTTAAGAACAAGCAGAAAAAAGAACAAACCATGAAACTCTGCAATTTAGCAAAACTCCCAGAAAACCACGTTACAGCAGAAGATCTCTTTCTATGCTGAAATGGCACAGGAAGTAACAACAGAAAGTCGAGCCAAACGACTTTTAAACGACTCGGTCAGTGTATATTTGAATCAACAGTGCTGAAGCCGCTAAGAAATTCCCAGGGAGGCCGGACGCCCTGGAAAGGTGGGTATTTCTGGATCCAGCAGGCCAGCTGGATAGGTAAGAAACATGCAGTGACACTTCGACCTGCCAAGTGGACAAATTTACAATTTGCAACTGAATCTATCCCAAAATCCGGGCCTGCCCAATGGCTGATGATTGACACAATAAATTAATCGGTTTTTGGAATCGAGCTAGCCCCTCAATACAACTAAATAGAAAAATAACTATATACAAAATGTTGCAAAATCCCAGTTTGCTGGATCTGTCTGTGAAGAGACCCAACTCTCTTCCCCTGAGAGCAGCCTTCATCTAAAGCCCCAGAGGTCTGGAATGCCCAGGCATCTCGCTCCTGACTCGGGAAGAGCCCTCCTACACACACAAAGGTCAGGAACTTTGCTCTCCCGAGAGGGAGTCTCTTTTAACTAAAAGTCCTTTATGGACAAGAACCTGGGTTTTGGAACCTTAGAGGTCCAAAGTCCCAAATACACACAACCCGAGGAAAGAAAGTGCTTGTCTGACTAGCCAAACCTAGCTACGTAAAAATACAATAATAAATCCCCATCCCTACCATCAGGCCAGGAGACTTTGGACACCAAAAGGAAGGTGAGAAAACCATCCCCCTTTGCACCAAAGCACAGGACGATTGAACAGGCCGTGCTGACTGCGACGGTTCCACAGGGAATTACTGTGCTTTGAAGGAAGTCAGACTTTGGCCCTGTAAAGCACACATCTTCCAGAACCCTGATCTCCCTCCTAGTTCAGATTCGTGTCCCAGAAATCCAGATCGTTGTCTTGGATCTTTGCATTGAAATTGAAATTGAAGTTCTGCGTTGTCTTATTTAAACGCAGCTCCTAACTTGAAGTGCTACTGAGAACTAGCAACGTCGTTAGGTCACTTGTTCTGCTCTGCCCGGTTTCTTACTCTCCCCTGCAGCCATCCGGTCTCCGCAGGGGGAGTGAGAATTGCCAGAGAGTCGTCTCAGATCTCTCCCTTGTAACGTGACACTATCGGTGAGATCGCAAAGCTACCCCCTAACTGCCAAACCTCACTTCTGTTTTAGTTGTGGGAGAGAAACTTGAGAAAACTTTCATGCTGACTTGAACTGGGGTGTGTGTCTGAACTACAGAGACATCTAACGTGTTAATATCTTACACGCTGCACTAGCCTCCGTCCCGTTCCTGTGCACTCTAACTGAAAGGTTGCTGGTTTCTCTGTGATTTCAGATACTAAGAGGACAGTTTCTTCTTTTTCTGCACATTATACTTCATATCTAGAGAAAGTCAGGCTGGGAGTGAGGTGCAGATTTTTACCAGTGAGGGTAACTAATTTACCAACGGCTGGGGTAGATTCTCCATCCCCGACAATGTTTAAATCACAACTGGCTGTTTTTCTCAGAGATCTGCCCTGTTATTGATCGTAGGGCAGGTCTCTGGCCTGTGCTATCCAGGGGGTCAGCCAGATGATCACAGTGGTCCCGTCTGGCCTTGAACTCCACCAGTCTCCATGTGCTTTGCCTGTGACCCTCTGCATCTAAAGGCCTTGCCCGTATGCCCGTGACCTGGAGGACAGACGCGCCTTCACTCCTCACGCAGCCTTCCCCAGTGGCTCGCCTTGCCAGGCATTTCAGGGCACAGCCCCACACACCACCGGTCTGAGCCATGTTACTATCTTCTGCCATTTCCAAACTTCTGCCTGTGAACGCCACCGAACCAGAGCTGACCCCTCTGCCAGTCTTGGGCCTCTCCCCAGCCTTTGCAGTCCGGCACTGCTAGCCCCACATCGGGCACTGCTAGCTCCACATGCTGCAGCCACTGGGCTCTGCTGCATTAACCCCTCATCCACCAGCAGCACAGACAGCGTCAGCTTTTCCAATCCTGGCAGAGGCTTTGATCCCCCCAGAGTTTCCAGCTCTGCTTGTGG
Source organism: Dermochelys coriacea (assembly GCF_009764565.3). NCBI lineage: Eukaryota > Metazoa > Chordata > Testudines > Dermochelyidae > Dermochelys > Dermochelys coriacea. The sequence goes on along the minus strand of NC_050081.1, from coordinate 39,348,812 downwards.
GGGTGACAGACTGTTTCTGCCGTCCCTGTCCGGCTGGGGCTGCTGGGACTCTCTTCTTCCCCTCCCATCAGTGACAGGCTTGGCCTGGCTACAGGTCCAGTTGGGGGGAAGGGGGGACACACCTCAGCCCTGCTCAGGGTCCCAGCAATCAGGAGACGCCCCCTCCCATCCTGGGGCGCCTGTTTCATCCCTCTGGCATCAGCACAATTCCATCGGACACTCATCAGCTGCCTCCCATCCCTCCCCAATGCAGAGCATTCACAGCATCTGCATTCGGGTCTGAGAAACAAACCCTGCGGCCCCCAGCCCTGTACTGCCGTCCTCCCACGCTCCCTGCCTGCCCCTACCTCCCCGCCACTGCAGGGATGAGGGACTTGCAGTCTCCCCCATCCCCTCTGGGTCAGCTGCTAGCTCTCAGTCCATGACTCTCACCCTCAGCCAACAGAAACCCCGCAGCCCACAGCCCTGTACCGCCATCCCCCCATGCTCCCTGCCTGCCCCTACCTCCCCACACTGCAGGGATCCGGGACTCATGGTCCACCCCCCACACACCACTCTCAGTCTCTCACTCCCGGTCCGTGACTCTCACCCTCAGCCGACAGAAACCCTGCAGCTTCCCGACGCAGCGACTCCTGGTCTTTTCTACATGGTTTATTGCTCACTTGCAGGGTCTATCCCGCACTGAACTCTCTGAGGAAGAGGAAGAGGTGAAAGGAGGCAAAGGTATGTGCAGGAGAGACCTGGCTAGACTCCTGGCCCGATTGGGCGGCCTCGGCCATCCCGGGATGACGTCATCGGCCTTTTATCCATTGAGCTAGAATGGAATGCCTCATCATAAATACAGCTTGTTAAATACAGCCGGGAAGGGGGTGACAGCACTTGCCAAGTCCCCCAGGCAGCTCCTGACAAGGGCTCCGGGTACCCCGACAGGGTGCACAGTGCCACGCTCCTCGGGGAGACACAGGGAAATGAGAGCGAGTGGGACTGGCTCCCCGTCCTGCCAGCCAAGCCCCGGCACAGCCCATCACACGTGAGCCACCCCAGCACCCAGCTCCCTGGGGAGCACCAAAGGGAGAGGGCAGCACCCCCCAGGACAAGGCTCCAGCTGGGCAGGATGCAGCCCCCGTGTTTTCCATGCCTGGGGAATCAGAGGGAGGTGGCAGGTTCCGGGACCCAGCCATGAGGAGGAGCTGATCTGGGCTTGGCAGAGCCAGAGGAGGGGTCTGATCAGCTGCTAGCAGGGATGGGGTGGCCGGATACTTGGGAGAGGTGTGAGGGCATAGGGGAGCGCACTCCTCACTCTGGCTGGCTCTAGCAAGGCAGCGAGGGGGTCTCCTGCCTCATGTGGCATCTCTGGTGGGCAGATACCAGGGGGACTAGCTGGCCCTAGCAGGGGTCGAGGGGGTCTCATGCCCTGTGTGGCGTCTCTGATGGTCGGGTACCAGGGGGACCAGCCGGCCCTAGCAGGGGAGCGAGGGGGTCTCCTCTCCCGTGTGGTGTCTCTGGTGGACGGGTACCAGGGGGACCAGCCGGCCCTAGCAGGGGGGTGAGGGGGTCTCCTGCCCCGTGTGGCGTCTTTGGTGGGCGGGTACCAGGGGGATCAGCCGGCCCTAGCAGGGCGGTGAGGGGGTCTCCTGGCCCGTGTGGCGTCTCTGGTGGGCGGACAGGCCGGTGCCGCGCTGGACGCTCTCCCCGCACTCGGGGCACGGGCGGGCTCTGAGCCCCACGTGGGTCCTCTGGTGACGGCTGAGGTTGGAGCTCTGGCTGAAGGTTTTCTGGCAGCGGGGGCAGTGGAAGGGGCGCTCGCCCGTGTGCAGAATCAGGTGGGTGACCAAGTTGGAGCTCTGGATGAAGCTCTTGCCGCAGTCGGGGCAGCGGTAGGGCCGCTCGGCTGCATGCGTGCGCCGGTGCCGGTTGAGGGTGGAGCTCTGGGCGAAGGCCCGGCCGCAGTCGGCGCAGGTGAAGGGCCGCTCGGCTGTGTGCACCCGGCGGTGCGTCACCAGGGTGGACTTGACGCCGAAGCTCTTCCCGCAGTCGGGGCACTTGTAGGGGCGCTCGCCCGTGTGGATGCGCTGGTGCCGGTGCAGGTGGGAGCTGTGGCTGAAGCGCTTGCCGCAGTCGGGGCAGCGGTAGGGCCGCTCCCCGGTGTGGGTGCGCTGGTGCATGACCAGGTGGGATGTTCGGCGGAAGCGCTTGCCGCAGTCGGGACAGCGGTAGGGGGTCTCGGCCGTGTGGGTGCGCTGGTGCCGGATCAGGTTGGAGCTCTGGGCGAAGCGCTTGCCGCACTCGGGGCAGACGTAGGGCTCCTCGCCTGTGTGGACACGCCGGTGCGTGGTCAGGTCCGAGCTCTGGCTGAAGCCCTTCCCGCACTCGGGGCACTTGTAGGGCCGCTCCCCTGTGTGCACGGTCTGGTGCCGGATGAGGTGCGCGCTCTGGCCGAAGCCCTTCCCGCACTCGGGGCAGGTGAAGAGTCTGTCTCCCAGGGAGGCTCTGGGCTGGGCCACAGTCCTGTGGGGGCCCATTAAATACACCCCATACGGCGCGGACTCACCCGGTCTCTCCGCCGCAGCATTGTCCTCCTGACGCTCGCAGGCCGCTCCCCACTGAGGACTCTGGGAACTTCCTGGTAACGTCCCGTACAGTTCTGCTGGCTCCAGACCGTCCTGTTCAGGATTCTCCTCGGTCTCACTCATCAGCCCCTCGGCTGCTGGGAGAGAATCCAGACACGGGTCAGTCTCGACTTGGAAAAGGGGTGGCAAACCAAAGAACATTCCCCTGTGGCTGGGAATCTGTCCCTCAGCGAGAGACCCGAGTCGGGAGCCCCTGCGGGTTCAGCGCTCATTTCAAATCAATGCACCGTCTGGCTGGGGAGATGATTCACAGCTGCTGTGCTGCCTTCCTGAGTCTGCAGACAAGGAGCGCTGGTGTCTGGGCTGCTGCTCCCCAGAACTTCCCCAGCAGCGGAAGCAAAGGGAAATTGGCAAGAATCTGGTCAGTTTCAGGGCTGCGGGTCAGTTTCACTCTGTCCCTGCTGGGAGGCTCTGAACTTGTAGCTATTCACCAGGGGGACAAACAGACAGAGAAACACACTAGGATCTAGGGATGACGGATGGATGGGGGAGGAGCTAGGGATGGGACTAGACAGACGTCTCCCTTCCTGCAGCATGTGGCCATCACATTTCCAGGCAGCATCCTGGCTGCAGGAGCTCCCTGAGGCCCCCACCGGCTTAAATTGTCACAGATTTTAAGAAAGAAAATAATCCATAGCTATAAGGCAGGTCATGGTCATTATCCCCATCTGTACAATGGGGAAATTGAGGCACGGGGAGGGAAAGCGACTGGCTCGAGGTCACCCTGCAGGACAGTGCCCAACCCAGCTCTCCTGACTCGCAGGCCAGAGCTGTATCCACTAGGCCACGCTGCCTCCTGGTGCCTTTGAAGTGAATTTAATAACGGCACAGCCAAAGCGAGCACACGAGCAAACCCCAAGCATCAGGGCACCCGAGCCGTAGGGCGGGGGTCTCTGAGAACAGGCGGCGTGAGCCAGCAGCTGTCCTCTGGTTCGGGACTCTGGGCTCTGTTCCCGGCCCTGCTGCCGGGTGACCCTGCGCAAGTCACGTCTCCTCTCTGGGCCCGTTTCCCCTCCCGCCCTGTGTCCGTCCAGCCTAGTCAGTCTGGGAGCTCTGCAGGGCGGGGCAGCCTCTGGGGGGTCGTACAGCACCCAGCACAGTGGGATCCTGGCCCACGAGCTCTGCTAATGCAAATAGTAATAACGATACCCCATGTTGTAGGGTTTGCCCTGGTTTCCGACTCGGTTTAAGCAATTCCTCACCTGTGCGGGTGTCTCTCGGGGTCTCCTCATCACCCCGGGGACCTGGGACCCACGGCTCTGCCCCTCGCTCCATCTGGGAGGGCACGTCCGGCCAAGGGATGAGAAATCCTGCTCGAGGGATGGGAACAGGCGAGATCAGGCTGGGGACGTAGCCCCATGTTTGTTACATGGAAGGGTCCGTGATTCTAACGGAGCCCCTTTTCGGACTGGTCCAGGGCGCAGGGAGTGGGGTGGAGAGATACAGAGCTCAACCGGTCTGACCCGGGGCATGGGGAGTGGGCAGGATACCGGACGGGATGGGCCCGTGGGGCTGACCCAGGGGGCAGGGAGGGGGCAGGATACCGGGTGGGATGGGCCCGTGGGGCTGACCCGGGGGGCAGGGAGGGGGCAGGATACCGGGTGGGATGGGCCCGTGGGGCTGACCCGGGGGGCAGGGAGGAGGATACCACCCCGGGGGGTACCACAGCCCCTGGGGTCTCGCTGTCCCCGCTACAGACACCCAGGGTGGGGGGGCTGTGGGAGGGCCGGGGGGAGCTGTGGGATGTTCAGATCTTAGTCACCCCCCCTGCCCGGTGCCCATCAGCCGGTGGGGGCTGCTCCTGCCCCAGGGCTGGATGGGGGTCTGTTCCCCCCCCACACTGCCCCCCATCGCCTCCTGCCCGCCCCCTTCCAGCCCCCCCTCTCCACGCGCCCCCCGCACCTGCCGGCCCCGGCTCAGCTGCTCCCCCGGCGGAGCTCGGCGCTGCCCGGCCCAGGGGCGGCTCCAGCCCAGCGCGGCCCCCGGGCTCCCCCCGCCCGGGCCGGGCGCAGCAGCGGGGCCGGGCGCGGATGCAGCCGCGGCGCTGACCCAGGAAGCGCAACCCCCGGGCGGGGGGGCGGGGAGAGCGGCCCCCGGGATGGGGGGGCATGGACCCGCCCCCGGACCCGCCTCTCCCGGGCGGTTCCCACCCTCCCGGAGGGGCCTGGAGACTCCCGGAATCACAGACCGTGTCTGGGGGGGAACCAGCAGGACCAGGGCCAAGCAAATCGCCCGCGCAGCTCTGGCTGCTCCCCGATCCCATGCTGGGCCCCCCAGTCCTGCAACCCCACCCGCTCAGCTCCCCTGCTCCAGGCTGCCTGCCTGGGGGGCAACGTGGGGCTGGACGGGGCACCCAGATACCCCGGCTTTGGGGCGCTCGCCTGGGAGACCCACCTGCAATTTCCAGCTCGCCCCGCGGGGCCTGGGAGAGCTTGGGCCGGGCCCTGGGGTGACACCCCACCCTGCCGCGCAGGGGGGCCAGGATTCATGTATTAGACACTGGGACCTCAGAGCGACCCGCATGACCCCAAAGAGCCGCCGGCGTGTGAACTCCTTGTTTCATTCCCTCGAGTCTCTCCCTAGTTAAGCAGGGTCACAGGGGAGCTATGGGGGGGGGTGATTCTCACAAGAAACATGTTAACAACTTGCAAGTTGATAAGGTCACTGGTTAAGAACACAGGAAAAGCCGGCTGGCGGGTTAATAACCGAGCCGGGTTAATAATTCAATCACGGGGCGTTTTAATACCGGGTGCTGCAAAGAGCCGCAGGAGACGCGGTAAGCAGGCCCTCGGGGCGTGCGAGCTGCAGTCCGAGTATCCCTGCCCCAGAGCCTGCGAGGCTCAGACACGCTGGGAACGGGGGCCGGGAACGTCCCTTGGAGAGACAGAGGCGTTTACACCCGTATCGGACCCCTGCTCCGGCCCAGCCACACCCCTGGATCAGCAGGGGTGTGGGGGAGCAGAGAGGCCACAGGGGAGCCCAGCGGGGGCTGCACAAGGCCCGGCTGGGCCATGGGCCTGGCCTACGTGTGGATCAGGCAGGAGAACTCCCCAGCCCGTGTAGCGGGGCCTGTTATGCAGGGAGCTCCCGGGGGAGGGATCCGTAAGTCAGCCTTAGGGCGAAACCTTCCAGGCCTACGCGGGTCACAGAGCAGAACCAGCAGGTTATACGGTGTCACCGATAAACCCCTCAAGAGCATTTCCTGGGGGGCCCATCGCCCCGTTTACACTCCTGTTCTCTCGGACAAAGGACTCAGGGTGACTGGGAAACGCAAAGCCACTTTAGTCCTCCTGGTTCGGAGCAGGAAAACCCCAAACAGCCCCAGCCCTGAGTGCCAGGGCCCAGTTCCGGATGCTGCATTTCAACCCCGCCCCAGGCCCTTCCCTGCGCCCCGTCCTTCCTTCCTGAACAAGAGAAAACCCGGCTGCCCGTTTTACTAACTGACACTATGGGCCAATTAACCCAGACGCTAGAGAAAGAAACGCAGAGCTGGTCCTAGGGGAGTGACCATGTGCTGGAGGTAGAAAGAAGGGTAGCATGGGGAAAACACTGGGCTATATCTCAGGATGCCTGGGTCCTATTCCTGACTCTGCCACTGAGCTGCTGGCTGACCTTGGGCAAGTTACTCAATCTCTCCGTGCCTCATCTCCCTACTTGCAAATGGGGAGAACTTGTGCTTTGCCTGTTTAGAGTGTAAGCTCCTCGGGACAGGACTGTCTCTTCCACGGGTAGGGCCAGCCGCTGGCACCGGGGGCCCTGGTCCCTAAGACGCTATGGTAACACAATGGCAATTAGCAGAGGCCCTTGACGGCGGAGATCTGATGAGTCTATGTCGTGCCACCTGGAATAGGGCAGCTTCCCTTTAACCAGCCCGTGAGCCTCCCGAAGCGCTCACCGTGCTCTGCGCGTTGGAAGCTGCCAGAACCCAGCCAGGGCCGCGTGTCCGTGTCGTTAACAAACACGGGGGTTTGGGGCCCAGGTTACTCTTGTGTAATGAGTGAATGACACGACGCGCCCAATCAGAGACCCACCCCTGGAGACCCCAGTGCGACCTCGGCTCCCTTCCAATGGGCCTGTCAGACGCCCCGGCCATCTGCACCCTTCTCCCCCCCAGCTTTTCATTTACCATGGGCTCACGCTAGCTTAACCAAAGGAGAGAAACTGCGTAAAGTCACAGCTGTGAACGTACGGAGCCAGCCTGTCCCGGAGCAGCCAAGATGCTGGTGAGCCACTGTCACACCAGCCAGATTGTCCCCGCTAACCAGCATTTACACGCCCAGCTGGCTTGGGCCTGCAGAGATCGGTCAACCGGCGGGGCTGATAGACAGAGGGGCCAGATCCCCAGCCAGTGTGAATCCACCCAGACCCCAAGGGGGTGCAGCCGATTCATGCCAGCCGGGGACCCGGCCCCACCGACCCCACTGGGGCTGCGGCCGATTCACGCCAGCCGGGGACCCAGCCCCACCGACCCCACTGGGGCTGCGGCCGATTCACGCCTGCCAAATCCAGGGCTCTGGGCACCGGGTGGCTCTGCCGGACACCCCAGCCTCAGCAGCTCAGGGATTGACCCCCACTGCTTCCCAGGGAATCAGCCGTGCCCTGGCACACCGGGCTGGTAAAGTCTCTCTGGACAGAACCAGGGTTGGGATAGCAACTTCCAGGCTCTGTCCGACCGCTGGAAATCAGCTGGGTCCTGAGAGCAGAAGAAATGTCTATTTGGAGCCACTTCACCTCCCCGCTGGCACCCCCTGCAGCCAGTGTGGAGGAGGGACTGGTCGGGGCTTTCCCTCCCCTCCCCCTCCCTCCCAGGCTGCTGGAGGGGCCCAAGTGGTGAGGGGGAGCCCTTTGGGGGGCTGGGTAGCCAGGGGGTCAGCAATCACCTAAGGGCACCATGCTCGGACTCCCCGGCGCTTTTGGGGCATTTGTAGGGGCACTGCCCATTGTGGATCCTCTGGTGCCAGCTGAGCCCCAAAACCTGGCCAAAGCTTTTCCGGCAGACTGGGCACTGGGAGGGGCACTCGGCTGTGTGGGTGCGTTGGTGGGTGATGAGGGTGGAGCTGGCCCCAGAGGCCCTCCCGCTGTCAGGACGCTCGCCCGTATGGGTCTGGTGGGGATTGACCCGCTGGGCGCTGTGGCTGAAGCCCTTCGCACACTCGGGACAGCAGTAGGGCGTTTGCCCATGTGGACGCGCTGGTGGGTGACGAGGTGGGAGCTCACCCGGAACCCCTTCCCGCAGGCTGGGCACTTGTAGGGTTTCTCCTCTATGGGCAGGCTCTGGTGCCGGATGAGGTCGGAGCTGTGAGCAAAGCCTTTCCTGCACTCAGGGCACACGTGGGACGCTCCCCTGTGTGGACGTGCTGATGCCTGGTCACAGCTGAGCCCAGGGCAAAGCCTTTCCCGCAGTCGGGGGATTTGTGGGTTCTCTCCCCCGTACCGACGACCTGGTGTCTGAGAAGGTGGGTGCTCTGATGGAAGCTCCTCCCACAGTCCTGGCACCAGCACAGCCTGTCTGCGTTGCACTGACCCTCGGGGCTCCCAGACTCATTCCCTTGGGATTGTCCCGGCACCATCCCACACGGTTCTGCTCGCTCCCAATCCTCCTTCTGGGGATGCCCCTCCTTGCTCTTGCTCGCCGGCCCGTCACCTGCAGGATTCAACGTGTTAAAGCTCCCAGACTGGCTGGGTGGGAAGCAGAATCCAAATGGGGATCCCAGCACCACCTTCCTGAGTCTGCAGCCAGCCCACCTGGTGCCTCTGCATGCTCAGAGCCTCCCCAGCCACAGCAGAGGGAAATGGGCCCAGAACTGGGACACTCACACAGCTGCGTTTGAAATCAGCCAGGTAAAGCACTGGGACGTCTGGCATTTACAGCCTGTTCCACGCATGGCTCTAGCACCATTCCTGGGCTTCTCTCTAGCTGCTACGCGGCTCCCGGCCCCCTCCCGGCTCAGCCCCTTCCCCTGACCTGGCTTGGAGTGCGATTGGGAGTGGGAGCTGATGGGACAGGCAGCCCCTGCTCAGCCAGGAGGAGGGATCCGTGCAATGGGGAGGGGGCTGATGGGAGCTGTACCCCCCAGCTTTGCAGATCCGTCACACCTCTCTCCTGAACTGGGATTGAAACATCCGTCCTGTCTCCTCTGGGCGGGAGTCGCTGTGACTCCCGTGAGCTTGAGCCAGGCCACACACTGCTCTTGGGTTACAGTCATTCCAGTTAGTCAGTGTCCCATGCCATGAGCCTCCCCCATGGGGGAGTTCTTGGTCCCCCGCGTAGGGTGAGGACTGGGGAATTCAGGGACACATCCATGCTGAATTAATCTTTACATAGCAGTGGTAGTCGTTGGACTTTGCCAAAGTCCAAATTTCTTGGTCAAAGTAGAGTCGAGGTCCAGACTCCAGAGACAAGAATAAAAAACAACAATGAAATAAGTCAATAGATTTCAGGGTCCATGAAAACGTGTCTGGTGGTCTGGATTGGGCCTGCGGTCCCTGTTCTAGTGGGACTGACCAGTCAGTGAGATCCTAGGTCAGTGAGAAGCAGATCTCAAGGACGAGGACGGAGTACATGAAGAACTGGGCGGACGGCAGGGACTGGAGAGACATGCGAGAAGGTAGGACAGGAAAGAAGTGACAGTTTGTGTAGCTGTAAATAAGGAAGGGGGCCATGTTTTAATGCCTGGTAATGATAATCATTTCTGCATTTCTTTAAAATTGTTCTGTTTGTGACGTTATGTGTAAACCAGCTAACCAGCAACGGTGCCTTGGGTGACATTAAACAGACTCTGCAGGCGGTCCCAATGACGTTCAGGGTCACAGAGCGAGGAGTGTACAAATGATCAATACCGATATGACTTGTTTAAAACTCACATCGGCTTTCCTGGTAATAAATTAACAAAACCCTGGTTGCAAGAACTACGGGTTTGTATGTTCTGTTAAGTAGATAAAAAGGAGGGATGATTTAATGCTTTTCTGGGATGGGACAGCTAGTTTAAAAGCAACCCCATGTCTTCAAACCACAGATAGAAACCTCTTCGCCCATTCTCCTGATTAGCTGGATTTCTGATGATCCGATCTGGCCCCAGTCCCAGTTCGATCGGATACGCAGGGCTCCGCTGTAACTGTTGTGAATGACCGGGGTATGGGACAGAGCTACACAGACCCTGCAGCCCCCCGAGGGGGGGTCAGGTCATTAGCCCAGGAACCTACAGGGACAATCGGGTTTATAACTTCAGCCTGCCTGGGAAGTAATCACGAAAAGTCAGTCAGGTTATTCTGAATCATGGATGTTACAGACAGGTGCACAAAACCCAGACTGAGCCTGAATTAGTTCAACCGAAAAGGACGATTGATACGGCACTGGGACTGTGTGTGTTAAGGTTTGAACTTAATAGATACGAAAACAGGGGAACGAAGTAACTTACACTAAGTTTGTCCGTATGGAAATAAATTTAATTGGTGAACATAATGATGACGGGCTGGGCTGGGCTGCCCACCACCCCCTTTGTGGGGCCTCAAAGAAAGAGACTTTGGGGGGAAAAACAAAACAACCAGATGGGTCTACTGGAGCGAGTTTCCCCACCCTGGCTGCCACCCCCGTCTCCTGGGATCTTGATCTTGAGAAATGTCGACCCAGCCCAGGCCAGAAAGTGGGACCCAGAGGACACGGCCACCTCCCCCAGCTCCAGCCAAAGCCCAGACAACACCTGGGCTGAACAGGATCGGACGACTGGCTCCAGCCCGTCTCAGCTCCCTTCTCCTGTCCTGTCACGGCCAGCTCTGATGCATCCAGGAGAGGCTCAGACAAAGGGAGTTTCCTCCCCCCAGCGGATGGGAACGGGACCAGGGACGCTGTGACAAGGAAAGCCTGGCTGGCTTCGTACTTCACACTGCAAAGGCTTTACCGGCTTGGACTTTTGTGCTGCGTCATTAAGAAAAGGTTCCCAGGCTACAGGGTTTGCCCTGGCACTGAGCGGGCAGAGGACTCTGCACCCCGACCCCGGCCCTCATTTAACACTGTGTAACGGTGGACAGCGTCTGGGCTACGTTAACCCCTTTGGTCCATTCACTCCGTCCCCCTATGCCGGACTGGCAGGATGGAAGCGCTGATCGGGACTGCCGGGGGCTGCCGAGCCGGAGGAGTCACCGATCGGCCACACCCGATGCCAGCGAGCCAGGCGGCTGGCTAGAGTGCCCTGGAGGGCCAGCCAGGGGGTCAGTCCCCCGCGTGCAGCCGCTGGTGCACCAGCAGGTTGGCTCTCTGGGTGAAGCGCTTGCCACAGCCGGGGCACTGGTGGGGACGCTCGCCCGTGTGGGTGCGCTGGTGGGTCAGCAGGTTGGCGCGCTGGTTGAAGCTCTTGGGGCAGCGGGGGCAGCGGAAGGGGCGCTCGCCCGTGTGCAGCACCTGATGGGTGAGCAGGTTGGAGCTGCGGTTGAAGCTCTTGCCGCACTCCAGGCAGCGGTAGGGCCGCTCGCCCACATGGATGCGCCGGTGCCGGTTGAGGGTGGAGCTCTGGGTGAAGCGCTTGCCGCACTCGGCGCAGGCGAAGGGCCGCTCGGCCGTGTGCACCCGCCGGTGGTTCACCAGCGTGGACCGCACGCTGAAGCGCTCGCCGCAGTCCGGGCACTGGTGGGGGCGTTCGCCCGTGTGGGTGCGCCGGTGCTGCGCCACGTCCGAGTTGGTGCGGAAGCCCTTGCCGCAGTCGGGGCACTTGCAGGGGCGCTCGGCGGTGTGGGTGCGCTGGTGGGCTAGGCGGTGCGAGCTGCGCCGGAAGCGCTTGCCACACTCGGGGCACGGGTAGGGGGCTTCAGCCGTGTGGCTGCGCTGGTGGATGATGAGCTCCGAGCTCTGCCGGAAGCGCTTGCCGCACTCGGCGCAGTGGAAGGGCTCTTCGCCCGTGTGGAGCCGGCGGTGGGTCACCAGGTCTGAGTTCTGCCGGTAGCTCTTCCCGCAGTCTGCGCACTGGTAGGGCCGCTCCCCTGTGTGCACCGTCTGGTGCCGGATGAAGTGCGAGCTCTGCGTGAAGCTTTTCCCGCACTCCGGGCAGGTGTAGAGTCTCCCTGGCCGGGCCGTGGCTTCGCTGAGGTCCATTGTGTCACCCCCGAGGGGAGCAGATTCACCCCCACTCTCCTCCGCGGGGTTCCCCTCCTGTCCCTCGGAGGCTTTCCCCGGCTCCAGACTCCAGGAAATGTCCCCTCCAGATCCTCCTGGCAACGTCTCATTCACCACCCCTGGCTGGGTCACCTCCTCCTCGTTCCCATGCGCTGGAAGAAAGAGAGAATCCAGACACCCGTCACTCCCTGCGCTGGACTCCTCAGGTAAGGGGAACAAACCCAAGGTGTAAAAAATCCCCTGGCTGCTGTGACCGCCCCTGGTGGGAGCAGAGGCCCCAAGCCGGGAACTCCCACAAGATTCAAGCTCTCATTTGTGGCCCTTCTTGTTGGGAGGCTGATTTTGTAGGGAGCCAGGTGAGGCCTCACTGCCTTCCTGAGTCTGGAGACAGGCAGCTCTGGTGCTGCTCAGAGATCCCCCGCCAGCAGGAAATTGAGAAGACACTGGACATTTTCAGGGCTGCTGTGACACTGACAAGAGTCAGGTGGATTTCACTCTGGCAGCGCTGCAGGGGCTCTGAGCACCAACGGTGGGAGCACTTGGGGCTACTCCCAGTGCAGGGCAGGGGGTAGCCTGGATACACTAGGATCCGGGGTGGATGGACAGATAGTGCAGGGTCTGGGGCCGAGACTGGTCCTGTCTCCTTTGCCACAGCAAGTGGCCGCCAGGTTCCCCACACCCCTGACGGGAGCATTGCAGGGAGTCCCAGGTTCAGCTTCTCGCGCAGATGTCAGCGCTTTAGAAATGAACTTAGAAACGACCCTGCAAGTCCCAGGACGTCGGCTGGGCGGGCGTGGGAGCAATCCATGAAAGCGACCGCGCTGCCGGGTACCGGGCACAGCCCGCCAGAGACGCTGGGTGACTAGTCAGTGTCAGCAGGACCCCCACGCGTCACCCCAGGGGAATTACCGATGTGATGGGTGCTGAGGGGCAGTGCGGTCTGGTGGGTCAGACTCACAGAGCTTACGGCCAGAAGGGACCCGGACAAAGATCCCTTTAGTAGCTGCTACTTTCCCCCCCTCCCAGGTACTTAAACACCACAACAAGTCACTCCTCCACCTTTGGAGTCCCGGGCTCTATTCCCGGCTGCATCGCCGGCTGCTACGTCATCTCCCTGGGCTTGTCTTTGCCCCCACACCCCTCCTCTCGCTGGCCTTTCACGCTGCCAGGTCCGCGGGGCAAGGACTGCCTCTCGCTAGCTGTATGTCCAGCTCCGAGCACAATGGGCTCCTGACCTCAGTCCAGGCTAGATGCTCGTCACACATATCGTTATTATTCTTTGTAAGGTACAAAATGAAAAAAGCAAAGAACATAATGAGGTCAAAATCTGGGCGGAGCCCTGGGGAGGACAGGAGGCCTTTGCAGTGATTATATTCCTGCTCTGGGCCTCCGTAGCAGCTGCCCATCTGGAGGTCGCAAAGCACTTTGCAAAGATGGTTCAAGGTGCATGATCTACCTAACAACAGGGAAACCGAGGCACAGAAATGGGAAAGGAGGCATCGGAGCTGGTAACCCAGGTCAAAAGAGCCAACAAAGGTGGTAGATATTGAGATTTTGTGTGTGCGCACACTCACCACCTGAGACACTGTGTGTGGGTCCGTGTCCCCACTGCCTCGTACTATGTACGTAAACACACCTCTGTAACCGTGCGTGTGGAGCGGGACGGCAGCCTGGGGTTTAATCTAATCTGATTAGATGCTTTGCCCTCAATATAGAAGAATTAACACCCCAGCCGCATTTACTCCCCACATCCTGAAATCCCCTCCCTACCCGTGCTGGCTGCAGGGGAACCACCCGGGCGAGAGTCGCTGACGGATCAGTGAAGGAACCACATTTACTAACCGCTGTCCCCGGCAGCACCGTCACTGCGGCCCCTGCTGCCTTGGTGTGTTGTGTGGGTCTCTCACACGGGAGTAGGGCAGAGAAAAACGTTTACACACAAAATGGGGTTGGGAAAAAGGCAGAGGGCTGGGGCAGCACCTGGAAGGCCTGTAAATCCCCTGCTGTTACTGCCCAAGATTTAAAGGCTCCAGGAAGCCAGGGGTGAATTTCCGAGCCCATATAAGCGATTCCTCACCTGTGCGGGCGTCTCTCGGGGTCTCCTCAGCACCCCGGGGGCCTGGGACCCACAGCTCTGCCCCTCGCTCCATCCGGGAGGGCGCGTCCGGCCCAGGGATCAGAAATCCTGCTCGGGGGACGGGGACAGGCGAGATCAGGGCGTGTGACGCGCGGCAGGAGAATATCTGCTACAGGGAACGTCCCATGACTTGAACCCAGCCCTGGCCTGTTCCGGCCCGGGGCACCTGGTCTGACCTGGGGCACAGGGAGGGGCAGGATACCGGGGGAGATGGGCCCGTGGGGCAGACCAGGGATGCAGGGAGGGGGCGAGATGGGCCAGTGGGGGTTACCTAGGGGGGCAGGGAGGGGGATACCACCCCCGGGGGTACCATTGTCCCCACTACAGACACCCAGGGCAGTGGGGGGGCCCGTGGGATGTTCAGATCTTAGTCAGACACACACGGTCAGGCGCTGCCTCCAGTCGGGGCAGAAACACCCCAAGGGACGCTAGTGGGGGCTGCTCCTGCCCCATGGCTGGATGGGGTCTGTGCCCCCCCGCTTCCTCCCTCCCCTTCCAGCCCCCCAACTCCCTCACCGGCCCCACTCTCCCGGTATCCCGCCCGGCCCCGGCCCGCGGTCCCGCCCCGGCCCCCCCCGCACCTGCCGGCCCCGGCTCAGCTGCTCCCCCGGCGGAGCTCGGCGCTGCCCGGCCCAGGGGCGGCTCCAGCCCAGCGCGGCCCCCGGGCTCCCCCCGCCCGGGCCGGGCGCAGCAGCGGGGCCGGGCGCGGATGCAGCCGCGGCGCTGACCCAGGAAGCGCAACCCCCGGGCGGGGGGGCGGGGAGAGCGGCCCCCGGGATGGGGCGGGGGGGAGCAGCCCATGGACCCGCCCCCGCTGCCGGGAGGGGAGCGACGCAGGCAGGGCCCGTCTACACCGCATCGCACACCCGGGGCTGCGGCCCCTGCTAGTGCGCTCGGGGCAGATCTGGGGCCGGGGGCAGGCGGAGATGGGGCCCTTTGTGCAGGGTCTGCGCCCCGCCTGGCCCCCGGGTCTCCCCGTCGCCCGCTGCCCCGGCTCAGGAGTGGGTGTCCCAGAGCCCAGCCACGTTGCCCGGGGAACAGCTGGTGGAACCCGCCCCCCAGGGGAGAGAGACAGGGCTGGCTTGAGGGGGCTGTGGGCCCTGCTTTGCAGGGGGTCCAGGAGGGGGAGCCAGTGTTTGGGGCGGGTAGGGGGAAACAATCTCTCACCCCACAGTCCTGGGCACCCCGAGAGCCCTCGCTCTGCCATTGACTGAAACACCCCTTCCCTCCCTGTAGGCAGCGTCTACACTAGGGCGCAGCCAGGGGAGTGTAGACGTGCCCCAGCCATTGTCTCCTCCTCCCCCACCGGCCAACCAAGCCGTGAGCGGGGACAGGGCGCCTGGCTGCCTGTCCCCCCATCACCACAATCCCCTGGAACCTCCTGGCCCCCACTCACCCCGAGCTCCCAGCTCTGTGGAGGGCTGGGAAGGGTGCTGAAGAGGTGCCAAGGGTGGCTGGGTGGGTGCTAGGGTCCCTGGGTGCGGTACCTGGACCGTGGGCAGAGAGTCTGTCTGTGCAGAACCCTGCTGGGCTGCAGGCGGCTGGGCAGCCCTGGGCATGTCCCGAGCAGGAGACCCCCCCAAGCCAGTGCAGTGGGGTGCGCTGAGCCAGGAAGACCGGGGGAGGCATCAATAACTCAGCCATGGGGCGACACCTTCGGGGCTGTGAACTCATGGTGCCGATGGGGCGCCCGGAGCAGAAAAAACACCAGGGATCCCAACCAGGTCTCTGCCCCCATGGGAGCCCCATTTACACCCGTCGTCTCCAGAGAAAGGCTGTGAAGCCCCTGGAGACACCCATGCTGGGGCAGGGGGTGCTGGGGCCAGGGGTGTCTGGTTCAGTGTCTGCTTTCCCCACCCAGTAGCAGTGGAGCGGGTGTGGAGACCAGCTGGACTAGGGGGCTGCTCTTCCCCCTCGGCCCTCAGCCATGGGGCCTGGCCCGGCTCCAGGCCCAGCCTGGGGGCTTCTCCACCACTTCCCTACACAGCTCAGGCTCTCAGCAATCGCGGGCACCCCCTCCCTCCCCGGGGGGTGTCTGACACGCAGGACAAATCCTTCCGACACTCGTCAGTTATTTCCCGTCTCCCCACAGTGCAGCCAGTTCCCAGCTCCCAGCCTGTGTCCAGCTCTGAGGAGCAAACCCTGCAGAATCCCAGCTCCCGCCCTCTGCCTCTTCCTGCCACCCCCTGGTGACGGCTCTCGTGGCTGTGGGGATCTGGGTCTCATTGTTCCCTCCATCGCTCGACTGTCGATACGAATCCTGGCCCCGACTCAGAGGATCTGTGTGTTTCATACATTTTTATTGCTCATTTTCAGAGTCCCACCTGTTGTCTATTATCTTTACACCAAGACTGGAAGCTGTCTACGGCAGGGACTGTGCGTTTTCTTTGTACAGCGCCTGGCACAGTGGGCTCCGTGACTGGACTGTCTTGATGCTACGGTGATACAGAAATAATCATCGTTTAACCAGCCCTGAACTCGCACAGGCTGACTGAGAACAATGGGGGCAATAGGAGAAATTAGGCAAAGATACCCAAGAGAGATGCGACAGTTGCCGAAATGAACCCACCAGATCACTCGTTGCTGGGTCCTGACAAACCCCAGTGCAGGGAGGAGAGAGGCACCGTCCGCACCATCCAGAGTGAAATCCCAGAGCGGCTCCAGATCTGGAGAACGCACCGTCCCGTTGTCCTGTGATCCCCCTGACCCGGCTTCCCGCAGCGCCTCCTGCTGATTGGTCAGTCAGTCGTTTGACACACTCCCTTCCCCTCTGCGAACAAGCCTCCCCCAGCCGGGGAAAGGCTCAGAAACTTCACCCCGACGGAGACGGGGACTGACGCCTCGATCGTGTTTCCTGCCGCGGCTCTGACTCCACCAAACACTCTTTGCTCCTGGTCACTTTCGTTACCCGATCGCCCTCTCCGTGATGCTCTTACAGCCATGGATCAGTCCTTGGGGAAAGTGCAGACCGGAGAGTTCTGCGAAATGTCGGCCATGTATTAATCGCCTTGGCATTTACAGAACAGCAAGAACCACAGAGCGTCTGAGAGAGCCGCCCGAGTCAGCCAAACAGCCGAGAGCCGCCCGCACCGACCGCCTGGAGGGGACTTCGTTCCAAGGCCTGCGGTGGCCCTTCTCAGGTGCCACGCTGGGGAGCCACGTGCAGCTGGGAGGGAGGTGGGGAAATGTCTCGTGCGTAAGAGCCAGGCCTGGCCCGGGCTCCCTTCTCCCTGTCTCCATGGCTGGGGGCAGGAGCGGGAGCTACCCAGATGGGTTGTTTTCTCCCCATCACTGAGGAGTTGTCGATTGGGGTTGCCCCACCTCTCCTGGGGGTTTGCGGAGCCAGAGGGGCCCCGCTCAGCAAGGGGGTGGTAGCTGCAAGCTCCTGACCCTGCAGCCGGACACTTGAGAGCCGATTGTCACTGGCTGGCCACGGGCCTGGCCTGCTGGGTGTGGGTCCGCTGGTGTTTGGTGAGGGTGGAGCTGCGGCTGAAGCTGGCCCCGCATACCGGGCAGGGGTGGGGCCGCTTGCCCGTGTGCACCCGGCAATGGGTGGCGATGTGGGAGCTGCGGACGAAGCTCTTCCTGCAGTCGGGGCAGGGGTAAGGCCGCTCGCCCGTGTGGACGCTGGTGCCGCGCCAGGCTGGAGCTCTCGCTGAACTCCTTCAGGCAGCGTGGGCACCGGAAGGGGCGCTCGCCCGTGTGCAGCCAGCGGTGGGCCACCAGGTGGGAGCTGCGGGTGAAGCTCTTCTCACAGTTGGGACACTGGTAGGGCCGGTGGGGCTCCCAGGGCGTTGCCAGCTCCGCGCTCTCCACTGGGTGGGCCCGCTGGTGGGCAACGAGGGCCGACCTGGCGCTGAAGCCCTTCCCGTAGACTCGACACTTGTGTGGCTTGTCACACACCAGGGCCGACCTCTGCACGCAGCCCTCCCCACAGCCGGTGGGGCCGCTCCCCTGTGTGCAGCGCCCGGTGCTTGCTGAGGTTGGAGGTCTGGGTGAAGCGCCGCCCGCACTCAGCGCCGGCGAAGGGCCGCTCCCCGGTGTGCACGCGCTGGTGTGTGGCGAGGTGTGAGCTCATGCGGAAGCCCTTCCCACACTCGGGGCAGCGGTGGGGCTGCTCGCCGTGTGGGTGCCCTGGTGGGTGGCCATGGCTGAGGTCTCCCGGAAGCCCTTCCCACACATGCGGCAGGTGTAGGGCTGCTCCCCAGTGTGGAGCCGCCGGTGGGTGGCCCGGCTGAGCCGTTGCGGAAGTGATTGGGGCAGTCGGGGCAGGCGTAGGGCCGGTCCCGCGTGTGGGTCCGCTGGTGCGTCAGCACGTCCGACCGCTGCTTGAAGCATTTCCGGCACACGGGGCGCTGGTGGGGCCGCTTGGCTGTGTGCACCCGCTGGTGCCCGATGGTGGCCGAGCGGGTGCTGAAGCTCTTCGGGCACAGGGGGCACCGGAAGGGCCGCTCGCCCATGTGAACCCTGTGGTACATGACAAGCGCCGAGCTCACCACAAAGCCTCGGCCGCACTCGGGGCAGGTGTAGGGGCGCTCCCCCGTGTGCCTTCGCTGGTGGATGATCAAGGCCCAATTGGGCGCTTAAGCTCTCCCACACTCGGCGCATGTGGTTTCTTTTTCTCCCGCGGGGGCTCCTGGCTGGATTTCTGGTTCACGGGGGGCCATGGCATCTCCCCCCTGCTCAGTAGATTTGCCCCATCTCTCCTCTGGGGGGTTTCCCTGCTCTGGCCTGCTCTGACTCTCCCAGGCCTTTCCCAGGGCAGGACTCTGGGAACCGTTCCCGGGGGATCTGCCCGAAACCGCCCCGCGGGGCTCCACTCGCTCCAGCCCTGCCTGCTGGGGCTTCTCCTCCACGTTCCCACTCGCCAGCCCGTCACCTGCGGGGATAGAGAGAGAACCCAGACCCGGCTCAGCCCCTGTGCTGGGGACCAGGATATGGGGCAACAAACCAAAATAACCACTGAGGAGACCGAAGGTTCGCGAGTCCTCACCCCCCTTCTCCAGAGCAGCAGGAGGGGACCCCCTGGCCTCCAGGGCCCGTCCGAACACTCAGGGGAAGGGAGTGGCTGGTACGAGCCTGGTGTGATGTCTGCTGTCCGGGTGCAACACCCGCTGGGCACAATCCCGACCGCAGGGAGCGGAGCCAGGTCTCAGGGAGCCGCGAGGCCTCTGTGGGAAGCTGTTTCCCTCCCTCCCGGGTTTTCTGGGAATTGGTTTCACTGATTCCTCTCCTCTTAGGGCAGCGCTGGGGATCGTGTGTTCCTCAGAGGTTGGCAGCTCCAGGACCTAGGGCTCGTCCCCTCGCTCTAGCCGGGAGATCACCGCGGGTGTGAAAATCGGGAACCCTGCTCGAGAGAAAGATACCAAGGGAATCGGGGAATGAGGGATCGGGGCAGCGTCAGGGTCCAAGACCAATCCCTGAGTGTCACCCGTGTGCATGCGTGTGTGTGTGTGTGTGTGTGTGTGTGTGTACACAAACTAGTGAACAAAGAACAGGAGGACTTGTGGCACCTTAGAAACTAACACATTTATTTGAGCAGAAGCTTTCCTCATCCGATGAAGTGAGCTGTAGCTCACGAAAGCTTCTGCTCAAATAAATGTGTTAGTCTCTAAGGTGCCACAAGTCCTCCTGTTCTTTTTGTGAATACAGAGTAACACGGCTGCTACTCTGAAACTAGTGAGCACAATCCTTCTGCCCCCCAAAAGCTCTGGGGGTGGGGGTGGATTAGCATCTCCTCTGTGTTTCTGAATCACTTACCCCTGGGAGGGTTTGGGGGAGGTGGGGACAGACTCCCACAAGCTTTGAGGAAGCGAGGGGGCCTGGGAAGGATCCCAGGCAGGAGATGACGGGGGGCACGTTGGACACCCCCAAACCACTAGTGCCCGAGGGGGCAGGAGTCCTTACCCAGTGAGGCCACTGTCTCGTAGTTCTCCCACATGACGCCCCAGTAGAGAGCTCTCTGCCCTGGGCCCTGCAGAACCCATTTGCCTTCGGTGAAATACACAGCCACCTCCTCAAAGGTCACCGGCCCCTGAAAAAACAAGCGCCCCCCACTCAGCACCCGCCGCCCCAGACTGTCCCGCCAGCCCAGACACAGGCAGGGCTGGGAACCCCCCTCACCCCCAGCCCTCGACCGCAGGGGCCTTTCCCCGGGACGATGAATCTGAACAGGGCCTGGTGTGTCCCTCGGGATGTCGCTGGCAGCTGAGAGCTGGCACAGCGGGTTCTGCCTCCTCTTACTGCCCCTGCCCTCCTCCAGGACACCCCCAGCGGCTCCCCGACGCTCCCCTACCTGAGCCGGCTCCGCGGCACCCATGTCTCTTCCCTGGCCCCAGGACACGCCGGAGTGAACCCTGGGCGTTGTTCCACCGCCTGTCGGGGCAAGAAGGGCAGGGAGATTTCAGGGGGGGTTCAGTCTGTTTCACAGCCTGAGCCCCAGTGCCTGGGGCCGCTTCCCGCCCGCCCTATCACGGTCCCCCCCCCCGAGACACTGAATTCCTCGAGCGGGGATGATGAGCCTCGTTCCCCAAGCCAGGGGCCATCACTGAGGCCCAGAATGGCCACCGGGTTCCCCCCCGGGGGCGACGGCGTCTCAGGGCTGGGGACCTTCTTTGGGGACCCTGTGGGCGGAAGGTGGCCGTGGGACAAGTACCGGCTCGCAGAGCAGGGCTGGTACAGGGGATGGGGCTTTGTGTCCACACCCCGCCGGGGGGCGGGGGGAGAGTCTGAGGCCCAAAGGAGCCAGATCATGGGTCTGACCCGCTGTATCGCCCAGGCCAGGAGCCCCACCCCCACCCGAAACCCCGCTACTGCCAACCCCGCTCAGAGACCCACTACTCACAGGGCCGGGGGAGGGACCCATCTGTCGCCACGTTTCGAGGATTCCCCCCCACACTGTGCTTCTTTGTTCACCCTTCCCCCTGCCCCCAGAGAGATCCAGGGGGACACCCCAGGGGTTCATTCCCCCTTCCCCCTCCCCTGCCAAGTTCACCCCACTGTGGCCCCCCCAGCTTCGGCCCTAGAGTCGCTCCCTGCGGCTGCGAGAGCAGCGGCTCCATCGCCCGCGCTGACGCCGGGGAGTGGGGGGGCCAATCCCAGCGGGGGGGGGCAGCGGCTCCATCGCCTGCACTGATGCGGGGGGGGCGAGCCCAGCGGGGGGGCAGTGTCTCCATCACCCGGGCTGATGCCGGGGAGTGGGGGGGCGAGCCCAACGGGAGGGACAGCGGCTCCATCGCCCGCGCTGATGCTGGGGGGGGTGATCCCAGCGGGGGGGGCAGCGGCTCCATCGCCTGCTCTGATGCCAGGGGCTACAGGATGGGGGCGAAGGGCCCCTTTGCTCAGCCCAGTCCCCGGGTCTCTCCATCACTTGCAGCTCCCGGCTCAGCCGCTCCTGTGGGCAGAGCCCGGCGCCGGCTCCAGCCTGGCCCGTGCCCCACGGCTGGGCCCGGGGAGGGGACCGAGGGCTCCGTCCGCCCGGCCCAGACCCGCCGCGATGCAGGAGGCTCTGGCTCCGGAAGCCCAACCCCCGAGCTGCGGAGCCGGGGAAGGAGCCTCTGCCCGGGGCCCGCAGGCTCGGGGGCCGTTGGTGATGCACAGGGACTCTGGCAGGGCTGTGATGTGGCCCCCGCCCCTGCAGCCCGTCTCCTCCCCTGGGGGTCGTATGGGGGGGGGCTCTGGGAAATACTCTATGAGAACTGAAACCCGGGGGGGGCTTGGAGCCGGGGGTTCAAGCCATACCCTGCCCTGCCCACCCAGCTGCCCACGGGCCCAGCGAGCCCCTGCGTGGGCTGGTTGGGGCCTTTCCACCGACAATCCAGGGGGATTTTTAAGCCGTTTCGTTTGTTGGGTTTCATCACTTTACACATCGCACTTGTGGGAGATCGGGGGGGGTTGGACGCTTTCATGGCTGTTCAAACACAGTGGGTGGACACCGCGTGCCAGAACCCACACGGGACTAGCCCCAGATCGAGTGCAGACACGGGCTCGGGCAGCTCCTTTCTTATCTTGCCCGGCTAACGTTTTCATTATTATCGACGGTAACAGGGGGGATCAACGTTTACTGACATTCACCCATAAAACTCTAGTCCCTTCCAAGGCCGGGGACAGGTACCCAGATGCACTGGGGGCCCGGGGCCCCACGCTGCCTGGGGTGGATCACAACGGTTCTGTCCAGGGCCGAAAAATACCAACGATCCTAGGAGCGGCCAGATTGGGTGAGACCAAGGGTCCATCCGGCCCCGTGTCCTGTCTGCCGACACTGGCTGGTGCCAGGCGCCCCGCAGGGAATGAACAGAACAGGGCAGTTCTTGAGGGATCCCTCCCTGGTCGGTCAGTCCCGGCTGCTGGCAGGCAGCACCCAGCAAACGCTATTCTAGCCTATTGTGCCAGGAGATGGGGATCGCTACATACACACGCTGGCACACACACGATGCAGTCTGTGAGGTCACAGGGGCAGGGACCGTCTGCGGGCTCTGTGTCCGTGCAGTGCCCCGTGCCATCGGTCTATCGCCAGGGCCCCGAGGTGCTGCTGCCCTACAAACCCCCACACCAGGCGCTGAGAGCCCCGGTGACATCTCGCCTGCCCTGACCAATGCGCGCTGCATTCAGGGACTGGGCAGCCCCTGGGGTCATTGTGGTGCCGTCTGGCTGGCGCTTTCCCCCTGGGGGCGTCTGTGGGGCCTGGGGCCTGGAGGAAGACGGGGTGAATTGTCCCCGCTGCGTTGGACCCCAGCGATAGCCAGTGAGCTGCCCGGCTGCGAGGAGCACCTTGCCACAAGCTCAGTGTGGCCTTGGCGGTAAGGGCAGGTGCGCAGCTGGCCATGGCTCAGCGACTCGCCTGGGCCCCGCTCGGTGGTTAGTTTCCGGGGGAGCTGTGGGGACCCCTGGAGCAGAATACACTCACACACCGACACACACCCTGACCATCCCGCACGCCAAGGGGCCCCACAGACACTGCCAGAGGGAGAGGGGGCGATATCTGTCACACCCAGGCATGGGGCGGGGGCTGTATAGGGGATGTAGGGTGACCAGATGTTCCGATTTTATAGGGACAGTCCCAATATTTGGGGCTTTTTTTAATATGGGCTCCTATTAGCCCCCACCCCATCCCGATTTTTCACACTTGCTGTCTGGTCACCCTAAGGGGGCTGGGCCCTTCCCACACAGACCCCGCGCGGGTCACTGGGCCCAGCAGGGCTGGACCCTGGGGGCCTGTAAATCGTGCCCCCCATATCACCAGGTGGGGCTACAAGGGCTCCCGCGCCCCCTCTGCCAGCTGCAGCCGCCTGGCCGGGGAGGCCGGGCCAAGCCCCGGGACCTGGCGGGGGCTCGCGGCGCTGAACAGCTGGGGCTGGCCCGGGCTGGGGCGGGGCCGCGTGAGCACGTATGCAGATCTCCGGGCAAGCGGAGCATTGTGGGAGCGAGAGCAAGCTGCCGAGCAGGGCCCCAATTGACCAGGCGGAGCTCGGTGGCGAGAAGGGTCCGAGCCCGGGGCCTGTCGAGGCAGCGCGCGGCAGTCGGGGCAGGTGTGTGCGGGCCGGCGGTCGGTCCGAGTCGGGCCCCACCGTGGGCTGAGTGGCTGGGCGCTGGGCTCTCATACTTACGTGGTAGGGCAGATACTGTGATCAGGGGGGTAGTTTTCCTAGGGCGAGGCTTGTCCATTGCACGGCGGGTGCGCTGGTCCGTGGGGTCTCCCCAAATCCGGAAACACCCCTGCACCCCGTGTGCGTGCGTGGGGGGGGGTACTGCATCTGCGCTCTTGCTGGGCAAAGACGGACGCAGGGTTTCCTGGGGGGCGAGTGGCCTGTAGCTCCGCTTCCCAGAGTACCTGTTGTAGTTTTCACTTTCCCCTCCAAGGTCTCACCCCTTCCTTGTTCTTCTTCACCTCCCCCATTTATCTCCTTATGACAAGTGGGGGGGTGGCCAGCCTGAGAAGGAGCCAGAATTTACCAAGGGTTTCAGAGTAGCAGCCCTGTTAGTAAAAAGAACAGGAGGGCTTGTGGCACCTTAGAGACTAGCACATTTATGTGAGTGTTGCTGGCACAACATGCCCGAGGCAGGCAACAGCTGGATTCGTTGCCCGGTGTGCGTCGCCCAATAATCACAACGGGGTGCAGAAGTAGAAAAGTTTATTTGAAGCTTCAAGCGGAACAGGGAGACAACGATCTCAAATCCTGCACCCCAGTGCGAGCAGTTACACGCATTTTATACATTCATTCTTTAGCCTGCTTATCCAATAGCAAGCTGCCCTGAGTATCCGTACAGCCAGTCCCGTATACTGGCCTGTTCCCCTTTTTCCTCTTATCACCCAGTCCCCCATACATGGGGTTGTTTGTTCAGCTCTAGCGAACATTCCTGTCCTGCTTGGCCTAATCTTGCTCCAGCCAGTCTGTGCCTGCAATACGCTGTTGCAAATTTCTCAGCCTGACGGCTGTGAGTATCCCCAGGCAGAAAAGGAAAGGAGGGGGCCATCTGGGCCTAGAGCGAGGGGCTTCATCGACACTCGTGGTCTTCCATCCCCTTGAGTTACCTCGTGGCCATGCCCGGTGTCCCCAACATGAGCATCAGCTTTCGTGAGCTACAGCTGACCTCTTCGGGTGCAGGCAGTGGCAAATACAGTGGGGAGATTGATATACGCACACAGGGAACAGGAAACAATGGGTGTTGCCAGACACACTGTAAGGAGAGCGATCAGGTAAGGGGAGCTATTACCTTTGTACATTTACCAGTGTACATTGCCAAAGAGCCCCCCACCCGCTCCCTGTTGTGCGGTGCGCAGGACGCTCTGGTTTGGATGGGGGGAAGAGTGAGGGCATGGCAGGCTGGGGGAAGGGGTGGAGTGGGGGCAGAGCAGGGGATTGAGCAGTGAGCACCCCCAGCCCATTGGAAGTTAGTGTCTATAGCTCCAGCCCTGGAGCCGGTGCTTATGAAGGAGCCATGCGGTTGGCCACCCCTGTTTTAAAGTGACGGGCCTCTTCGTGCCACTAGTGCCATGGCACCAGCAAGAACAGCAACCACCCCACACTGCCCGGCTCCGGCTTCCTCCGGCCTCCAATCTGGCCTCGGTGCAGGGTCTGGCAGGGGAGAGGAGGAAGCAGGGTCTGCACTTCCCAGAAGAGGATTGAAGCCAGGGCTCTGGAGGTGGGGGGTGCTCCCTTATGGCCCTAAGGGTGAGTGATGGGGGGAGGGGCAGAGAGGCTGGGGTGGGTCAGGATCTTGGGCAGAAGAAGCGGCACGAGGGTGGGGACTCGGGGAAAGAGGCTGTGCGAGGGAAGGGCCTCAGGGGAAGGGGTGGTGTGGGGGCAGGGATTTAGGAGAAGGGGCAGTGAGAGGGTGGGGCCTCGGGGGAAGGAGTGGTGTGGGGGAGGGGCCTCGGGGGGAATGGCTGGCACAGTAGTGGGGCCTTGGGGGAAGGGGCATGTGATGAAGGGGGTGCCAGGAGGTGTCTGAGGATGGTGCTCTTCAGGGGGAGCAGCCCCTGCGGAGGACAGATGCCTGCCCCCTGCACCGCCCCTTCTCCCGAGTCCCTGCCCCACACCACCCCTTCCACCAAGTCCCCACCCTCCTGCTGCTTCTTTCGCCCAAGAGCCTGCCCCTCCCCCAGTCGCTCACCCTCAGGCCAGAAAATTGGGGGGTTCTCCCCTCCTCACCATAAGGACCCATCCCTCTCTCTGGCCCTGCCCTGTCCCCCTACTCTGGGAAGCGCCTGCCCTGCCTCTCCCCTCAAGACCCCGCACCAGGCCAGGTTGGCAGAGCTGGGCAGTGTGGGGCTGCTGCTGTTCTAGCTGATGCCATGGCAGGAGTGGGACCCCACTTTTAAAAGTGGGAGGGGCAACACCCCCTCCCACTTGTTACCAGCCATAATGCCGAGACTAGAGAGCAGGGAGCGGGTTTCAGGAAAAAGGGCCGTCGCACGGATGGCACCTGGGGAGACTGGGCACAGGGACTTTGGGGAAAAGGGGACACAGCTCCTGCAGGGAGCTGGGTCGGGGCCCGGGGCACCCTGTTTTGGGGACCCCTGATTGTCCACAGGCCCCTTTGGCCCAGCGGTTAATCCCCCCACCCCTGGATGCTGCTGGAGCTCTGCTGGTGCCCGGGGTGGGGGGGCAGATTTCGGGATTCCAGCCGCCATCGGCCCCCAGCCCAGCCGGGCCTGCCCCAGTTCTGTACCGAGGGTCAGACTAGATGGTCACAATGGTCCCTTCTGGCCTGGGGATCTAGGAGTCCGAGAAGGGGGAAGCCCCTTCTGCATCTAGGGCAGGAGCCAGCCTTTCACGGACGGGGCAGCACCTTCATTCCCGGTACTGTCCACTGGGCAGTGCCCTTGCACCATCCGCTGAGGCCTCCCTCTGCCCGGGTCTGTGCCCCTCGCCTGCAAGGCGGCTCTCCAGGGGCCGAGTGGCTCAGGCAGAGACAGCACCAAAAGGGTTAAATGAACCTAACCTGCCTGGCGTCTCCCCTGCTTCCCTTCACATCCTGCCCTGCCTGTGCCTGAGCCTGGGCCAGCTGCGGCTGCTGGGACCCTGTGTCCCCTCCCCACCACACTCAGGGAAGGGGGCAGCCGAGCCCAGCTCTCCCTGGTGATGCTCCCAATGCTGCCTGGCCCTTTGGCTGGGGGTGCCCCCCTGGGTGATGGGCAGTGCCCCATGGGCTGGTGCTCGGAGCTGGGCAGAGAAGTTCACGGTCTGGGTGAGTCTCCCCGTGCCTGTCCCTTTGGAGCAGCCCTGGGGGCTGGCTGGGGCCCTGGGGCTGGGGGTCTGCTAGTGACACTGACGGTGCTGAGAACCCACCTGGCTCATTGCACGGAGCCCCCAAGTGAGCAAAGAGCTGCCGGGCAGAGATCCCCACACTGGGACATCCTCTTCCAAGGAAGGCTGCAAAAATTGGAGCTGGAATCTGTTCTCTGAGTCCTACTGCCATCTCTTACCCCTTTCCCAGCTCTTTCTCTCTCCTGTCCCTTCCAGTTCAGCCCAAGGTGAAAGTTTCCTCCTGAGATTGGGGTTCCTGCCCCTCCCCAACCTGCTGGTTTGCTCGATGATGGGGTTTTCCCCGGAGGGATCGAGATTAAGTGGTTGAAGAACGGGCAGGAGCAGACTGCGGCGCTGGTGTCCACGGAGCTGCTCCAAAACGGAGACTGGACCTTCCAGATCCTGGTGATACTGGAGATGAGCCCCCGGCGCGGGGACATCTACACCTGCCAGGTGGAGCACATCAGCCTGCGGGACCCCCTCACCATGCACTGGGGTAAGAGCCTCTGGGTGTGGGGCAACCCCTGAGCCCGCAGGGGCACCCCTCGCTTTGGGAAGCCTTCAGGGGATGGGCCTGGGTCAGAGCCCCGCCCCGCCCCACCCTTGGGGCAGAGAGCAGGGACATTATTATAAAGGCAAAGAGAGGCTGGGCTCATCCCAAACCACCTGTGCTCTTGTTTTCACAGTGGCGCAGTCTGATTCCGCCAGGAGCAAGATGCTGATGGGGGTCGGGGCCTTCATGCTGGGGCTGATCTTCCTGGCACCAGGACTCCTCACCTTCCTGAAGACTAAGAACAGTGAATGGCTCCAGGATGGGGCCAGCGGCCCAGGAAATGAGTCCCCAGTAGGGCCATGATGCAATGGCACTGGAGGGTTTCACTACAATTTTGACAGGTTTCAGAGTAGCAGCCATGTTAGTCTGTATCTGTAAAAAGAAAAGGAGGACTTGTGGCACCTTAGAGACTAACATATTTATTAGAGCATAAGCTTTCGTGAGCTGGATGCAGTGAGCTGTAGCTCACAAAAGCTTATGCTCTAATAAATTTGTTAGTCTATAAGGTGCCAAAAGTCCTCCTTTTCTTTTTACTAGAATTTTGATTCACCACAATTTACTTTAGCTTCCCCTTCTGGCACAAATAAAGTGTTCTAGTGACCAAGGAACTTCCTGCCCATCTCTCTGCCCACGTCCAGGAAGTGTAGGGCTAATCCCAGCCCCAGACTTCCCATAAACCTAAGTCAGACCCTTCAGATTCTGAGATGCAGTTGTGCCCTCTTGGCCTCCCCTCCAC
Organism: Dermochelys coriacea; assembly: GCF_009764565.3. NCBI lineage: Eukaryota > Metazoa > Chordata > Testudines > Dermochelyidae > Dermochelys > Dermochelys coriacea. Next base: position 39,320,901 of record NC_050081.1, on the reverse strand, counting down.
TTCCCCTCTCTAGTCCCACGCACTCCTGGAACATCAGGGAGTTGCAGACACAGTTTGAAGTGCCTGCAAATCAGTCAGTTCCTCTCCAGTGGTGAAAAAAATCCACTTCCCCTTTTAAAAATATGGAGATCAAACTCTCTTGAGAAAATATCAGAGCAGTAGCTGTGTTAGTCTGGATCTGTAAAAGCGGCAGAGTCCTGTAGCACCTTATAGACTAACAGACGTATTGGAGCATGAGCTTTCGTGGGTGCATATCCACTTCCTTGGATGCATGTCACTTGAGAAACGCACCAGAAATCAATGAACTCCTGACCCTGAATTTTGACTTACTTGTGCTACCCTCCAAGCTGTTTCCCTTTTTGCTAAATATGTGAAAAAACATGTAATAACTTGCAGGTCAAAATGCAGACCAGCAGTCTTGCGGGCTGGAGACTCCCCAGAACAGGCCCTAGTTACCAGCAGGTTCAGAGGAGCAGTGCTGGGTACAACACACATACCTTAGACAAAACAGGAGCACAGACATGAGGGAGCCATTTCTTTACTCCAGTTTAGGGGGGCCTTGTTTCTAGCTCACCCCCATCAGCTTCTCTTGCTCTGTCTCTCAGGTGAATAAAACAATCCAGACCGAGTCCTGCCTATAGTCACATTTTGCTTCCACACAGGTTGTGTAAGCCGGGTCTGAATGAGCTCTCCCCTGACACCTGGACTTCAGGACCAGACTGTATTTGCATAAACGCACCTACTCTGTTCTGGCTAGTGTCAAAAAGTAACTAAAATGCTTCCCAGAGGGACAACCTATCCTAAATTCTCAATTACTGAGGGACAATCTACACTCACTGTTATATTTGCTTTCCACAAGCCACTCTTTTCAGGAGTGATGTACCCAAATAGTTGGATGCTAATGTTTAAATGTATTAACCTTAATTTGGGATATTGCAGTTTATGTACCATATGTGTCTTATGACTTTTAAACTAAACTTTGTACATTTGAATAATTTAAGCACTACACCCAGATGTACACACACTCTTTCCTTAACCTGTGCATGAGATAAGTTTAGCATTAGCTTTAATAAAAACAATTAAATTTGAATGCAGGGGTCCTGCAAAGTTGTTATCCATATGGTATAAGTAAAGGGCAGCAGATCTGTCCTTCGCAGACCTTTCTTGAGGGGTTACGCTCCTAGCACTGCACTCGCTAAGCAGGCGCTGGGGGTGCCAAATCCCTGTGGGAAGGGAAAGAGGGTGGGAGAGGCGTTTCTATCCAGTGGGGGGGATTCTGCCTAAGACCATCTCTACACTAGAAATTACTTGGGAATAATTCGCACTCCCAGGGGTGAAGGTAAAATGCACATTTTACTGGTACGGGGCCGCTCTGCCCCCCCGTAAGGGGTGAGGCCTCGGGCGGAAGGGGTGGGGCCGGGGGTCAGACTCTCGCAGCCAGTCAGTCTGTGCTCTCTGGCCCGGGCCGTCCGTGGCTCCCGCAGCGATTTAAAGGGCCCAGGGCTCTGGCCGGTGCAGCCGCAGTAGCGGCCAGAGCCCTGGGCCCTTTTAAATTGTGGGCCTGGGGCAGCTATTTCTTTTGCCCCCCACTGTCAGTGGCCGGGGGGGCAAAAGGGGCCGTACCGGCCCCTGCCCCCCTCTTTTCACCCCTGCACACTCCTGAGCGAGGCAGTTCTAACCGATCCAAGTGTTGATGTAGAGGCGGGGCCGACACACTTACCGCCTCTCGCTGAGGCAGGATTTATTAAGCCAAGGGGAGAGCTCTCTCCCATCGGCTTGGAGCATCTTCGCCTGCTGTAAGTGATCTAGTGTAGACATAGCCTAAGGATTCTACGCACCATTAGACCCTTCTGCTCTCTCTGATCGAAAGGCAGAGCCGATTAGACTCAGTCAAGAGCCCGTTGTTTTGTTCAATGGTCACTGGAGCTCAGATCATTGACAACCAGGTGTAAGCGCTGAGGCCCAGACCTGCTGTGAGACAGCGACTGCTCAGCCCGCACCAGCAATGAGGTTCCCCCGCTAACTGCTGAGACCACTGAGCGCTGGGTTAAGTGGGGTGACCTCAAGCTGTGGCATCACAGAGGCTGCAATAGAGAGGCAGGGCAGTGGCAGCAGAAAACGCAATGGCGCAGGGCAGCAGCCAACTGGGACAGGGCAAACGAGCACGGCGGGGTGCAGAGTGAATGGTGGCGTTCGCTGCTGTATTGCCCTGCCGCGGCAGCAGCAGCTGGGGCATCACTCAACGCGGGTGGGAGATGAACGCACGTGAATGCACCTCCGGACGCTGAGTCTTTCTGGCCAAGGACAGCAGCTGTGAAGGGGGCGCAGCGGAGGCAGGGGGAGTGGCGTCTGAAAGGAAAATTTGTTGTTGGACTTTCCCAGCACAAATGAGGAACTGAGGCAAAGGGCACTGCCCAACTTACTCGGAGGTGGGCGTTTTGCTCATGGGCACATGCTTATGACTAGTGGTTGTGTTTTACCAAATCAATGCCAGGTTCCTTTCCCCTGTGTATTACACGTTTTCTTTGCTAGACCCAGGTCAGGGCTTGCATGTGGGGAAGCGTTGCCTCTTAGAGGCGCGATGGGGGTGGGGGTGGTTAATTTTCTCAGATTACTGGGTTGGGGCTCGAGCTGGTTCTGTGCTGTATTAAGAGGAACCCCTACATGTGGAACCTGGTCGTCTTGCTGCCGACTCCACCTGGCAGAAGGGTTCCCTTTGTACAGCAAGGACATGCAATGAAAAGCCGTCAGAGCCTCCGCTGCAGGGGCTGGCCGGACGGTGTTGCAGCTACATCAGGACACCTGGGTTCTGTCCAGCTCTGCTGCAGTTTCACTGCGTGACCTTGGGCCGGTCACGTCACCTCCCCATTCCCTTCTCTCTGGAACAGGGCTAACGGTATTTGCCTGCTTTGCTGCTGGGTTAACTGCCAGCGCAAACATGAAACCACATAAGGAAATGGTGAGAAACCACAGTGTGCACAGGCCTGGTGCTAACAAGTGACCTCACAGGGGACTCGGGGGCTGCTCCCCAGGCTCTCCTGCTGTCTCGCTGTGCAGGGACCCGCCGTGCCTGCTCCACAGCGGAGATACAGTGAGGGCACGTGGCATCCTCCGGCAGGACGTGTGGGGTCTGTCTGCAGCTGCGACTGCCTGGCCTCCTTCCCTCTTTCACACGGCTCAGTGGGGGTGTCATGAGGGGGGGGGTCACCTCAGGGGGCCCGTGCCCCATGCTGCTGGGGACAACCGTCTGCGCACTCACTCTGGGCTGGAGGAAATAGGGGACCCTGTGAGGGGCAGGGCCCAAAACACAGACCCGCCTTCACCCTAGCAATGGGGTTGAGACAAGAGCCCGAAACCAGAGGATGAATTGGGGGAGATTCACTCTGGAAAATCAGCATCTGCTCCAGGGCCAAGTGGGAGAACCCAAGCCGGAGGCTCCCCCTTCACAGAGACGTCCCCCCGCCCCCAGAGCAGCCGCACCTCACATGGGGTCCCTGCCACCAGGCAGCGATTTTCATCCAGAACCAACCGGGGATGGCATTGCATTTCAATGCTATCATGAGACCAGCGTGAGGCAGCCCAGCACTGAGGAGAAACCCTACAATAAAACCCAAACCTGTCCACAGCCCAGGGCTCCCCATCGACCCTACAATAACACCCCAGCCTGTCCACAGACCAGGGCTCTCCATCGACCCTACAATAACACCCCAGCCCGTCCACAGCCCAGCGCTCTCCAGTGACCCTACAATAACACCCCAGCCCGTCCACAGCCCAGCGCTCCCCAGCGACCCTACAATAACACCCAGCCTGTCCACAGCCCAGGGCTCCCCAGCGACCCTACAATAACACCCCAGCCCATCCATAGACCAGCGCTCCCCAGAGACCCTACAATAACACCCCAACCTGTTCACACCCCAGGGCTCCCCAGCGACCCTACAATAACACCCCAGCCCGTCCACAGCCCAGCGCTCCCCAGAGACCCTACAATAACACCCCAGCCCGTCCACAGCCCAGGGCTCCCCAGAGACCCTACAATAACACCCCAGCCCGTCCACAGAGCAGGGCTCCCCAGCGACCCTACAATAACACCCCAGCCCGTCCACAGCCCAGCGCTCCCCAGTGACCCTACAATAACACCCCAACCTGTTCACAGCCCAGTGCTCCCAAGCGACCCTACAATAACACCCCAGCCCGTCCATAGACCAGCGCTCCCCAGCGACACTACAATAACACCCCAGCCCGTCCATAGACCAGCGCTCCCCAGCGACCCTACAATAACACCCAGCCTGTCCACAGCCCAGGGCTCCCCAGCGACCCTACAATAACACCCCAGCCCGTCCATAGACCAGGGCTCCCCAGCGACCCTACAATAACACCCCAGCCCGTCCACAGCCCAGCGCTCCCCAGCGACCCTACAATAACACCCCAGCCTGTCCACAGCCCAGGGCTCCCCAGAGACCCTACAATAACACCCCAGCCCATCCATAGACCAGCGCTCCCCAGAGACCCTACAATAACACCCCAACCTGTTCACACCCCAGGGCTCCCCAGCGACCCTACAATAACACCCCAGCCCGTCCACAGCCCAGCGCTCCCCAGCGACCCTACAATAACACCCCAGCCCATCCATAGACCAGCGCTCCCCAGAGACCCTACAATAACACCCCAACCTGTTCACACCCCAGGGCTCCCCAGCGACCCTACAATAACACCCCAGCCCGTCCACAGCCCAGCGCTCCCCAGAGACCCTACAATAACACCCCAGCCCGTCCACAGCCCAGGGCTCCCCAGAGACCCTACAATAACACCCCAGCCCGTCCACAGAGCAGGGCTCCCCAGCGACCCTACAATAACACCCCAGCCCGTCCACAGCCCAGCGCTCCCCAGTGACCCTACAATAACACCCCAACCTGTTCACAGCCCAGTGCTCCCAAGCGACCCTACAATAACACCCCAGCCCGTCCATAGACCAGCGCACCCCAACGACCCTACAATAACACCCCAGCCCGGCCACAGCCCAGGGCTCCCTAGCGACCCTACAATAACACCCCAGCTTGTACACAGCCCAGGGCTCCCCAGCGACCCTACAATAACACCCCAGCCCGTCCACAGCCCAGCGCTCCCCAGCGACCCTACAATAACACCCCAGCCTGTCCACAGCCCAGGGCTCTCCAGCGACCCTACAATAACACCCCAGCCCGTCCACAGCCCAGGGCTCCCCAGCGACCCTACAATAACACCCAGCCTGTCCACAGCCCAGGGCTCCCCAGCGACCCTACAATAACACCCCAGCCCGTCCACAGCCCAGCGCTCCCCAGCGACCCTACAATAACACCCCAGCCTGTCCACAGCCCAGGGCTCTCCAGCGACCCTACAATAACACCCCAGCCCGTCCACAGCCCAGCGCTCCCCAGCGACCCTACAATAACACCCCACCCCATCCATAGACCAGCGCTTCCCAGAGACCCTACAATAACACCCCAGCCCGTCCACAGCCTAGGGCTCCCCAGCGACCCTACAATAACACCCCAGCCCGTCCACAGCCCAGCGCTCCCCAGCGAACCTACAATAACACCCCAGCCCGTCCACAGCCCAGCGCTCCCCAGTGACCCTACAATAACACCCCAGCCTGTCCACAGCCCAGGGCTCCCCAGCGACCCTACAATAACATCCCAGACCGTCCATAGACCAGCGCTCCCCAGAGACCCTACAATAACACCCCAACCTGTCCACAGCCCAGGGCTCCCCAGAAACCCTACAATAACACCCCAGCCTGTACACAGCCCAGGGCTCCCCAGAGACCCTACAATAACACCCCAACCTGTCCACAGCCCAGGGCTCCCCAGCGACCCTACAATACCACCCAGCCTGTCCACAGCGCAGGGCTCCCCAGCGACCCTACAATAACACCCCAGCCCCTCCACAGCCCAGGGCTCCCCAGCGACCCTACAATAACACCCCAGCCCGTCCATAGACCAGGGCTCCCCAGCGACCCTACAATAACACCCCAGCCCCTCCACAGCCCAGGGCTCCCCAGCGACCCTACAATAACACCCCAGCCCGTCCACAGCCCGGCGCTCCCCAGCGACCCTACAATAACACCCCAGCCCGTCCACAGCCCAGGGCTCCCTAGCGACCCTACAATAACACCCCAGCTTGTACACAGCCCAGGGCTCCCCAGCGACCCTACAATAACACCGCAGCCCGTCCACAGCCCAGCGCTCCCCAGCGACCCTACAATAACGCCCCAGCCTATCCACAGCCCAGGGCTCCCCAGCGACCCTACAATAACACCCCAGCCTGTCCACAGCCCAGGGCTCTCCAGCGACCCTACAATAACACCCCAGCCCGTCCACAGCCCAGGGCTCCCCAGCGACCCTACAATAACACCCAGCCTGTCCACAGCCCAGGGCTCCCCAGCGACCCTACAATAACACCCCAGCCCGTCCACAGCCCAGCGCTCCCCAGCGACCCTACAATAACACCCCAGCCCGTCCACAGCCCAGCGCTCCCCAGCGACCCTACAATAACACCCCACCCCATCCATAGACCAGCGCTTCCCAGAGACCCTACAATAACACCCCAGCCCGTCCACAGCCCAGCGCTCCCCAGAGACCCTACAATAACACCCCAGCCCGTCCACAGCCCAGGGCTCCCCAGCGACCCTACAATAACACCCCAGCCCGTCCACAGCCCAGGGCTCCCTAGCGACCCTACAATAACACCCCAGCCTGTCCACAGCCCAGGGCTCCCTAGCGACCCTACAATAACACCCCAGCTTGTACACAGCCCAGGGCTCCCCAGCGACCCTACAATAACACCCCAGCCCCTACACAGCCCAGGGCTCACCAGCGACCCTACAATAACACCCCAGCCCGTCCACAGCGCAGCGCTGAGGGGTGACAGTTGGCCCCGCCCCCGGCCTCAGGTGACAGTTGGGCCTTCTCACCTCGCGCTCTCTGGGGCCTTTGATCCTTGAGCCACCTCCCCCGCCGCGCAGTTCCCGCCTTTTTTCGTCCTTCCCTCCTGGCGCTCAGGCTGACTCTTCCTGGCAACTACTGACGCAGATACAGGGCATCGGGTCCTGATTGGCTGACCTTTCTGAGGTGTGAGGGGAATCGCGCTGCCCGGGAGAGGGACGGGGCTGGGAGGAGTATGGGGAGGCGGGGCCCCAGAGTGGGCGTGGCTAGCGAGCTGGAGGAAAGGGCAGAGAGGGGGAGGGGCTAATAGGAAAGAGGCCGGGCAGGGGGCGGGGCTACTGAGAGAGGGGCGGGACTATTGGGAGGGGCAGGCAGCGTGTGACCCCCTCACCCCATCTCCTCTCTTCACCCCAGGGCAGCCACGCCAGCCCCCCTGTGGGAAAAGTGGGGGGATCCCCCTCCACCCCTTCCAAACTTCCCCCCCCACAGGTCCAAGGTTGGGGTGTGGGCCAGGCTGCAGCCATGGGTGGACAGCGCCCCACGGCGCTGGGAGGGGCAGGACACTGACTCAAGCGTTTTTGGTCCCACCACAGATTTGAGCCTTAGGTAGCTGCCTAGTTTCCCTGTGTGTGAATCTGGCCCTACATGCGGTGGGGCACTTTGCCCGGGCAGTCAGGGCTGGCCCCATTGCCCAGGGTGGTACTGGGGGGCTGTGCTTCAGGGACAGGGGGTCAGCAGGGGGCTCTCCTCTGGCAGTCAGGGCTGGCCCCATTGCCCCCAGGTGGTACTGGGGGGTCGTGCTTCAGGGGGTGGGGGTCAGCAGGGGGCTCTCCCCTGGCAGTCAGGGCTGGCCCCATTGCCCCAGGGTAGTACTGGGTGGCTGTGCTTCAGGGGGCGGGGTGGGGGGCAGCAGGGGGCTCTCCCCTGGCAGTCAGGGCTGGCCCCGTTGCCCCCGGGCGGTACTGGGGGTCTGTGCTTCAGGGGGCAGGGTGGGGGGAGCAGGTGGCTCTCCCCTGGCAGTCAGGGCTGGCCCCATTGCCCCAGGGTGGTACTGGGGGGCTGTGCTTCAGGGGATGGGGTGGGGCGGGGGGCAGCAGGGGTCTCTCCCCTGGCAGTCAGGGCTGGCCCCATTGCCCCAGGGTGGTACTGGGGGGCTGTGCTTCAGGGGATGGGGTGGGGCGGGGGGCAGCAGGGGGCTCTCCCCTGGCAGTCAGGGCTGGCCCCATTGCCCCAGGGCGGCACTAAGGGCTGTGCTGGGAGCAGTGGTACCCCATGGTGGAGGAGATGGAGGGGGCGTCACACACACACTGACGCTGGGACAGGGCCTGGTTCTGATCTTGCTGTCGGGGATCCCCCTCCCGCGCTGCCTCGCTCCCCGACTCCCTCTTCCCTGATTGGCTCGGGGCTGGCAGCTGCGGGGACGGAGCTGAGCAGAGACAGAGAAAGAGAGAAGTGGGCAGAGAGGGGTGTGTTCTGGGTAGGAACCTACAGCATGTGGGCGACTCTGGACCCCTTATCCCGCTGCCCTGACACCCGCCACAGCCTGGATCCCCCTTCCCCTGCCAGGATGCTGCTCCCTCTGCTGCTCCTCCCCTGGGCATGGGGGAGCCTGGCCGGTAAGTGGGGACCCCCCTCCCTGCCCTTTTTTCCTACTGGGGTGGATGTGGATGGTGTAATACTAAAACCGGGGTGGGGCAGCACCACGCTGGGCTAGTGACCGTTGCTGGGGGTGAAGGACGGGGAGGCGGGTTAGGGGTCTGCATGGAGATCCTGGAGCCCGGGAGACTCATTAATCTCTCTCCCCACCCACTTTGTTCTCCATTTCTTTCCTGACACCTCCCCCCAGCCTCCCCTTCTCTCCCCACCCTCCGGCTGCTCCAAATCAATGTCTTCCACAACGCCAGCTCCACGGACATGGAGGGGATGGCCCTGCTGAGCGACCTGGAGACCCACTCCATGGATTGCAGCACCTGCAAGATCCGCTTCCTGCAGCCCTGGGCCCAGCAGGGCCTGACCCCGAAGCAGTGGCAGGACCTGGAGCTGCTGATCCATCGCTACCTGTCAGACTTCATCCGTCTGGTGAACAAAGTGGTTAAGGATGAAGGAGAGGGCTGTGAGTATGGAGCGGTCTGAGGACGTCCTCCCACTACCCGCCAGAGAGCTGAGAACTGACACACTCACCACAGCGACTGAGTGTATCCTGGCAGGGTGAATGGAGGGCAAAACAGTCAGTCCCTGGCCCTTAGGCTGATTGAAGCCAACATTCCCTAGAAGGGAAACACCCCGTGTCCCATTCTCCACCCCACTGAGCCAGTCCCCCAGCTTTGGGGCCAGACTGTAGCCTGCGCACCCTAGCGGGGAAAGGCCCCGTGTCCCAGCCCCTGACCCGGCTCGTGGCCACGTGTCCGACCAAAGGCCTTTGTGGAAGGAGCGTGTCGGCTGCTCACGGTGCTACCTGTCCTCCCTGAACGTTGAAAAGTGACACCTCTGCTGCTGCGAACCATGAAACACCCAACCCAGGAGCAGGAAATGCAGAGCTAAGATCGTGCCTCCCCCCAAACCCCCACTGCCCCGGGACGGGGCGTGGGGCAGACCCAGCTCGCCTCTGCTCAGCTGCTCAGCCCAGGGTCTGTGCTGGGTGTTTCGTGCGGGAGCGCTACGGTCCTCAGGGGAGACTTTCTCTCAGGAACCCCTTAACCACCTGCCCCCAAATTAGCACCACAGAGTCTCCCCTGCACCTTGCTGGGGCAGAGCTAGGTTCACGGCAATCTGCCGGGGCATGTGCGTTTCACGACAGCGTGACAGCCGGCCCTGCCCTCACAGCTCACGGGCGCAGGAACCTCTCGGTGACGGGGCTCGGACGGGTCCTCCCGGGGCTCAGAGGTTGCTGCCTCTCCCGCTGAGCGAGGGTCTGACTCGGGGTGTCGCCCTGAGGTGCTGCTGAGGAAACAATCGCTCGCAGAGGTGTGAACTCTCTGTGGGCACAGGTGCGCCACCGCCCGGCGTACCGCTCCACACACACAACCAAGGCCCGGGGACTTGTGTAACGTTGCCTTGGGAAGACAAACGTGTCCTTGCTACCGGTGCGGAGCCGAGCGCAGGGGAGCCCAGGGATGTACGTTTATCAAGGTTCAGGGCCAGTTTTCCTCTGAGCAGCACAAATAATTTATAAATATTAAAACATTTAAAAGTCAGATTATTTGGGCGGGGGTCTGTATCTCCCCCACCCCGTGACCAAGGGACCCCAGATGCCTCAGGCCCCGAAGTCTCACAGCGTACACGTGGACCTTAGAGCACTTTGAAAAATCAGCTTTAAACAGAAACTGCAAGGTACCCTGAACTCCAGCCAGGGCCGCCCCACAATCCTGCCACCATCTTGTGGCCAAACGTCTTCATATCACTTGACGTTAGGTCGTAACCCTGCCCTCCCATCTGTCTATTTCTGCCCTCCCCCCACGGTGACCTCCAGACGCCCGTCCTCATCCCACCTGCCCTTCCTGTTCCAGACCCCTTTGTTACCCAGGTCTCCTTCAGCTGCGAGCTCCACCCCAACGGCACCTTGAGGAGAATCTGTGATGCTGCAGTGAACGGCGAGGACTTCATCAGCTTCGACATGGATACAGGCAAATGGGTCACTCGGCAGGGGGACAAGCTGGGGATCTACGTCCAGGATCTTGTCAACCGGGATAAGAGCCTGTCCACCCTGTTCCCGTTACTCGAGAGAACAATGTGTGTCTATGGGATCAATACCTTTGCCCAGTACGGCAAAGAGTCTCTGGAGAGGCAAGGTGAGGCTGGTCACCACTCCCTGCTCACTGAGATGCAGCCACCTCTGGGGTGGGGCACAGGGGCTGTTTATCCAGGGACCCCTTGCCTGGTGTACAAATGCAGCTATAGCTAGGGTGGAGCACAGTAACCATTTCACAGCCGCACTGCACAACAGTTTAGGACAGGAAGTGAAGGGGGATTCCCTCACCACTTGTAACTGCAGGGGGCAGAATTGGGGTCTGGCCAGGACAGTGGGGCCAACGCCTGACCCTGGGGGATGGAGCTGGGCTTGGCTAGTGAGTTCCTGAGGCTCAGACTGAATCGTCCCCTCTCTCCCACCCCGTTTCTCTCCCCCCTGTCTCAGAGCGGCCGGTCGCCGTGGTATTTGCCCAAGAGCCTCCCCCAGCCGGGACCCCCGCGCCGTTACTGCTGGTTTGCCGGGTCACCGGTTTCTACCCCCGGCCCATCCGCGTGGCCTGGCTGCAGGACGGGGAGGAGGTGGTGCCGGGCGGGCGGCTGAACTCCAGCGGGATCCTGCCCAACGCGGACCTGACCTACCAGCTGCGCAGCTCCCTGGCCGTGGAGCCGGGCGATGGGCACAGCTACGCCTGCCGGGTGGAGCACAGCAGCCTGGGGGGCCAGAGCCTGCTGATCCCCTGGGGTAGGTGCACGTCCCCACGGGCTGGGCGGTGCGGTCATGGTCTCTGGGGGCTTTTTCTGCATGTCCTGAGTGGGATGGGGGTGGGTCCAGACAGCAGGATTGGGGCGCAGGGAGGCAGAGGGGTGAGTGAGGGTTGTGGGGATGGACCAGGGGGAGCAGGATGGAGGAGCTGAGGGGGGATGGGAGAGGACTGGGATGGAAGGAGCAGGGTGGGGGCTGAGGGGAGCACAAATGGGGTGGGCGAAGAAGTCTGTGTGGAGCCAGGAGGGGCAGGGTTGGGGAGGGTTTGGGGTGGTTGGGGAGAGAGGCAGGGGTCTGTAGGGGGTCGGACAGAGGGGAGCAGGACTGGAGCAGAGGAAGGCTGAGGGGGTGGGACTGTGGGGGGAGCAGGTGGGACAGTGGGGGAAGCTGAGGGAACAGGGCTGGGTGGGGCCTGAGAGCAGTGGGTCGGAGGTGGGGAAATTGGGAGGGACTGCAGGGGAGACTAAGGGAACAGGGTCCATATTCCTGTGTCCATTCCCAGTGGGTCAGGGGTGGGGGCAGCAGAGGGGACTGCGGGGGAGGCTGAGGGAACACGGTCGGGGGGCTAAGGGCAGTGGGTCGGGTGAGATGATTGGGGGGTGAATTGCGGGAGAGGCAGAGTGAACAGGGCCCATACTCCTGTCCCTGTTCCCAGCATGGCACCCCGTTTTACAGGACACAGCAGGCGCTGGGGCCCCGGCCTGGTCGTGGGCATCACCCTGGGGGCATTGGTCGTAGCCGCCGTGGCCGTGGTGCTGTGGAGGAGCAGACGCAGGTGAGTCCTCTCCCTCTCAGGGGTGGGGGTGGGACTATTACACCCCGTAACCCATCCCCTCTGCTCTCTCCTTCCAGGGGCTATGAGGACGTTAGACCAGGGGAGTCCAGGGCCTGAGCGGCCGGCACTGGCCCAGGAGTGGGGATCGGCCCCTCTCCTGGGGACATGGACCTTGGGGCTGGATCCGTGCCCAGCTCCATAGCTGAGGGCCCTGAGGGTTGATCTGGTTTGGAGTGCTGAGAGATCGGGGCCCGGGCTGTGGGGTTGGGATTTTCCTTCCTCTGGGATGTTCAGGGCATGTTGGGCATTTGGGAGCTGCCAAAAGAACGGGAATTTTCTGAAATATTTTGAACAACTACTGTGTGTGCCTCCGTTAGCCCTACGTGCTGCATGGTTAAGTAGGTGGCAGGGAAAGGTTGTTTACTCTGCAGCGACCCAGGTGTGACAGATGCCAGCTGTGGGGCCTGTTAGCTGGCTGCACCATAGCACAGACAGCCCTTGGTTAGCGCAGAGAGCAGAGTTGCAGCCTGGTCAGCCCCAAGCCCACAGTCCTTTGACCCCTCCTTTGTCCCAGCTCAGGAGAGAGCCTCAGCTTCCAGCCCCCCCTCCACACCCCCGACCTGGCCCCTCCTCAGCCCTTTGTTCCCCCACTGGGCACACCCAGATGGCAGGGCAGTGCTCCCTTTGGGTGCACAAGTCTCTCTGTGTCCTAGGATTTTATGTAGTACTTTGTAGTAGTAGGATTTTATAGTTGTACTTTGTATAATTTAGAATGAAGGATAAAGAATAATAATGTAGCATGTATTAAATGTATTGATGTATGATTTCACCATATTCTGCCAGCCACCCTTTCTGAAAGCAGGAAGGAATGGCCTCGTGTGCCATTGGTAAAGATGCATCAGCCAGAATCTTGTGTCTGAAGCTGATTTTAAGGCAGTGCAGACCTTTAGGGTCACCACTTTGTTGCAGGTTTAGCATTTTGAAATAAGTAAAAGAATGTAATGATTGTTTTCTCTTGCATTGCAATTTGATGTTCCTGTTCAAATGCTCTGTGTAAATCAATCCTGTTTTGTGTGTGAATGAGGAATGTGTGTGTAAGAAGATAAGTGGATAAAGGACAAGATAAAGGATAAGAAGAACAATTTAAGAAAACAAGCACTCGTCAAACAACAATTGATTACAGCATGACTGTGCAGAACTTGTTGGTCCCAATGAAGGAAGATCGCTATATAACAGGCTGTCTTGCCATGAAACTTTGGGTTCGTCCTGCCAAGACTTTCCTGGAGCATCATCTCATGACCGATGGAACCTGGCTCCTCCCTACCCGTAATCAACCTAGCTGGTCACTAGATTAATCCGGACTCTAGACTGGTAACTGGCAGGACCGTGTGTGTGTGTGTGTGTGTGTGTGATTGAATGCATATGCTAATTGTTGTATCTCCAATAAACAAGGCGTATTGCCTTTTTCCCTGAAAAAGAGCCCGTGTGCTTCTTATAGGCAAAGCATCCCACCCAGGGAGCTCACAGCGCGAAGCAGGGTATTGACGCTCCGAGACTCCGTTCCAGGAGGTAGTGAAGTCACCTCACTTGCCCTAGTCAGAGAGTGAGACACTAAGTGGGTCTGGCGCCCTGAAGGGGCCCTCCCAGGGACTGTGGGTCCTCCCAGAGCACTGGACCTGTGGATTTGTGACGGGGCGCCATGGGATCGCTGGGATCCAGGAGCCGCATGGAGCTGGCGCTGGCCTGTGCCATTCAATGAACCCTTCAGGGAGGGGCTGCCCAGCGGGCCCCCCCGGGGGCTGTAGAAGCCAGGGCCTGGGTGCAGGGGTCAGACACTGCTACATACACAAAGGCGGTGGGTGCGGGTGGGGGCATGGGAACCAGGAGGGCCCTGGCAGGGTGTTCAGGCTGAGCTGGGGTGCCCGGGAAGCAAGTGCGTTGCCCGTGGGCCATAGGCCCAGCTACCCACAGGGAGCCCTGACAACTGCGGCCCGCGGGGCGCCGGGGAGGCGGCTCGAAGTCGCTGGCTGGGCTGGGCTGAGAGCTCCTGGGGGCAGGGCCCCTCCAGAGCTGGGTGTGAGGGACCCGGGCTCTGGGGGGTAGGTTCTGTCTTTTTGTTCTGCATCTGTGCAGCACCGAGCCCAAGGGGGTCCTGGGCATGACAGGCTCCTCGGCCCTGCGGTAATACAGCAATAATAATAGTCCTGGCTGGGGAGGGGAAGTGGATTCAAGCCGGGGGGGGGGGGTGGAGAGTTAGTCAGGACTCCTGGGTTCTATCAGCTCATGGAGGGGGGTCTAGTTGATTAGAGCAGGGGGCTGGAAGCCAGGACTCCTGGGTTCTATCCCAGCTCTGGGAGGGGAGTGGGGGCTAGAGGGTTAGAGCGGGGGGGGGCTGCATTGACTAGTCTGTTACCAGATAGAACAGCAGCCCAGAGCCACGCTGAGAGAAGATGGACAAATACCTGGCCACACACCTGCCGCTTTGGGCATGGCTACACAGCAGGATCTAGAGTGGTGCAGAACTGCCAGCAGCCCAGTGTGGGGCAAGGAATAGAACACGGGGCCATTACCCTCCTGGGGTGCCAGCTCCGATCTGCTGCTAGTGGGCTGGGGCGGAATGGGAATTTTCTGTAATATTTTGTATGAATACTGTGTGCGCCTCAGTTTCCCCTCTATGGTGCATTGTTGCTAGGTGGGGGGAAAATGGCTGTTTACTCTTTGTAAAGGCCAAACGGCCCCATAGACTTCCTGCCTCTCAGCAAGGGAGCTGCGCCCCATTCCCCAGCCAAGAACACGGCCTGAGGAGGGGCCAGGTGGGGGGTGAGCTCACCCGGGAACTAGAGACAAGGAGGGGGACAGGGGACAAAGAGGCCCAGAGCGGGAGCCAAGGGGTCCACTCTGCTGTACCCCAGTTCCCTGTGCTGGCCTGAGGGCTTCCTATGCCATGTGCTAGTCACCTAATAAACCCGCCTGCTTTGACAAGGCTGCCTGAGTCCCTGCACATGCTGGGGGGGCCATCGCCCCCTTTGGGGTACATGTCTCCCAGAGGTGTCCAGCCCAGGGGGACTTGCTGAAGGACGCTCACAGTGTGAGGTTGGGGTGCTAAGGGCTCCGAGGTTTGATCCAAGGAGGTAGGGAAGCCATGTGGCTTCCCCTGAAGACAGAGTGGGACCTGGGGGCTGAGGGGGGGTCTGACACTCCAAGCAGGTCCCCCAGACCCTGGGCCAAGGCACCAAACCTGGGGAGCTGTCTCAGAGGGGTCCAGAGAGGAGACAACCCAGGAGCTCAGGGGCTGGCGTCTGAACCTGGATCCCAGGGTTCAATTCCTGGCTCTGCCAGTGACTTCATGTGTGACCCTGGGCCAGTCCCTGAATTCTCTGGGCCTCCCTCCCCAGCTGGGCCATGGGGACAATGGCCTTGCCCTGAGGAAGGGCGGGGGGCGGATGCGGCAGAGAGAGGGAGGGTCTCAGAGACTTGGAGGCCTGAAAAGCCCCTTACGGAGATTGATGGTGGGACCATCTGGGAGGCCAAACTGTGCCTGATCCATGGAGACTGAGCCCCCTGCTCTGGTGGGGTGCCTGGGGGTCAAGGCTCAGGCCCATGGAAGTGGGAGCTCAGATCTTTTCCCTGGGACGCCAGCCCTGAACCTTTCACTGGGATTAAATTTACAGAGACAAAGCCGAGTGATCCTCCCCCCCCCAGACCCCCACGGCCTGCCCCCCCCCAGCAGCAAGGGGTTTGGGGCAGGAGGCCAAGCAGATGGAGCAGCCCAGACACTTTGCTGTGTGTCCTGTTAGGGGGCGGCTGGCCCCTGGGCTGGCCACGCTCTCCAGCGTCATCCCTGGGCGAGTCCTGCAGCCCGACCCCAGACCGTAGGAGGGAGAAGTATGGAGCTGAGCCCTGCTGGGGCCGGCTCTGCCTGGCGACTGATGATGCTGCCCAAACCCGATGCTGCCTGGCCCCTGGGCTGAGGGTGCCCATCCCCAGAGCGATGGGCGTAGTCCCGGGGCTGGTGCTCGGAGCTGCCAACTCCACATGGCAGGAAGTCGCCAGAGGCACCCTGAAAAGTCACTAGATGTCGCTATTTAAGTGTTCAAAACGGCATCAAAAATGTCACTAAACAAAATGTCCGCAGAGTTCAGCGGAGAATTAGCAGAGTGTCTATGTCTGGGGCAGAGGACACCCTGCTGCTCAACAAGAAAGCCACAGCAATGCTGGGCACTCCCTGCAAGGGGTTAATTCCCTTGCCCCGGTTTCCCCGCAGTGAATCTCATGCAGAAGCTAAGGTCCCTTTGCAGCTCACTGCTCTGGATGTTTGCTACCAGGCCAGCAGCCATTGGCGTTGTCTAGAAACGCGCAGATCCCATCTCATCCCTTCCCTCCCTCCAAACCTCCTCCCCCCCCAGACTGCTGAACCCCAGGCAGACGAAACGCGTGCACCGGCCGACGGAGAGAATAGACGTGAAGTGCAGAGACTGCAGAGCCAGTGCTTGCAGCAAAGCCCCTAGCGATTGCAGGCACGGTTTGGGGGGGTTGCTGGCTGGGAGCTGAGCCCTAGGATTTAGGGGAGGCATGAGCCGCGGGTGGGATTTGATCAGCACAAAGAATAAACTTTTCTATGGCTGGAGAGACCAAACTGCCCCTTTTGGGCAGCACGGAGCGATTTCCACAGGAGCCTTTTCTCAAGGTTCCTCTGCGTGGGACAGCTCATCCCCGCTGGGGCCAAGGGAACCTGGGCCGCGCTACCAGGGAGCAGAGCCCCGAAGGGAGGGCTGGAGGGGCAGCCAAATGCCAGGTTAAGAAATAGGGGGACCCCAGCCCTGCCCCATGTAACCAGGACAGCCAGAAACCCTTTGCCAGCCCTCTACCAGCTGAGAGACGCCCATGGAGCCAGTCACTGATAACAACATAAAGTCAGCTGCCAAGCCTATCCGGCCAGAAGGGAGTGCCCAGCATGGCTGCGCCTTTCTGTTAGCAGCCGCGCGTGTCCTCGGCCGGGCAGGGGAGCGCAGAAGCTAGTCCTGGGGGCAGGCCCAGCAGAGACCCGAGACGCACCCAACAAGACAAGCCGGCTTGCCACTCCTTGGAGGGGGATTTGGATCAGGTAACATTTCAGTGGCCAAAGGCTCGAAGATCTGTTGACAAATGGTTTTTCCTGCCTCACCCTCGCCCAGGGAGCGGCGCCCGCCCTAGTCACCAATGCTTTTTACTAAGCAGAAAATCATAACTTTTCCCCCTAAGGGTAGCTGTGTCCTCCCCTCTTCCAGCCTCCCCTCGCCCTTAGCTTCGGCTTTCCACCCCTCTCCCCACCCCAAGGAATTGAGGCTGAGCCCCACTTTTTTGGCCCCCAGGAGCTGGAGTCACAGCCAGCCCCGGCCGTCCAGCCCCAGAAGCCCGGGAATGTGTTTCCTTCCGAGGCCATGCCCGAGGGAGATGCAGTGACAGCGCCTCGGTTGCCACAGGGCAATGGATTTCATGATCACGATTGAGCTGCTTGGGAATGATTTAGTGACGAGACAACTTGGCGACGCCTGTCTCTATCAGCGTAATTGGCAGGGAAAGTCGCTAGCTCGGTCCCGTGTCACCTTGACACTTAATTCCTCACTAGAGAAACCAGAAAGTCACTAAATCTAGTGACAAAATCGCTAAGTTGACAACAGGGTTTACAGAAGAGCCCAACACACGAGGACGAATTTGGGGGAGATTCTCTCTGGAAAAGCAGCGTCTCCTCCAGGGCCAAATGGGGGAAACCAAGCAGGGGGCTCCCCCTGCACAGTGAGGTCCCCCCGACACCCAGAACAGCTACACCTCACATGAGGTCCCACCCACCAGGTGGCAATTTGCACCTGGAACCAACCGGGGACGGTCATTGCATGTCACTGTTATCATGAGACCAGCATGAGGCAGCCCAGCACTGAGGAGAAACCCTACAATAACACCCCAACCTGTCCACAGCCCAGGGCTCCCCATCGACCCTACAATAACACCCAAACCTGTCCACAGCCCAGGGCTCCCCATCGACCCTACAATAACACCCCAACCTGTCCACAGCCCAGGGCTCCCCATCGACCCTACAATAACACCCCAACCTGTCCACAGCCCAGGGCTCCCCATCGACCCTACAATAACACCCCAGCCCGTCCACAGCCCAGCACTCCCCAGCGACCCTACAATAAAACCCCAGCCCGTACACAACCCAGCGCTCCCCAGTGACCCTACAATAACACCCCAGCCCGTCCACAGCCCAGGGCTCCCCAGCGACCCTACAATAACACCCCAGGCTCTCCACAGCCCAGGGCTCCCCAGCGACCCTACAATAACACCCCAGGCTCTCCACAGCCCAGGGCTTCCCAGCAACCCTACAATAACACCCCAGGCTCTCCACAGCCCAGGGCTCCCCAGCGACCCTACAATAACACCCCAGCCCGTCCACAGCACAGCGCTCCCCAGCGACCCTACAATAACACCCCAGCCTGTCCACAGCCCAGTGCTCCCCAGCGACCCTACAATAACACCCCATCCCGTCCACAACCCAGCGCTCCCCTGCGACGCTACAATAACACCCCAGCCCGTCCATAGACCAGCGCTCCCCAGCGATCCTACAATAACACCCCAGACCGTCCACAGCCCAGGGCTCCCCAGCGACCCTACAATAACACCCCAGCCTGTCCAGAGCCCAGGGCTCCCCAGCGAACCTACAATAACACCCCAGCCCGTCCACAGCCCAGGGCTCCCCAGAGACCCTACAATAACACCCCAGCCCGTCCACAGCCCAGGGCTCCCCAGCGACCCTACAATAACACCCCAGCCCGTCCACAGCCCAGGGCTCCCCAGCGACCCTACAGTAACACCCCAGCCCGTCCACAGCCCGGCGCTCCCCAGCGACCCTACAATAACACCCCAGCCCGTCCACAGCCCAGGGCTCCCCAGCGACCCTACAATAACACCCCAGCCCGTCCACAACCCAGCGCTCCCCAGCGACCCTACAATAACACCCCAGCCCGTCCACAGCCCAGGGCTCCCCAGCGACCCTACAATAACAACCCAGCCCATCCACAGCCCAGAGCTCCCCAGCGACCCTACAATATCACCCCAGCCCGTCCACAGCCCAGCGCTCCCCAGCGACCTTACAATAACACCCCAGCCCGTCCACAGCCCAGCGCTCCCCAGCGACCCTACAATAACACGCCAGCCCATCCACAGCCTAGCGCTCCCCAGCGACCCTACAATAACACCCCAGCCCGTCCACAGCCCAGGGCTCCCCAGCGACCCTACCCTACAATAACACCCCAGCCCGTCCACAGCCCAGGGCTCCCCAGCGACCCTACAATAACACCCCAGCCCGTCCACAGCCCAGGGCTCCCCAGCGACCCTACAATAACACCCCAGCCCGTCCACAGCCCAGGGCTCCCCAGAGACCCTACAATAACACCCCAGCCCGTCCCAGCCCAGGGCTCCCCAGCGACCCTACAGTAACACCCCCGCCCATCCACAGCCCAGGGCTCCCCAGCGACCCTACAATAACACCCCAGCCCGTCCCAGCCCAGGGCTCCCCAGCGACCCTACAATAACACCCCAGCCCGTCCACAGCCCAGGGCTCCCCAGTGACCCTACAGTAACACCCCAGCCCGTCCACAGCCCAGGGCTCCCCAGCGACCCTACAATAACACCCCAGCCCGTCCACAACCCAGCGCTCCCCAGCGACCCTACAATAACACCCCAGCCCGTCCACAGCCCAGGGCTCCCCAGCGACCCTACAATAACAACCCAGCCCGTCCACAGCCCAGCGCTCCCCAGCGACCTTACAATAACACCCCAGCCCGTCCACAGCCCAGCGCTTCCCAGCGACCCTACAATAACACGCCAGCCCATCCACAGCCTAGCGCTCCCCAGCGACCCTACAATAACACCCCAGCCCGTCCACAGCCCAGGGCTCCCCAGCGACCCTACAATAACACCCCAGCCCGTCCACAGCCCAGCGCTCCCCAGCGACCCTACAATAACACCCCAGCCCGTCCACAGCCCAGGGCTCCCCAGTGACCCTACAATAACACCCCAGGCTCTCCACAGCCCAGGGCTCCCCAGCGACCCTACAATAACACCCCAGCCCGTCCACAGCCCAGGGCTCCCCAGCGACCCTACAATAACACCCCAGCCCGTCCACAGCCCAGCGCTCCCCAGTGACCCTACAATAACACGCCAGCCCATCCACAGCCTAGCGCTCCCCAGCGACCCTACAATAACACCCCAGCCCGTCCACAGCCCAGGGCTCCCCAGCGACCCTACAATAACACCCCAGCCCGTCCACAGCCCAGGGCTCCCCAGCGACCCTACAATAACACCCCAGCCCGTCCACAGCCCAGCGCTCCCCAGCGACCCTACAATAACACCCCAGCCCGTCCACAGCCCAGGGCTCCCCAGTGACCCTACAATAACACCCCAGCCCGTCCACAGCCCAGGGCTCCCCAGCGACCCTACAATAACACCCCAGCCCGTCCACAGCCCAGGGCTCCCCAGAGACCCTACAATAACACCCCAGCCCGTCGCAGCCCAGGGCTCCCCAGCGACCCTACAGTAACACCCCCGCCCGTACACAGCCCAGCGCTCCCCAGCGACCCTACAATAACACCCCAGCCCGTCCACAGCCCAGAGCTCCCCAGCGACCCTACAATAACACCCCAGCCCGTCCACAGCCCAGGGCTCCCCAGAGACCCTACAATAACACCCCAGCCCGTCCCAGCCCAGGGCTCCCCAGCGACCCTATAATAACACCCCAGCCCGTCCACAGCCCAGGGCTCCCCAGCGACCCTACAATAACACCCCAGCCCGTCCACAGCCCAGCGCTCCCCAGCGACCCTACAATAACACCCCAGCCCGTACACAGCCCAGCGCTCCCCAGCGACCCTACAATAACACCCCAGCCCGTCCACAGCCCAGCGCTCCCCAGCGACCCTACAATAACACCCCAGCCCGTCCACAGCCCAGGGCTCCCCAGCGACCCTACAATAACACCCCAGCCCGTCCACAGCCCAGCGCTCCCCAGCGACCCTACAATAACACCCCAGCCCGTCCACAGCCCAGCGCTCCCCTGCGACCCTACAATAACACCCCAGCCCGTCCACAGCCCAGGGCTCCCCAGCGACCCTACAATAACACCCCAGCCCGTCCGCAGCGCAGGGCTCAGGGTGACGGCCGGGACCCTGCCCCTCTGGTGACAATTGGCCCCGCCCACTCCTTCAGGTGACCGTTGGCTCCTCCCCCTCCCACTCCTTTTGGGCTCCTTCCCCCCTTTTCCCTCGCACCCTCGGGCCGCCCCTGCTGAATCTGCCCGGTAATGAGTGACGCTACCACCCGGCGATGCCTTCTGATTGGCTGGGCCAGCGGAGGGGGCGAGGGAAAGGGCGGAGCCCAGGAGTGGCAGAGCTGTGGGAGGAGGAGGCGGGGCCACAGCAAGGGAGGGGCTCATGAGTGGGA
This sequence comes from Dermochelys coriacea, assembly GCF_009764565.3. Lineage (NCBI taxonomy): Eukaryota > Metazoa > Chordata > Testudines > Dermochelyidae > Dermochelys > Dermochelys coriacea. Next base: position 39,299,282 of record NC_050081.1, on the reverse strand, counting down.
GGGACTAAGAGGAAAGAGGGCCAGGAGAAGGAGGGGCTATGAGGAGGGGGCGGGGCCATTTGGAGGGTGGGGCATGGGGCAGCTTGCGGGGGTGGGTTCTGCCCTCCCCTCTCTGGTCGTCCCCCATCCCTGGGTCCTTTCGTCCCTCAGGTCCAGCCCATCTGGCCCCCTGTGGGGTGACGGGGATGGACTCCCTCTCCCCCCCATCTCCCCTCCCAGGTTCGGGGTGCAGGGGCTGAGTCTGCTGCTGTGGGCTGGGGGGCCCCTTGGTGGGGTGAGGAGCAGGATGTTGGCCTAGAATTTTAGGTCCCCCCCTGAATTCCAGCCCTGGGTAACTGCCTAGTTTGCCTGAAGTGAATTTGGCTCTGAGCTGGGGGTGCTTTTCCCTGGAGTCAGGGCTGGCCCCATTGCCCTAGGGTGGTACTGGGGGCCTGTGCTTCAGGGGGCGGGGTGGGGGGCAGCAGGGGTCTCCCCCCTGGCAGTCAGGGCTGGCCCCATTGCCCCAGGGTGGTACTGGGGGGCTGTGCTTCAGGGTGCAGGGCGGGGGGCAGCAGGGGTCTCCCCCTGGCAGTCAGGGCTGGCCCCATTGCCCCCGGGCGGTACTTGGGGGCTGTGCTTCAGGGGGCGGGGGTCAGCAGGGGGCTCTCCCCTAGCAGTCAGGGCTGGCCCCATTGCCCCTGGGCGGTACTGGGGGGCTGTGCTTTAGGGGGTGGGGTGGGGTGGGGGGCAGCAGGGGGCTCTCCCCTGGCAGTCAGGGCTGGCCCCGTTGCCCCCGGGCGGTACTGGGGGTCTGTGCTTCAGGGGGCAGGGTGGGGGGAGCAGGTGGCTCTCCCCTGGCAGTCAGGGCTGGCCCCATTGCCCCAGGGTGGTACTGGGGGGCTGTGCTTCAGGGGATGGGGTGGGGCGGGGGGCAGCAGGGGTCTCTCCCCTGGCAGTCAGGGCTGGCCCCATTGCCCCAGGGTGGTACTGGGGGGCTGTGCTTCAGGGGATGGGGTGGGGCGGGGGGCAGCAGGGGGCTCTCCCCTGGCAGTCAGGGCTGGCCCCATTGCCCCAGGGCGGCACTAAGGGCTGTGCTGGGAGCAGTGGTACCCCATGGTGGAGGAGATGGAGGGGGCGTCACACACACACTGACGCTGGGACAGGGCCTGGTTCTGATCTTGCTGTCGGGGATCCCCCTCCCGTGCTGCCTCGCTCCCCGACTCCCTCTTCCCTGATTGGCTCGGGGCTGGCAGCTGCGGGGACGGAGCTGAGCAGAGACAGAGAAAGAGAGAAGTGGGAAGAGAGGGGTGTGTTCTGGGTAGGAACCTACAGCATGTGGGCGACTCTGGACCCCTTATCCCGCTGCCCTGACACCCGCCACAGCCTGGATCCCCCTTCCCCTGCCAGGATGCTGCTCCCTCTGCTGCTCCTCCCCTGGGCATGGGGGACCCTGGCTGGTAAGTGGGGACCCCCCTCCCTGCCCTTTTTTCCTACTGGGGTGGATGTGGATGGTGTAATACTAAAACCGGGGTGGGGCAGCACCACGCTGGGCTAGTGACCGTTGCTGGGGGTGAAGGACGGGGAGGCGGGTTAGGGGTCTGCATGGAGATCCTGGAGCCCGGGTGACTCATTAATCTCTCTCCCCACTTCATCCTTACAGTGACCAGAATAGCTCAGCAGCAGGCAATGGGCTGTGAGTATGGAGCGGGCTGAGGGGATCCCTCCCCACACCTTGTGGGGGGGGGTGCTGAGAACTGACACACTCAACACAGCCACTGAGTGTGTCGGTGGCGTAAAGACAGCCAGTCCCTGGCCCTTAGGCTGATTGGAGCCGGCAGCCCCCAGAGGGGAAAGGCCCCGCATCCTGCTCCCTGAGCCGAGGCTCCTGGTCTTTCCTGACATGGAGCCTGACCCTTTGAAAGCAGGTCATTTGGGCGGGGGTCTGTATCTCAGGAACCCCGTGACCAAGGGACCCCAAATTTGCACCACAGCCTCTGCCTCAGGCCCCGATGAATTGCAGCGATTTTCGAGGCAATCTGACTGCACATGAGCCTCAGAGCACTTCGAACAATCAATTTTAAATAGAAATGGCAACCTACCCGTAACTCCAGCCAGGGCCGCCCCACAATCCTGCCACCATCTTGTGGCCAAACATCCTCATGGCACCTATCACGCACCTTTATTCCCCCGTCTCCCTATTTCTGCCCCACCCCCCGGGTTACCTCCAGACACCCCTCCTCATCCCCCCGCCCCTCCTGCTCCAGACCCTTTTGTTACTCAGGCCTCCCTCTGCTGCGAGCTGCACCCCAACGTCACCTCGAGGGGATTGTATGACGCTGCGGGGAACGGCGAGGGCATCATGAGCTTTGAGGTGGACATGGGCACCTGGGCCGCTCGTTCGGAGGATAAGCTGGCGCTCCACACCCGGGACCTTCTCAACTGGGATAAGAGCGCGTCCGCCAGGCTTCAGGGTTTTTTTAGAATAACTTGCATCTATCTGCTCAGGACGTTTGTCGTGAATCGGAAAGAGTCTCTGGAGAGGCAAGGTGAGGCTGGTCACCATTCCCTGCTCGCTGAGATGCAGCCACCTCTGGGGCCAAGTGCGGGGCTGTATATCCAGGGACCCCTTGCCTGGTGTACAAATGCAGCTATAGCTAGGGTGGAGCACAGTAGCCATTTCATAGCCACACTGCACAGCAGTTTAGGACAGGAAGTGAAGGGGGATTCCCTCACCATTGGTAACCGCAGGGGGCAGAATTGGGGCCTGGCTAGGACGGCGGGGCCAACACCTGATGCCGGGGATGGAGCTGGGCTTGGCTAGTGAGTCCCTGAGGCTCAGACTGAATCCTCCCCTCTCCCCCTCCCCATCTTTCTCCCCCCGTCTCAGAGCGGCTGGTCGCCGTGGTGTTTGCCCGAGCGCCTCCCCCAGCCGGGACCCCCGCGCCGTTACTGCTGGTTTGCCGGGTCACCGGTTTCTACCCCCGGCCCATCCGCGTGGCCTGGCTGCAGGACGGGGAGGAGGTGGTGCCGGGCGGGCGGCTGAACTCCAGTGGGATCCTGCCCAACGCGGACCTGACCTACCAGCTGCGCAGCTCCCTGGCCGTGGAGCCGGGCAACAGGCACAGCTACGCCTGCCGGGTGGAGCACAGCAGCCTGGGGGGCCAGAGCCTGCTGATCCCCTGGGGTAGGTGCACGTCCCCAAGGGGTGGCTGGTGCAGTCATGGTCTCTGGGGGCTTTTCCTGCACGTCCTGAGTGGGACGGGGGTGGGTCTGGGCAGCAGGATTGGGGTGGAGGGAGGTAGAAGGGGAGAGTGGGGGGATGGACCAGGGGGAAGAGGATGGAGGAGCTGAGGGGAATGGGACAGGACTGGGGTGCAGGAGCAGGGTGGGGGCTGAGGGGAGCGCGAATGGGACAGGGTGGAGTGGGCCCGTTCCCACTGCGTCACCCTCTGTATTTTACAGAGCAGAGCATGTGCTGGGGCCCCGGCCTGGCCGTGGGCATCACCCTGGGGGTTCTGGTCGTAGCCGCCGTGGCCGTGGTGCTGAGGTGGAGCAGACGCAGGTGAGTCCTCTCCCTCTTGGAGGTGGGGGTGGAGGTTGGGGAGCTGTTACTCCCCATAACCCATCCCCTCTGCTCTCTCCTTCCGGAGTCTACCAGGATGTTAGACCAGGGGAGTCCAGGCCATGAGCGGCCGGCATTGGCCCGTCTCCTGGGGACATGGACCTTGGGGCTGGATCCATGCCTGGCTCCAGAGCTGTGGGCCCCGAGGGCAGGATTGGATTGGGGCCCTGGGAGATCGGGGCCTGGGTGGGGGGTGGGATTCTTCTCCCTCAGGGACGTTAGACACATGGGGAAGCCGTGGGATCGCTGGGATCCAGGAGCCGCATGGAGCCGGCGCTGGCCTGTGCCATTCAATGAACCCTTCAGGGAGGGGCTGCCCAGTGGGTCCCACTGGGGCCTGTAGAAGCCAGGGCCTGGGTGCAGGGGTCAGACACGGCTACATACACAAAGGCGGTGGGCGTGGGTGGGGCATGGGAACCTGGCAGGGTGTTCAGGCTGGGCTGGGGTGCCCAGGTAGCAAGCGGGTTCCCCGTGGGCCATAGGCCCAGCTACCCACAGGGAGCCCCAACAACACTACGGGGCGCCAGGGAGGCGGCTCCAAGTCACTGGCTGGGCTGGGCTGAGAGCTCCTGGGGGCAGGGCCCCTCCCATAGCCTGAGTCAGCTGGCACACGTCAGCTGCAGGTGTCTAATTGCAGTGTAGACATACCCTGCCGGCCCAGGTTACGGTGTATCTAGCACGGGGGGCTCGGGTTCCTCCAGCCCTCTGCCAAGGGGAGCCCAGGCCCAGATTCCCCGCAGCCCACCTGACCACACACCCTGGTGCTGCTGTTCCCGCCCGGAGCCAGTCACCTCCCTTCAGGTAGGTGAGGAGTCCTGGCGCCAGGAAGATCAGCCCCAGCACGAAGCCCCCGACCCCCGTCAGCATCGGGCTCCTGGCAGAGTCAGGCTGCGCCTCTGTGAAAACAGGAGCTCGGGGGGTTCGGCCTCAGCCTGGCCTCCCGTTCCCCTTCTCACGTCCCGGCTCTCTGCCCCAAGGGTGAGGTGTGGCTCTGACCCAGGCCCATCCCCCTAGGGGTGCCCCTGCAGGCTCAGGGGTTGCCCCACACCCAGAGGCTCTTACCCCAGTGCACGGTAAGGGGGTCCCACAGGCTGATGTGCTCCACCTGGCAGGTGTAGACGTCCCCGCGCCAGGGGCTCATCTCCAGCATCACCAGGATCTGGAAGGTCCAGTCTCCGTTCTGGAGCAGCTCCGTGGACACCAGCTCCGCAGTCTGCTCCTGCCCGTTCTTCAGCCACTTGATCTTGATCCCCCCTGGGGTAAAACCCCATCGCGGAGCAAACCAGCAGGTTGGGGTGGGGCTGGGACCCCAATTTCGTGGGGGAAACTTTCACCTTGGGCTCAACTGGGGGGTCAGGGAAGGGTGGGAAAGGGCCAGAGACAGAATGGGGTCCTGCTCTCATCCCTGTGGCCCCCCCCATACCCTGGTGTGGAGACAGGGCCTACACCGGGGGGCAGGAGCAGGAAGAGTTTGGTGGCTCAAGAAGCTTGGCTCCTAGCCCCCCTGCTCTAACCCACTCGCCCCAACTCCCCTCCAAGAGCTGGGATAGGACCCAGGAGTCCTGACTCCCAGCCCCCTTGCTCTAACCCACTCGCCCCAACTCCCTTCCCAGAGCTGGGATAGGACCCAGGAGTCCTGACTCCCAGCCCCCTTGCTCTAACCCACTCGCCCCAACTCCCTTCCCAGAGCTGGGATAGGACCCAGGAGTCCTGGCTCTCAGTCCCCATTGCTGTAAGGTCTGAGGCCATTTTCTGCAGCCACATTAGCACAGCAGCAGCCATGAGCCAAAAAGCAGAAAGTCAGGTCCTCACATTCCTTCTACAATATGTCAAAACTATGAAATATCAGGTGGCTAAGAAGGCTCCTGTACTACCATCATCACCAGACACAGAAACAGATCTTAAGATGGTTCAAGAAAACTTTGTTTGATGGCATCTGTCTGGCAAGAACTCGCGTATCAACGATTGTGGTTGTGAGATCTCTACCTCTTTCTTGTTGTGCCTGTATGGTCCCCACTTCCTGTTGTTTATCTGTCTGGTCTCTGTCTGGTTCAGTAATTGTTCCTGTCTGCTGCATAACTAATTTGGCAAGGTTTAAATCAGCTAAGGCAGTGGGGTATGTCTGGGTAAAGAATTGTTTTGCAATATGTTAGGATTGGTCAAAGAATTATTTTGTAAGACTTGAGTATAAGGGTAGGTTAAGGTCTAGCTCAGCAGGACTCAAGTTTCACTATAGAAACTGGGGTCAAAATTGGAAGTTCTTTGCAACCAACTCCAGGCCATGGCCCGAGATCAGAGCTGCCAGACCTCAACACCCTGCCCATGGCCGTTCCCCAGGGGGGTGCAGGGCCTGGGACACCCCCCGCCTGCCGTGCCTCCACTCCACCCCTTCCCCCAAACCTCCACCCCTGCTCTGCCCTTCCCCCACTCCACCCCAATTCAATCAACACTGGTTCTCCACGGGTAAGATAACTCCCTTCTCTTCATGTGTCAGTATATTTATCCCTGCATCTGTCATTTTCACTCCATGCATCTGAAGAAGGGGTTTTTTTTTACCCACGAAAGCTTATGCCCAAATAAATCTGTTAGTCTTTAAGGTGCCACCGGACTCCTGGTTATTCCAGAGACAGACTCAGAGGGCATTACAGGATGGAGGCGGCCCAGTGTGACACAGCAAGGGTCTTTTTAGTAGCTGGAGGAAAGAATAAAAGGGAAAGGGACATCACCACTTGGCCTCTCTTCCCCGTCTCAATACCTGGAAGATTGTTTAGAAGACAAAGACTTTGACTGGGGAGACTGGTCCTAGGTGGAGAAGGAAATTCTCCCCGCGTAATAAGAACTGTAAAGTGCCGGAAACAGCCAGTTAGGTGAGAAACTGCTTGATTCAAACCTTGCTTAGTCTGTAGAATTTAGACTACAAGTTGGTTTTTATTTCTTATGTAACCAACTTTGATCCCTATCTCCACTTATAATCCCTTACAATCTAGCTTTCTGTGGTTAATAAATCTGGTTTATATTTTACCTAAACCAGTGCAGTTTTGGTGGAAGTGCTCAGAGAATCTCAGCTCAGGTTAACAAGGGGTGTCGCATGTTCACTACCCTTTGTCAAAGTGGCGGACTAATTAACGATGTTGCACTGTCCAAGGGATCCTTGAGCCATGTCAGACGGTATAGTTCTGGGGTGCAAGGCTGGAGGGATTGGCTGGTGCCTCTCTGTGTGTGACGCTTGAGTGGCTCAGGGAGCATTCATGCAATTTAGCTGGGTGTAGGGTGTACGGCTTCACATGCTGAGCACCTGGAGGGGTTTGCTGCTTATCACTGACCTAGCTCTGTGAGAGACAGCCCAGGCTGGAGAGTGAAGGGGGCACAGTGGTCCCACAGTTCCAGGTTGTCCCCAGGGATGGCTTGAATCCAGGCCATTAAGTACCTACAGGGGAAACAGATATTTGATAATGGTTCTCCTCAATGTGCCAGACAAAGGCATAACATGATCCAGTGGCTGGAAGTTGAAGATAAGGTGTAAATGTTTAACAGGGTAAATAACCAGTGGAACAAGTTCCCCAGGGCTGTGGTGGATTTCCCACCCCAGCGATGTTTAACTCACGACTGGCTGTTGTTTTCCGAGATCTGCTCTAGGAATTATCGTGGGGCCGGTCTCTGGCCTGCGCTGTACCGAGGGTCAGACTAGATGGTCACAATGGTCCCTTCCGGCCTGGGGATCTAGGAGTCCGAGAAGGGGGAAGCCCCTTCTGCATCTAGGGCAGGAGCCAGCCTTTCACGGACGGGGCAGCACCTTCATTCCCGGTACTGTCCACTGGGCAGTGCCCTTGCACCATCCGCTGAGGCCTCCCTCTGCCCGGGTCTGTGCCCCTCGCCTGCAAGGCGGCTCTCCAGGGGCCGAGTGGCTCAGGCAGAGACAGCACCAAAAGGGTTAAATGAACCTAACCTGCCTGGCGTCTCCCCTGCTTCCCTTCACATCCTGCCCTGCCTGTGCCTGAGCCTGGGCCAGCTGCGGCTGCTGGGACCCTGTGTCCCCTCCCCTCCCCACTACACTCAGGGAAGGGGGCAGCCGAGCCCAGCTCTCCCTGGTGATGCTCCCAATGCTGCCTGGCCTTTTGGCTGGGGGTGCCCCCCTGGGTGATGGGCAGTGCCCCATGGGCTGGTGCTCGGAGCTGGGCAGAGAAGTTCACGGTCTGGGTGAGTCTCCCCGTGCCTGTCCCTTTGGAGCAGCCCTGGGGGCTGGCTGGGGCCCTGGGGCTGGGGGTCTGCTAGTGACACTGATGGTGCTGAGAACCCACCTGGCTCATTGCACGGAGCCCCCAGGTGAGCAAAGAGCTGCTCATGAAAGCTTATGCTCAAATAAATTTGTTAGTCCCTAAGGTGCCACAAGTCCTCCTTTTCTTCTTTCAACATCTTGTGTGGGTGGTGGGCAGGCAGGGGAATTGAATCCTCAATCTCTGGATCCTCAAGTGGGAGCTTCTGCTGCCTGAGCCAAGAGAGCCATCTCTGTCAGGCACTAGATGGGACTGGAGAGCCACAATGCTCACGTGGGTTACATGGAGTTAATGTTGTAGGGCTCCCCACTCCATTATCCAAGCCATTAATGAAGCTATTGACTAGTACTGGACCCAGGGCTGACCCCTGGGGCCCCCACTAGATCCACCCTCCCGCTTGGACAGCAAACAACTGTGAACTGCTTTCTGAGGACGGTCTTTCAAACGGTTGTGCACCCACATGACTGTCATGTCATCTAGCCCACATTTCCCTGGTTGGCGTACGAGAACGTCCTGCGGGACTGTGTCTAAAGCCTGACTGAAATCAAGATCCATCATGTCTACTGCTTCCCGCCTGTCCACCAGGCCAGTTACCCAGTCCAAGAAGGAAATTAAGTTGGTTTGGCAAGATTTGTTCTTGACAAATCCAAGCTGGCTAATCCTTATAATTCTATTATCCCCCAGCTTACAAACTGATTGCTTAATAATTTGTTCCAGTATCTTTCCAGGTACCAAAGTTAAGAGGACTGGTCTATAATTCCCCAGGTCCCCTTTGTTCCCGTTTATAAAGACAGGTGCTAGGTTTGCCCTTTCCCTGTCCTGCGGGACCTCACCCTACCTCCATGAGCTCTCAAAGATCATTGCTATTGGTTCTGAGATTGCTTCAGATAGCTTCTTAAGTATCCCATGGGGAATTTCATCAGGACCTTCTGACTTGAATACATCCAACTTGTCTAAATATTCTTTAGCCTGTTCTTTCGTCTTGTGTTCCTTCCCCCTTGTTGTTAATATTGTGTGGAGGATCTGGTCACCGTTAACTTATTTAGTGAAGACTGAAGCAAAATAGGCATTAAACACCTCAGCCTTCTTGATGTTGTTAGGTATTCGCTCTCCTTCCCCACTAAGTAGAGGACCTCCACTTTGCTTTGTCTTTCTCTTGCTCCTAATGTATTTAAAGAACCTCTCCTTATTGCCTTTTATGTCCCTTGCTAGGTGTAACTCATTTTGTGCCTTGGCCTTTCTGATTTTATCCCTATGTGCTTGTGCTGTTCTTTTGTGCTCCTCCTTAGCAATTTGTCCATCTTTCCACTTTCTGTAGGATTCCTTTTTGATTTCCAGGTGATTAGAGAGTTCCTGATGGAGCCATGTTGGCCTCTGTGATGAAGTGGGAATTTTCTGTGATCTATGTTATGAACCCTAGGCCTGCCTCAGTCTCCCTCTGTACATCACATTGATAGGGTCAGCACTGCTCCTGGACCAGCACAGGAGACAGAAGATGTGTGTGTCACCTCGCTGTCTGTCGGAATGACTACAGTCATCAGAAAAAGTGGCTGAAACAGACCCAAACCAAAAGAAGATGCAGCTAGACAAAGACATGCCCTAGAGACTCAACAATCAAGACCAAAGAGCAGGAATCCCCAGCAGGTGGAACTGGGAATGCTGGAGAAGGTGTCAGGTGACTGGAAGAAGGGGGGGCTCGGGAGCTCAGCCCTGGGGAGAGCGCGAGAAAGGGAGTCCATTACAGCTTGGCTGGCTCCTCAGGGCGCTGCCTTGGCCAGGGTGCACGACAGCGTCATTCTGACCCTCTTTGCTAACCTAAGGACTTTCGGGTTCTGTAGGCCGGGGGACCCTTGTTCCCTTGGAAATGAGAAATGGTTCCCTTGTTTTGAAAAGACCTCCTCTGTCACTGCAAATTCTCCCTGACAGCATGGAGCCCAGAACAACAGCACAAGCCTCCCGCACGGGTCTGGCTGGGCTGGATTGGTTGCGGGGAGCCATGGCGAGAGACAGGGTTTGCTGGTGCCAAAGGCCCAGTGTCAGAGTCCTGGAGGCCCCGGGCCTGCCCCTATGGAACTGTGTGGGTCCTTGGGGCCCAGCACACTAAGGGGTCGTTCCGGTTACAGGCTGGGCATAGACCAGACCCTGTGACTCTGTGACAGACTCTATCTTTTCTTTCCATTGGGATAGTTTGCAGTTGTGCCTTGAATACTGTCTTCTTGAGACTGCCAGCTCTTCTGAACTCCTTTTTTCCTTAGATTTTCTTCCCCTGTGGCCTAACCTACTAGCGCTCTGATTTGGCTGAAGTCTGATTTTTTGAAGTCCACTGTCCGAGACCTGCTGCTCTCACTCCTTTCTTTCCCGAGAATCATGAAGTCTCTCATGTCATGATCACATTAGTCATGTTGCCTAGAAGTTGCACACAATTCCATGATAACACTTAAACCACTGCATTTGGAATACAATGGACTCCTAAAATATTTAATTCAATAAGGTTTCACTTAATTGAATAAGGTTTATCCAGGACATTGCAAGATATTGTCATATCTGTCCTAGTAGGTATCCCCAGACAGGGACAATGCGGGAATACCAAAGGTTAACAATGATATTTTTGCCAGGGTCTGTGATGATCTCCTCATGCTCTGGGGTGAAGGAAGATTGTAAAAATTGGAGCTGGAACCTGGTCTCTTTGAGTCTTGCTCTGTCTTTAACTCCTTTCCCATCTCTCTCTCTCTCTCTCTCTCTCCCCCTGCTTCTCCCAATTCAGTCCAAGGTGAAAGTTTCCCCCATGAAATCGAGGTCCCAACCCATTGCAACCTGCTGGTTTGCTCTGTGACAGGGTTTTACCCCTCGGGGATTGAGATCAAGTGGCTGAAGGACGGGCAGGAGCAGACGGCCGGGGTGGTGTCCACGGAGCTGCTCCAGAACGGAGACTGGACCTTCCAGATCCTGCTGATGCTGGAGATGAGCCCCTGGCGCAGTGATGTCTACACCTGCTAGGTGGAGCACGTCAGCCTGCGGGACCCCCTCAGCGTGAACTGGGGTAAGAGCCTCTGGGTGTGGGGCAACCCCTGAGCCCCGCAAAGGCATCCTTCGCTCTGTGGAGTCCCCAGGGGATGGGCCTGGGTCAGAGGCCTGCCCCACCCCTGCGGGCAGAGAGCGCAAGGGGAAGGAGAGGCTGAGCTCAGCCTAAACCAGCTGTGCTCTTGTTTCCACACAGGCACTGGCTGACTCTGCTGGGGCAAGATGCTGGCTGGGGTCGGGGGCTTCCTGCTGGGTTTGGTCTTTGTGGTCCTGGGGTTGCTCGTCTACCTGAGGAATAAGAAAGGTGACTGGCTCAGGGATGGGGCTGGCAGCCCCAGGAATTGAGTCCCCAGTGGGGCCATGATGCAGTGGCACTGGAGGGTTTCACTAGAATTTTGATTCACCATACTTTGCTTTAATTTTCTCTTCAAGCTCAAATCCAGTTTTCTAGTGACCCAGGAACTTCCTGCCCATCTCTCTGCCCACATCCAGGAAGTGCAGGGCTAATCCCAGCCCCTGGCTTCCTATAAACCTAAGTCAGACCCTTCAGATTCTGAGATGCAGTTGTGCCCTCCTGGCCTCCCCTCCACTTCCCCTCTCTAGTCCCACGCACTCCTGGAACATCAGGGAGTTGCAGACACAGTTTGAAGTGCCTGCAAATCAGTCAGTTCCTCTCTAGTTATGAAACTAATCCACTTCCCCTTTTAAAAATATGGAGACCAAACTCACTTGAGAAACACACCAGAAATGGATGAACTCCTGACCCTGAATTCTGAGACTTATTTATGCTACCCTCCGAGCTGCTTCCCTTTTCGCCTAAACGTGTGAAAGAACATGTAATAACTTGCAGGTCAAAACGCTGACTGCGTGATGCCCGTGTTTCCCTTACCTGTGCTTGCTCACTCACTCTCTAATTATTTTCCCAGGTCGGTTGACATGAGCAACAACGTCCCATTCAGACTCACACTCCACTTCCCACATTTTCCTGGGGCCTTTGTTCTAAAGGCGAATCTTTTTGAAAGCACAAAAGTCTCCCCTTAAATCAAACGAAGAGACTGTGGAGGGGCTTGTGATGAAGTGGGACTGTTCTCAATGTTTTCTCTGAATATTGTGGGGGTGCCTCAGTTTCCCCTAATAAATTTGTTAGTCTCTAAGGTGCCACAAGTCCTCCTTTTCTTTTTGCAAATACAGACTAACATGGCTGCTACTCTGAAAAAAGTTTCCTCTATGCAGTTCTTAAGTATCTAGGTGGTGGGATAAGGGGATATGATCATTGCAGAGCCCTAGAGGGCAGGTGGGTGCAGGGGTCTGGACACAGAGAATGGCCGACACCCTGTTTCCTGGCACCTGATGGCCTGGGCCCTTCCCCCCTGCAAGGTGAGAGCTAAAGGGTTGGAGAACAAAGGAATCCGGTGCCCTCCCAGCCCGGGAAAGGGACAAAGCCCAGAGGAGGAGGAGCGGGAGAGAGTTTCACTTTGGGGCTGGCTGGGGACGAGGAGTGAAGGGCAGACGGGGTTGTCTGGCTCACTGCCCCCCAAAATGGACCCGTCTGAGGGGTCCAGTTCTCTGCACCTACAAGCTCTGTGTTAGACCCTGTTCCTGTCGTCTAATAAACCTTCTGTTTTACTGACTGGCTGAGAGTCCTGTCTGACTGTGGAGTTGGGGGGCAGGACCCTCTGGCTTCCCCAGGACCCCCCTGGGCGGACTCGCTGTGGGAAGCGCACGGAGGGGCAGAGGATGCTGAATGCTCCGAGGTCAGACCCGGGAAGGGGGAAGCCGGGTGAGCTGTGTGTCCTGCAGACAGGCTGCTCCCAGAGAGGAGACTTCCCCAGAGTCCTGCCTGGCTTCGTGGGGAGCAGCTCCAGAGCATCGCCCAGGGCCTCTGTGACTGGGCTGGAGCTGGATTTTGACTCTACATTGGTCTCGGCTAGCCTCAGTGCCAGGTGGTGATACCTCTCTCCTTGCAGGGCTCCTGAATCTGATCCGATCCCAGAGAATGTAGAAGCTGGGAGCCCAGGAGCCTACTTCTGCACTGCTGATCGAGGCCTGGTGCCCTCTGGTTGAATGTCCGTTTCTGTCATTGTCTCCTCCCTGGGCTCTCTCCACCCTCCTGTGTTGCTCCCATCGGGGGGAGTCCTTGCTTTCCCTCGTGCACACGTCCCGAGTTAACGGTCTCCTGGCCCCCTGCCCAGCCCCACAGTCACTCTTGCTGATGTCGCTGCCCTTGGGGGAACCTGTCTGGGATGGCCCCAGGTCCCTGCACAGAACAATCATGCTAGCAGATACGTGACCATAGTGAAATGTGCAAAATTTCGGCAGACTCTAAGACCTTAACATTGGGGTACAGACCAGAAAGTATAAAGCAAAGTCTAAACCCAGAAAAGAGCAACTGCAGCCAGCAGGACAGGAGAGATTGAGACAGGGACACTTTCTAGCCAATGTCCTACACACAAGGAAACATGAGAAAAATATTTCCTCCAGTTATCGGGAAACATAAAAGTCTTCTCCTCATAAAGTGATGATGACAATGCATGCATGACCTGGAGAGAAAGGAGATAATAGGAATTGACATGTATCAACCTGCCACCCAGTCAGGAATGGACAGCGAGGGTAAATAGACACAAGGGATCACACCCCAGACTCAGCGTGTGAGTCGTCCCCTGAGGGCTCTGGCTTTCCCTTACACTCAGGCAACGCAGGGACAACTGGTCACAGCTGTAGCTATACATAAAAACTATGTTCTTAAAGTAGAGAACAGGCAGGTCACTTGAAGTTTAAAACATGTTTCTGTGCAAGCAGGGGTTAGGAGATGTTTATCCTCTGGCCATTGTGTATTGTGCCTCTCATAATGTAAGTCTATTTGCATAGGGAGCTACCAGCTAATCCAGACCACAAAATCAACAAGGGATCCCCAAATCTACAGGAAGGAACACACAGTGGGAGGGTGTCCAGTTTATGAATAAAGCTTAATTGACTATTTAATATATCTGGGGGTGCAAAAAGACACACAGTATCCTTCACAGAGGCAAGAAGTTAAGAGTGTGGCTTGTTTCCTGAGAAAGATATCAGGTGCCTGGAAGACACTGCTGACATTTTGGAAAAGCTAAGCTTCATTAGATACATAGAAAAGTATCTTGGTAATTAAATTTAGTCTCTAGAATGTGTGTTATGATTTTATTTTATATGTAGCCATTTGTTTTCAATCATTCTACTTGTTTCTTCTCGAATCTCTAACCTTTGTTAAATAAACGAACATTTCTTTTCACTATAGTCAGGGCTGGGGAATGCCGGTCTCTCCGCAGAGCCTGTGCAGGCTGTGAGGGCAGGGCTTGTGTTGCTGTGGCTGGTGGCTAATCTTAACCCTAATCACTAGCCTCATGTCTGGTAAAAAGAAAAGGAGTACTTGTGGCACCTTAGAGACTAACAAATTTATTAGAGCATAAGCTTTCGTGAGCTACAGCTCACTTCATCGGATGCATTTGGTCATGTCTGGTGACTCATACTTACAGGGCCCCGGGGGTGCCTTTGTGAGACTGTGGGGGAAGCGGCAAAGAGGCCGTTTTCTGTTATAACTGCTGCACTGCCTAATACACCAGCTCCCCAACAAACCTGCTTGCTCAGAGCTCATTGCGGCCAGGGGGAACTGGCAGGGAAAAGGCTGGGGCCTCTAGTTCCTGTGGCCCCTGGCTGCAGGGAGCAGGATGAGCAGATCAGCAGTCTTGGGGCCGGGGACTCCCCAGACACAGGCCCTAGTTTCCAGCAGGCGGAGGAGCTGGGCGGGTGGCTGGGTACAACACAGATTTCTTGGAAGAAAACAGGAGAGCAGATACAAGGGAGCCACTTCTCTGCTCTGGTTTAGGAATCCTTGTTCCTAGCTCACCCCTGCCAGCTTCTCTGGCTCTCTAACAGGAACATGGCTGGGAGGGTCACTGCCGATGTCAACCACCACTTACTGGTACCTCCATCCATGGAATAAAACAATTCAGACAGAGTCCTGCCTATAGTCACATTTTGCTTCCACACAGTTTGTACAGCAAGGACATGCAATGAAAAGCCGTCAGAGCCTCCGCTGCAGGGGCTGGCCGGACGGTGTTGCAGCTACATCAGGACACCTGGGTTCTGTCCAGCTCTGCTGCAGTTTCACTGCGTGACCTTGGGCCGGTCACGTCACCTCCCCATTCCCTTCTCTCTGGAACAGGGCTAACGGTATTTGCCTGCTTTGCTGCTGGGTTAACTGCCAGCGCAAACATGAAACCACATAAGGAAATGGTGAGAAACCACAGTGTGCACAGGCCTGGTGCTAACAAGTGACCTCACAGGGGACTCGGGGGCTGCTCCCCAGGCTCTCCTGCTGTCTCGCTGTGCAGGGACCCGCCGTGCCTGCTCCACAGCGGAGATACAGTGAGGGCACGTGGCATCCTCCGGCAGGACGTGTGGGGTCTGTCTGCAGCTGCGACTGCCTGGCCTCCTTCCCTCTTTCACACGGCTCAGTGGGGGTGTGATGAAGGAGGGGGTCACCTCAGGGGGCCCGTGCCCCCTGCTGCTGGGGACAACCGTCTGCGCACTCACTCTGGGCTGGAGGAAATAGGGGACCCTGTGAGGGACAGGGCCCAAAACACAGACCCGCCTTCACCCTAGCAATGGGGTTGAGACAAGAGCCCGAAACCAGAGGATGAATTGGGGGAGATTCACTCTGGAAAATCAGCATCTGCTCCAGGGCCAAGTGGGAGAACCCAAGCCGGGGGCTCCCCCTTCACAGAGAGGTCCCCCCGCCCCCAGAGCAGCCACACCTCACATGGGGTCCCTGCCACCAGGCAGCGATTTTCATCCAGAACCAACCGGGGATGGCATTGCATTTCAATGCTATCATGAGACCAGCGTGAGGCAGCCCAGCACTGAGGAGAAACCCTACAATAAAACCCAAACCTGTCCACAGCCCAGGGCTCCCCATCGACCCTACAATAACACCCCAACCTGTCCACAGCCCAGGGCTCTCCATCGACCCTACAATAACACCCAAGCCCGTCCACAGCCCAGCGCTCTCCAGCAACCCTACAATAACACCCCAGCCCGTCCACAGACCAGGGCTCTCCATCGACCCTACAATAACACCCCAGCTCGTCCACAGCCCGGCGCTCCCCAGCGACCCTACAATAACATCCCAGCCCGTCCACAGCGGAGGGCTCCCCAGAGACCCTACAATAACACCCCAGCCCGTCCACAGCCCAGCGCTCCCCAGAGACCCTACAATAACACCCCAGCCCGTCCACAGCCCAGGGCTCCCCAGCGACCCTACAATAACACCCCAGCCCGTCCACAGCCCGGCGCTCCCCAGCGACCCTACAATAACATCCCAGCCCGTCCACAGCGGAGGGCTCCCCAGAGACCCTACAATAACACCCCAGCCCGTCCACAGCCCAGCGCTCCCCAGAGACCCTACAATAACACCCCAGCCCGTCCACAGCCCAGGGCTCCCCAGCGACCCTACAATCATGGGAGACTTTAACTTCCCAGATATAGACTGGAGGACCAGTGCTAGTAATAATAATAGGGCTCAGATTTTCCTAGATGCAATAGCGATAGATTCCTTCATCAAGTAGTTGCTGAACCGACTAGAGGGGATGCCATTTTAGATTTAATTTTGGTGAGTAGCGAGGACCTCATAGAAGAAATGGTTGTAGGGGACAATCTTGGCTCAAGTGATCATGAGCTAATTCAGTTCAAACTAAATGGAAGGATTAACAAAAATAAATCTGCAACTAGGGTTTTTGATTTCAAAAGGGCTGACTTTCAAAAATTAAGGAAATTAGTTAGGGAAGTGGATTGGACTGAAGAACTTATGGATCTAAAGGTAGAGGAGGCCTGGGATTACTTTAAATCAAAACTGCAGAAGCTATCGGAAGCCTGTATCCCAAGAAAGGGGAAAAAATTCATAGGAAGGAGTTGTAGACCAAGCTGGATGAGCAAGCATCTTAGAGAGGTGATTATGAAGAAGCAGAAAGCATACAGGGAGTGGAAGATGGGAGGGATCCGCAAGGAAAGCTACCTAACTGAGGTCAGAAGATGTAGGGATAAAGTGAGAGAGGCTAAAAGTCGAGTAGAGTTGGACCTTGCAAAGGGAATTAAAACCAATGGTAAAAGGTTCTATAGCCATATAAATAAGAAGAAAACTAAGAAGGAAGAAGTGGGGCCGCTTAACACTGAGGATGGAGCGGAGGTTAAAGATAATCTAGGCATGGCCCAATATCTAAACAAATACTTTGCCTCAGTCTTTAATAAGGCTAAAGAGGATCTTGGGGATAAAGGTAGCATGACAAATGGGAATGAGGATATGGAGGTAGATATTACCATATCAGAGGTAGAAGCGAAACTGAAACAGCTTAATGGGACTAAATCGGGGGGCCCAGATAATCTTCATCCAAGAATATTAAAGGAATTGGCACCTGAAATTGCAAGCCCATTAGCAAGAATTTTTAATGAATCTGTAAACTCAGGAATAGTACCGAATGATTGGAGAATTGCTAATATAGTTCCTATTTTTAAGAAAGGAAAAAAAAGTGATCCGGGTAACTACAGGCCAGTTAGTTTGACATGTGTAGTATGCAGTATGTAGGTCCTGGAAAAAATGTTGAAGGAGAAATTAGTTAAGGACATTGAAGTCAATGGTAAATGGGACAAAATACAACATGGTTTTACAAAAGGTAGATCGTGCCAAACCAACCTAATCTCCTTTTTTGAAAAAGTAACAGATTTTTTAGATAAAGGAAATGCAGTGGATCTAATTTACCTAGATTTCAGTAAGGCATTTGATACCGTGCCACATGGGGAATTATTAGTTAAACTGGAGAAGATGGGGATCAATATGAACATCAAAAGGTGGATAAGGAATTGGTTAAAGGGGAGACTGCAACGGGTCCTACTGAAAGGCGAACTGTCAGGTTGGAGGGAGGTTACCAGTGGAGTTCCTCAGGGATCGGTTTTGGGACCAATCTTATTTAATCTTTTTATTACTGACCTTGGCACAAAAAGTGGGAGTGTGCTAATAAAGTTTGCAGATGATACAAAGCTGGGAGGTATTGCCAATTCGGAGAAGGATCGGGATATTATACAGGAGGATCTGGATGACCTTGTAAACTGGAGTAATAGTAATAAGATGAAATGTAATAGTGAGAAGTGTAAGGTTATGCATTTAGGGATTAATAACAAGAATTTTAGTTATAAGTTGGGGACGCATCAATTAGAAGTAACGGAAGAGGAGAAGGACCTTGGAGTATTGGTTGATCATAGGATAACTATGAGCTGCCAATGTGATATGGCTGTGAAAAAAGCTAATGCGGTTTTGGGATGCATCAGGAGAGGCATTTCCAGTAGGGATAAGGAGGTTTTAGTACCGTTATACAAGGCACTGGTGAGACCTCACCTAGAATACTGTGTGCAGTTCTGGTCTCCCATGTTTAAAAAGGATGAATTCAAACTGGAGCAGGTACAGAGAAGGGCTACTAGATGATCCGAGAAATGGAAAACTTGTCTTATGAAAGGAGACTTAAGGAGCTTGGCTTGTTTAGCCTAACTAAAAGAAGGTTGAGGGGAGATATGATTGCTCTCTATAAATATATCAGAGGGATAAATACAGGAGAGGGAGAGGAATTATTTCAGCTCAGCACCAATGTGGACACAAGAACAAATGGGTATAAACTGGCCACCAGGAAGTTTAGACTTGAAATCAGATGAAGGTTTCTAACCATCAGAGGAGTGAAGTTTTGGAATAGCCTTCCAAGGGAAGCAGTGGGGACAAAAGATCTATCTGGTTTTAAGATTCTACTCGATAAGTTTATGGAGGAGATGGTATGATGGGATTTTGGTAAGTAATTGATCTTTAAATATTCAGGGTAAATAGGCCAAATCCCCTGAGATGGGATATTAGATGGATGGGATCTGATTTACTATAGAAAATTCTTTCCTGGGTATCTGGCTGGTGAATCTTGCCCATGTGCTCAGGGTTCAGCTGATCGCCATATTTGGGGTCGGGAAGGAATTTTCCTCCAGGGCAGTTTGGAGAGGCCCTGGAGGGTTTTTTTGTTTGTTTTGTATTGTTTTGTTTTGTTTTTTGCCTTCCTCTGTAGCATGGGGCATGGTTGACTGGAGGGAGGCTTCTCTGCTCCTTGAAGTTTTGAACCATGATTTAAGGACTTCAATAGCTCAGACATGGGTGAGGTTTTTCATAGGAGTGGGTGGGTGACATTCTGTGGCCTGCGCGGTGCAGGAGGTCGGACTAGATGATCAGAATGGTCCCTTCTGACCTTAGTATCTATGAATCTATGAATAACACCCCAGCCTGTCCACAGCCCAGGGCTCCCCAGAGACCCTACAATAACACCCCAACCTGTTCACAGCCCAGAGCTCCCCAGCGACCCTACAATAACAACCCAGCATGTCTACACACCCATCGCTCCTGAGCAACCCTACAATAACAAAGTAGCCTGTCCACAGCCCAGCACTCCCCAGCAACCCTACAATAACAACCCAGTCTGTCTACAGCCCAGCACTCCCCAGCGACCCTACAATAACAAAGCAGAAAGTCCACAGACCAAGAAGTCAGGGTGACTGTGATGTTGCACTCCATATGTTTATGGAAATATGCTTATGAGTGTGAATATGACAAAACTGGAATATGCTTCATGCAAAAGGTCTCTTGTAAGGTATCATAACAAAGGTTATAAACTACTGAATATATTCCTCCTATTTGTATGCATGTATCATTCTTGTATCTGAAGTTAGAAATATGAAGTATAACTCTGAGGTCCTATTGTAATTGTGCAAAGTGTGGGCCATTAATGGGGGTTTCGAATCTTGATGGCTCCCACTGACTAGGACAATTGGTTGTAAATGGTTTATTTACCTGCAAGCCTTCCTGTGGAGGTGTGGGCCAACCCAGGAAGAATGGAGACTAGGGGTCTCACAGTGACATGTGATCATGACACCTGGTACTGGAATCCATCTTAAGTCTGGTACTTTTCCATTTAGAACAAGGGGTGGGGACCCAGAGAGACAAAAGATTCCCGCTGTGGCCAAAGCTATAAAAGGGGGTCGAGCAGGACAAAAGGGGATGCCAGTCATGAGAAAACCCCTGCTTACCACCTGAGATGTCTGCTGGATCTAACAAAGACTGTACCGGGGAAAGGATTGGGCCCAGACTAGGAAGGAGTCTGGTCTGTGAAAAAGCTTACTGGAACAGCTCTGAAGGTGAGATATTACCAGTAATCAGTTTCTTAATGTATTAGGCTTAGACTTGCTTGTTTGGTTTTATTTTGATTTGTGACTTATTTTATTCTGTCTGTTATTACTTGAAACCACTTAAATCCTACTTTTTATACTTAATAAAATCACCTTTATTTATTAATAAACCCAGAATACGTGATGAACACCTGGGGGGGCAAACCGCTGGGCATCTCTCTCTATCAGTGTTACAGAGGGTGGACAATTCATGAGTTTAACCTGTATGAGCTTTACCCAGAGTAAAACGGAGTCACTGGGAGGTGGGGGTCTGGGTGCTGGAGACAGGTGACCAGCTGAGTGGTTTTCCATGACATCTGCCGCTTTGGGGCATGGTTCAGCCCCTGGGTCTGTGTTTGCAGCAGGCTGGCGTGTCTGGCTCAACAAGGCAGGGATCTGGAGTCCCAGGCTGGCAGGGAAAACAGGCTTAGAGGTACTTTCAGCATGTCAGGTGACAGTCCCAAGGGGATCTCTGTGACCCAACCCGTCACAGGGACATTTGCTGGGTTCCCCTCAGGTGACTGTTGCCCCCTCCCCCTCCTGCCCCTCAGATGACAGCTGGCCCCTCCCGCATCACACTCTCAGGGGCTGTTGACGCCTCCTGCCACATCTCCGCCAGTTTCCCACCTTTTTCCCTAGAACTGCCTCCCAGCTGACTCTGCCCGGCAACTAGTGATGCTGATAGGCAGCAGCACCTTCCGATTGGCTGGTCCACCAGCATGTGACAAAGGGAGGAGCCCGGGGGCCTGGGAGGAGAACAGAGGAGAATGGGGCACAGAGTGGGAGGGGCTAAAGGAAGGGAGGGGGAAGGGCTTTTGGGAGGGGGACATCAGGGAGGGGGAGGGGATGTTGGTATGGAGGGGGCAGGTTAGGGGGGCTCTGCCCCTGTCATTCAGGTTCAGCCAGAGGTGCCATTTAGGGGCCGGGGACTCCTGTGCCCCCCCCGAGTTTTGTACAGGGGGTCCCCTCGGGGCACACGTCTTAACCCCCTCACCGCAGTATCAGAGCACCTCCTAGTGTCTAACCTATGTCCCCTCCCAACCCCTCGGGGAGGTTGGGCCGTGTGCTTATCCCCATTGTACAGGTGGGGCACTGAGGCCCACACAGACTAAGGGCCAGATTTTCAAAGCTATTTCCACACCTAGTGGGATTTTCAAAAGCGCCTAGAAGGTCAGGTTCTTTGTCAGCTCCACGAGATGCCGAGCTGCATCTTTGGGTACCTCAAAAGCCGTGGAGCTCTGTCCCGAAGGCGCCGGCCTGCCATCAGACAGGAAGCGCACGGGGGTAGCAGGATGAAGCCAGCAGTCTCAGGGCGTCTCTCTCTCTGCTGCGTGCTGCACAGAACAGTGGCATCTCACAGATGGGAGCCAAACCCGGAAGGCCACTTCTGGGAGACGGTTGGGAAGGAGGTCGTGCAGCACAGAGATCAGCTCTGAGATGTATTGAATTGGCTTTCTCTGTAAGGAAGTAGAGACAGTGCTCCTGTCGGCTAATTTCTAAGTTGTTATCTGTTTCAGGTGCCTAAGGAGCCCCGGGAATCACAGTTAAAATTTGTCGTTCCCCTCCCCATCAAAATCTGAACTGGTGCCCCTAGGTTCAGCCCGGCTGCCCCCAGTGGGAGGAGCCAGCCCCAGCCCCACACTACAGGACGACCCCTGTCGGGTGAGTGGGGGCAGGCTCGCTCCCCCACCCCAAGCCTACCCTCTGCGCCGGAGTAGGTTTGGGGTGCGGTACCGGGGCTGAGGGTGCTGCTGTAGGCGGAGCCCGTGGGCGGGGTGAGGAGCAGGATGCTGGCCATGAATCTGAGCCCTGGGTACCTGCCTTGTCTGTCTGTGGGTGAATCTGGCTCTGACTGGGGGGGCGCTGTCCCCTGGCAGTCAGGGCTGGCCCCACTGCCCCAGGGCGGCGCTAGGGGCTTTACTGCAGGCAGCGGGGTGGGGGGCTGCAGGGGGCTCTCCCCTGGCAGTCAGGGCTGGCCCCATTGCCCCAGGGCAGTACTGGGAGGCTGTGCTTCAAGAGGCAGGGCGGGGGGCTGCAGGGGGCTCTCCCCGACAGTCAGGGCTGACCCCACTGCCCCAGGGCAGCGCTAGGGGCTGTACTGAAGGCAGCGGGGTGGGGGGAAGCAGGGGGCTCTCCCCTGGCAGTCAGGGCTGGCCCCACTGCCCCAGGGCGGTGCTAGGGGTTGTACTGCAGGCAGTGGGGTGGGAGGCAGCAGGGGGCTCTCCCCTGACAACCAGGGCTGGCCCCACTGCCCCAGGGTGGTGTTAGGGGCTGTACTGCAGGCAGCAGGGTGGGGGGCAGCAGGGGACTCTCCCCTGGCAGTCAGGGCTGGCGCCATTGCCCCAAGGCGGTACTGGGGGGCTGTACTGTAGGGGGCGGGGCGAGGGATAGCAGGGGGCTCTCCCCTGGCAGTCAGGGCTGGCCCCATTGCCCCAGGGCGGCACTAAGGGCTGTGCTGGGAGCAGTGGTACCCCATGGTGGAGGAGATGGAGGGGGCGTCACACACACACTGACGCTGGGACAGGGCCTGGTTCTGATCTTGCTGTCGGGGATCCCCCTCCCGCGCTGCCTCGCTCCCCGACTCCCTCTTCCCTGATTGGCTCGGGGCTGGCAGCTGCGGGGACGGAGCTGAGCAGAGACAGAGAAAGAGAGAAGTGGGCAGAGAGGGGTGTGTTCTGGGTAGGAACCTACAGCATGTGGGCGACTCTGGACCCCTTATCCCGCTGCCCTGACACCCGCCACAGCCTGGATCCCCCTTCCCCTGCCAGGATGCTGCTCCCTCTGCTGCTCCTCCCCTGGGCATGGGGGACCCTGGCTGGTAAGTGGGGACCCCCCTCCCTGCCCTTTTTTCCTACTGGGGTGGATGTGGATGGTGTAATACTAAAACCGGGGTGGGGCAGCACCACGCTGGGCTAGTGACCCTTGCTGGGGGAGTAGGAGGAGCGGGGAGGTGGGTTAGGTTCAGCAGGGAGACCCTGTAACGAAGGAGTTAAAGGAGACTGAGGCTCATTAATCTCTCTCCCCACCCACTTTGTTCTCCATTTCTTTCCTGACACCTCCCCCCAGCCTCCCCTTCTCTCCCCACCCTCCGGCTGCTCCAAATCATCGTCTTCCACAACGCCAGCTCCACGGACATGGAGGGGATGGCCCTGCTGAGCGACCTGGAGACCCACTCCATGGATTGCAGCACCTGCAAGATCCGCTTCCTGCAGCCCTGGGCCCAGCAGGGCCTGACCCCGAAGCAGTGGCAGGACCTGGAGCTGCTGATCCATCGCTACCTGTTCAACTTCAACCGTACTGTGAACAGAATAGCTCAGCAGCACGGAATGGGCTGTGAGTATGGAGCGGGGTGCTGGGAACTGACACACTCGCCACAGCCACGGAGTGTGTCATTGGGGGCAAGACAGCCAGTCCCTGGCCCTTTGGCTGATTGGAGCTGGCGGCCCCCGGAGGGGAAACACCCGTGTCCCATTCTCCACCCCAGAGTCAGCCAGCTAGGTCTGGGGCCAGATTGTAGCCTGAACTTCCCAGAGGGGAAAGGCCCCACGCCCCACTCCCTGAGCCGAGGCTCCTGGTCTTTCCTGACATGTAGCCTGACCCTTTGAAAGCAGGTCATTTGGGCCGGGGTCTGTATCTCAGGAACCCCGTGACCAAGGGACCCCAAATTTGCACCACAAACTCTGCCTCAGGCCCCGATATAACGTAGCGATTTTCGAGCCAATCTGACTCTGCACGTGAAAAATGAGCTTTAAACAGAAACTGCACCTTACCCTTAACTCCAGCCAGGGCTGCGCCACAATCCCGCCTCCGTCGTGTGGCCCAACATCCTCATGGCCCCTGACATTATGTCTTTACTCCCCCATCTCTCAACTGCTGCCCCCTCCTGGGACCTCCGCACGCCCCTCCTCATCCCCCTGCCCTTCCTGTTCCAGACCCCTTTGTTACCCAGGGCTCCCTCGGCTGCGAGCTGCACCCTAACGGCACCTCGAGGGGATTCTATGATGCCGGAGTGAACGGCGAGGACTTCATCAGCTTTGATGCGGACGCAGGCACCTGGCTTGCTCGGCACGGGGACAAGCTGGCGCTCTACACCCAGGACCTTCTCAACCTGGATAAGGGCACAGCCATCACGCTTCAGTTTCTCATGAGAACGACGTGTGTCAATCAGATCAAGAGCTTTGTCCAGCATGGGAAAGAGTCTCTGGAGAGGCAAGGTGAGGCTGGACACCACTCGCTGCCATGCAGCCACCTCTGGGTTGGAGCAGGGGGCCGTTTATCCAGGGACCCCTTGCCTGGTGTACAAATGCAGCTATAGCTAGGGTGGAGCACAGTAGCCATTTCATAGCCACACTGCACAGCAGTTTAGGACAGGAAGTGAAGGGGGATTCCCTCACCACTGGTAACCGCAGGGGGCAGAATTGGGGCCTGGCCAGGACAGCGGGGCCAACACCTGATGCCGGGGATGGAGCTGGGCTTGGCTAGTGAGTTCCTGAGGCTCAGACTGAATCGTCCCCTCTCTCCCACCCCGTTTCTCTCCCCCCTGTCTCAGAGCGGCCGGTCGCCGTGGTATTTGCCCAAGAGCCTCCCCCAGCCGGGACCCCCGCGCCGTTACTGCTGGTTTGCCGGGTCACCGGTTTCTACCCCCGGCCCATCCGCGTGGCCTGGCTGCAGGACGGGGAGGAGGTGGTGCCGGGCGGGCGGCTGAACTCCAGTGGGATCCTGCCCAACGCGGACCTGACCTACCAGCTGCGCAGCTCCCTGGCCGTGGAGCCGGGCGACGGGCACAGCTACGCCTGCCAGGTGGAGCACAGCAGCCTGGGGGGCCAGAGCCTGCTGATCCCCTGGGGTAGGTGCACGTCCCCAGGGGGTGGGTAGTGCGGTTGTGGTCTCTGGGGGCTTTTCCTGCACGTCCTGAGTGGGACGTGGTGGGTCCAGGCAGTGGGATTGGGGCGCAGGGAAGCAGAGCAGGTGGGTGGGGGGTGGGGAGATGGATCATGGGGAGCAGGATGGAGAAGCTGAGGGGAAGAGGACAGGACTGGGATGGGGGAGCAGAACTTCAGGGGGTGGGAAGGTGGGGGGAGAAAGGAGTGGGACTGCGGGGGAGACAGAGGGAACAGGGTGGGGGGCTGAGGGCAATGGGTCAGGGATGGGGGGAGCAAGGGGGATTTCAGGGGAGGCTGAGGGAACAGGGTGGGGGGCTAAGGGCAGTGCATTGCGGGGGGAGCAGGGGGGATTACAGGGGAGGCTGAGGGAACAGGGTGGGGGGCTGAGGGCAGTGCATTGTGGGGGGAGCAGGGGGGATTACAGGGGAGACTGAGGGAACAGGGTGGGGGGCTGAGGGCAGTGGGTTGGCATGGGGGGAGCAGGGGGGACTGCGGGAGAGGTGGCGGAAACAGGGCCCATACTCCTGTCCCTGTTCCCAGCACGGCACCCCCTGTTTTACAGGGCACAGCAGGCGCTGGGGCCCCGGCCTGGCCGTGAGCATCACCCTGGGGGTTCTGGCCGTAGCCGCCATGGCCGTGGTGCTGTGGTGGAGCAGACGCAGGTGAGTCCTCTCCCTCTTGGAGGTGGGGGTGGGACTGTTACACCCCGTAACCCATCCCCTCTGCTCTCTCCTTCCAGGGGTTACGAGGACGTTAGACCAGGGGAGTCCAGGCCTTGAGCGGCCGGCACCGGCCCAGGCCTGGGCATTGGCCCGTCTCCCAGGGACATGGACCTTGGGGCTGGATCCATGCCTGGCTCCAGAGCTGTGGGCCCCAAGGGCAGGATTGGATCGGGGCCCTGGGAGATCGGGGCCCTGGGTGGGGGTTGGGATTCTCCTCCCTCTGGGACGTTCAGGGGATGTTGGACACTTGGGGCAGCAGTGGGATCGCTGGGATCCAGGAGCCGCATGGAGCTGGCGCTGGCCTGTGCCATTCAATGAACCCTTCAGGGAGGGGCTGCCCAGCGGGCCCCCCCGGGGGCTGTAGAAGCCAGGGCCTGGGTGCAGGGGTCAGACACTGCTACATACACAAAGGCGGTGGGTGCGGGTGGGGGCATGGGAACCAGGAGGGCCCTGGCAGGGTGTTCAGGCTGAGCTGGGGTGCCCGGGAAGCAAGTGCGTTGCCCGTGGGCCATAGGCCCAGCTACCCACAGGGAGCCCTGACAACTGCGGCCCGCGGGGCGCCGGGGAGGCGGCTCGAAGTCGCTGGCTGGGCTGGGCTGAGAGCTCCTGGGGGCAGGGCCCCTCCAGAGCTGGGTGTGAGGGACCCGGGCTCTGGGGGGTAGGTTCTGTCTTTTTGTTCTGCATCTGTGCAGCACCGAGCCCAAGGGGGTCCTGGGCATGACAGGCTCCTCGGCCCTGCGGTAATACAGCAATAATAATAGTCCTGGCTGGGGAGGGGAAGTGGATTCAAGCCGGGGGGGGGTGGAGAGTTAGTCAGGACTCCTGGGTTCTATCAGCTCATGGAGGGGGGTCTAGTTGATTAGAGCAGGGGGCTGGAAGCCAGGACTCCTGGGTTCTATCCCAGCTCTGGGAGGGGAGTGGGGGCTAGAGGGTTAGAGTGGGGGTGGGGGGCTGCATTGACTAGTCTGTTACCAGATAGAACAGCAGCCCAGAGCCACGCTGAGAGAAGATGGACAAATACCGTTCCTGCGGTAATACAGCAATAATAATAGTCCTGGCCGGGGAGGGGAAGTTGGCTCGAATGGTGGGAGTGGGGCCTGTTCAGGACTCCTGGGTTCTATCCTGGGCTCTGGGACGGGAGTGGGGTCTCGTGAGTTCGAGTGGGGGGCAGGCTAGTCAGGACTTCTGGGTTCTATCCCAGTCTGGGAGGGGGCTGGGATCCCGTGGGTTAGGACAGGGGGGCTGGGAGCCAGGACTCCTGGGTTCTGACCCCAGTGTAGGAGGGGAGTGGGATGTAGCTGGTTAGAGCAGTGGTGAGTGCGCTGACCAGCCTGTTACCAGGTAGAACAGCTGCCCAGAGCCACACCAAGAGATGGGCAAATTCCCATCCAGACACCCGCAGCTGCGGGCTCTGTCTGCATGGCAGGGCCGAGTGGTGTGGCTCCACCGGCAGCCCAGTGTGGACGCAGCGTGGCTAGGAGGGGTTTATCCCCAGTGTGGGGACAGCACCTCCCCGCACGGCCCTTGCCTGGTCCACACATGCCCTGCTCTGCAGACCGACTGTGTGCACATGGGGGGCTTGGCGACTTAGGTGCCGACTCCATGGGTGCTCCAGGGCACCCACTGGCGGCTCCCCGCCCTGCCCCCCCACCCCAGCTCGCCTCCGCTTAGCCTCCGCTCCCTCCTCTGAGGGCGCCCCTGCGTCCTGCTTCTCCCCCCTCCCTCCCGGTGCTTGCAAGCACTGGAAGGGACGGGGGAGGAGGAGGAACAGGATATGCTTGGGGAAGAGGCGGGGCCAGGGCATAGATTTGGGGAGGGGTCTAATAGGGGCAGGGAGGGGGCAGAGTCAGGGCTAGGGGGGTGCGAGCTCCCACCCGGTGCCAACAAAAGTTGGTGCCTGGGCTTGGCAACACAACTTTGTGCTGAGGTGTGGGGTCACACCCCTGACCCACAGAGCTCTGCACTTGGGGGTGGGAGTGTCACTTCTATCCTACAGAGCTCTGCTGGGATAAGCATTAAGTGTAGATCAGGCCACAGGCAAGGTTCAGGGGGCCATCCATGGGAGACCAGGATGTGGGGTCGTTACTCTCCAGGGCACTCTGTGACGAAGTGGGAACGTTCTTAATGTTTTTTCTGAATACTGAGTGGGTGCCTCAGTTTCCCCTATGCATTTCCTAAGTATCTAGGTGGTGCGCTAAGGGGGTGGGTTGGTGGCAGAGCCCTAGAGGGCCAGTGGGATGGTGTCTGCACAGAGACTGGCCGACACCCCGTCTCCTGCCAGTGACGCCTGGGCCCCTCCCCGGCAAGGTGCCAGCTGAAGGGGCTGGAGAACAGAGAGATCAGGCGACCTCCTGGCCCAGAAAAAAGACAAAGGCCAGAGGAGGGGCTGGAGGGAGTTTCAGTTTGGGGCTGGGGAAACGGAGGGAGGCCCAGCACTGGGGTCTAGGTTCCCCCCCCAAGACGGACCTGACTGAGGGGTCCTGTTCTCTGCACCTACAGGCTCTGTTTTCAACCATGTTCCTGGCGTCTAATAAACTTCTGTTTTACTGGCTGGCTGAGAGTCCCCGGCAATCGCAGGAAGTGGGGGGAGCAGGGCCCTGACTTCCCCACACTCCATGACAGGCTCCAGCTCTAATGCAGCCCCAGGGTGGGGGGACTGGCAGCTCAGCGGGGTGAGGGATGGGACATGCGGCCTTTCCTATTAGGGTACACTGGCTCCAATCCAGCCCCAGGGCAGGGGAGGGACTGGCCTGGCTGAGGGAGGTGGGCAATGGGACACGGGGCCTTTACCCTCCTGCGGTGCCAGCTCCGCTCTGATGTTAGTGACCAGAATTCCTCCCCACGGGACCTGGTCTGTGCCCTTAATATGTAGCGTTGCTCCGTGTTCCCTGCCCAAACCCGGCCTCCCCCAATGGCACCACCTTCCCCCCTCCATCTAACTCGCTGGATGTTCACACTGCGCACGTCAGGATGGGATGGGAGGTGGAGGGTGGGACGGAGTGGGAATTTTCTGTAATATTTTGTATGACTACTGTGTGTGCCTCAGTTTCCCCTCTATGCTGCATTGTTCGCTAGGTGGGGGGAAATGGCTGTTTACTCTTTGCAGAGCCCAGCGAGGCAGGTGTGGCTGGTGCCCAGCTGTCTCGGCTTTGGGGCCCAGGTCCATGTAGCAAAGCCAAACACAGCAACATTTGCCACCTAGCACCCCACAAATGACCCTGAGCGTGTTGACTTCTTGCCTCTCAGCAAGGGAGCTGCGCCCCATTCCCCAGCCAAGAACACGGCCTGAGGAGGGGCCAGGTGGGGGGTGAGCTCACCCGGGAACTAGAGACAAGGAGGGGGACAGGGGACAAAGAGGCCCAGAGCGGGACGGCCATGGGGCCATTGCAGGCGCTGGGCGAGTCCTGCAGCCTGACCGCAGTCTGTCCCCTAGCAGGGAGAAGTATGGAAACGAGCCTTCCGGGCTGGTGCTCGGAGCTGGACAGAGAAGGTCTCAGGCTGGGGGGTCCCGACGAGTTTCCAGATCTCTCCCTCCTGAGCAGCGATGGGGGCTGGTTGGATCCTGGGGACCGGGAGCCGCTGGGCTGGGGCTCTGCTGGTGACACTGACGGTGCTGAGAACCCACCTGGCTCATTGCTCACTGCGGCCCTGTGCAGAGACCCCGACCCCTGGGGAGCCCCATCCTGGGTGGCTGCTGGGCGTATCAGGGGATCGGACCCCACAGGCCATTGGGGGCCCCATTCTGGGTCGGTGCTAGGCGTATTGGGAGGTGCTGGATCCCACACAACCTGGGGAGCCCAGTTCCAGCAGCTGCTGGGTGTAACGGCAGAGGAGGTGGCGGGACCCCTCACGCTGCTGGGACCCCCGTTCGGAACAGGCGCTGAGTGTATTGGAGGGATCAGGCCCCGAAGCCCCAAGGAGCCCAGTCCCAGCAGCCGCTAGGTGTAATGGGGGAAGAGTGGGTTGGACCCACATGCCGCTGGGGGCTCCATGGTGGGAAGACGTTGAGTATATCAGGGGGATTGGACCCCACAAGCATTGGGCACCCTCTCTCTGCCTTTCCCTGTGTGCCCTCTACTTGGGGTCCCACCTGCCCCCAACTCTCCTCGTCTCCCCCATTCTCTCCCCGATGTCCCCTCCATCCGTGGGAGCTCAGTGTTACTGTCATTCTCCTACCCCACCCCTCACCCCACATCTCCCTGCTCTCTCCTTGGGCTGCCCCACATCCTGGGAGGGTGCCTGGGGGGTAGAGCTTTCCTTGCCGCTCTCGGGGCCCCTGGCTGTTCCCCACCTGGCCGCTGAGCTAAAAGTCCCAGGACAGGAGGGTCCTTGAGCTAAAGGGTCTCCCCTCCCCTAAGCATTTCCTGTGTCAGCACAACGCTGTCCACAGCCCAGCGCTCCCCAGCGACCCTACAATAACACCCCAGCCCGTCCACAGCCCAGGGCTCCCCAGCAACCCTACAATAACACCCCAGCCCGTCCACAGCCCAGGGCTCCCCAGCAACCCTACAATAACACCCCAGCCTGTCCACAGCCCAGGGCTCCCCAGCGACCCTACAATAACACCCCAGCCCGTCCACAGCCCAGGGCTCCCCAGCAACCCTACAATAACACCCCAGCCTGTCCACAGCCCAGGGCTCCCCAGCGACCCTACAATAACACCCCAGCCCGTCCACAGCCCAGGGCTCCCCAGCAACCCTACAATAACACCCCAGCCTGTCCACAGCCCAGCGCTCCCCAGCGACCCTACAATAACACCCCAGCCCGTCCACAGCCCAGGGCTCCCCAGCAACCCTACAATAACACCCCAGCCTGTCCACAGCCCAGGGCTCCCCAGCGACCCTACAATAACACCCCAGCCCGTCCACAGCGCAGGGCTCCCCAGCAACCCTACAGTAACACCCCAGCCCGTCCACAGCCCAGGGCTCCCCAGCGACCCTACAGTAACACCCCAGCCCGTCCACAGCGCATGGCTCCCCAGCGACCCTACAATAACACCCCACCCTGTCCACAGCCCAGCGCTCCCCAGCGACCCTACAATAACACCCCACCCTGTCCACAGCCCAGCGCTCCCCAGCGACCCTACAATAACACCCCAGCCCGTCCACAGCGCAGGGCTCCCCAGCGACCCTACAATAACACCCAAGCCCGTCCACAGCCCAGGGCTCCCCAGCGACCCTACAATAACACCCCAACCTGTGCACAGCCCGGTGCTCCCCAGCAACCCTAAAATAACACCGAGCCTGTCCACAGCGCAGGGCTCCCCAGAAACCCTACAATAACACCCCAGCCCGTCCACAGCCCACCGCTCCCCAGCGACCCAACAATAACACCCCAGCCCGTCCACAGCCCAGCGCTCCCCAGCGACCCTACAATAACACCCCAGCCCGTCCACAGCCCAGCGCTCCCCAGCGACCCTACAATAACACCCCAGCCCGTCCACAGCCCAGAGCTCCCCAGCGACCCTACAATAACACCCCAGCCCGTCCACAGCGCAGGGCTCCCCAGCGACCCTACAATAACACCCAGCCCGTGCACAGCCAGGGCTCCCCAGCGACCCTACAATAACACCCAGCCTCTCCACAGCCCAGGGCTCCCCAGAGACCCTACAATAACACCCCAGCCCGTCCACAGCCCAGCGCTCCCCAGCGACCCTACAATAACACCCCAGCCCGTCCACAGCGCAGGGCTCCCCAGCGACCCTACAATAACACCCAGCCCGTGCACAGCCAGGGCTCCCCAGCGACCCTACAATAACACCCAGCCTGTCCACAGCCTAGGGCTCCCCAGAGACGCTACAATAACACCCCAGGCCGTCCACAGCCCAGGGCTCCCCAGCGACCCTACAATAACACCCCAACCTGTGCACAGCCCAGGGCTCCCCAGCGACCCTACAATAACACCGAGCCTGTCCACAGCGCAGGGCTCCCCAGAAACCCTACAATAACACCCCAGCCCGTCCACAGCCCAGGGCTCCCCAGAGACCCTACAATAACACCCCAGCCCGTCCACAGCGCAGGGCTCCCCAGAGACCCTACAATAAAACCCCAGCTCGTCCACAGCCCAGGGCTCCCCAGCGACCCTACAATAACACCCCAGCCCGTCCACAGCGCAGGGCTCCCCAGTGACCCTACAATAACGCCCCAGCCCGTCCAGAGCCCAGGGCTCTCCAGCGACCCTACAATAACACCCCAACCTGTGCACAGCCCAGGGCTCCCCAGAGACCCTACAATAACACCCCAGCCTCTCCACAGCCCAGCGCTCCCCAGCGACCCTACAATAACACCCCAACCTGTGCACAGCCCAGGGCTCCCCAGCGACCCTACAATAACACCCCAGATCGTTCACAGCCCAGGGCTCCCCAGCAACCCTACAATAACACCCCAGCCCGTCCACAGCCCAGGGCTCCCCAGAGACCCTACAATAACACCCCAGCCCGTCCACAGCGCAGGGCTCCCCAGAGACCCTACAATAACACCCCAGCTCGTCCACAGCCCAGGGCTCCCCAGCGACCCTACAATAACACCCCAGCCCGTCCACAGTGCAGGGCTCCCCAGCGACCCTACAATAACACCCCAGCCCGTCCACAGCCCAGCGCTCCCCAGCGACCCTACAATAACACCCCAGCCCGTCCACAGCCCAGCGCTCCCCAGCGACCCCACAATAACACCCCAGCCCGTCCACAGCCCAGCGCTCCCCAGCGACCCTACAATAACACCCCAGCCCGTCCACAGCCCAGCGCTCCCCTGCGACCCTACAATAACACCCCAGCCCGTCCACAGCCCAGCGCTCCCCTGCGACCCTACAATAACACCCCAGCCTATCCACAGCCCAGGGCTCCCCAGCGACCCTACAATAACACCCCAGCCCGTCCACAGCCCAGCGATCCCCAGCGACCCTACAATAACACCCCAGCCCGTCCACAGGCCAGGGCTCCCCAGCGACCCTACAATAACACCCCAGCCCGTCCACAGCCCAGGGCTCCCCAG
The DNA here is from genome assembly GCF_009764565.3 of Dermochelys coriacea. Lineage (NCBI taxonomy): Eukaryota > Metazoa > Chordata > Testudines > Dermochelyidae > Dermochelys > Dermochelys coriacea. Next base: position 39,266,519 of record NC_050081.1, on the reverse strand, counting down.
CGACCCTACAATAACACCCCAACCTGTGCACAGCCCGGCGCTCCCCAGCGACCCTACAATAACACACCAGCCCGTCCACAGCGCAGGGCTCCCCAGCGACCCTACAATAACACCCCAGCCCGTCCACAGCGCAGGGCTCCCCAGCGACCCTACAATAACACCCCAGGCCGTCCACAGCCCAGGGCTCCCCAGCGACCCTACAATAACACCCCAACCTGTGCACAGCCCAGGGCTCCCCAGCGACCCTACAATAACACCGAGCCTGTCCACAGCCCAGGGCTCCCCAGAGACCCTACAATAACACCCCAGCCCGTCCACAGCCCAGGGCTCCCCAGCAACCCTACAATAACACCCCAGCCCGTCCACAGCCCAGGGCTCCCCAGCAACCCTACAATAACACCCCAGCCTGTCCACAGCCCAGGGCTCCCCAGCGACCCTACAATAACACCCCAGCCCGTCCACAGCGCAGGGCTCCCCAGCAACCCTACAGTAACACCCCAGCCCGTCCACAGCCCAGGGCTCCCCAGCGACCCTACAGTAACACCCCAGCCCGTCCACAGCGCATGGCTCCCCAGCGACCCTACAATAACACCCCACCCTGTCCACAGCCCAGCGCTCCCCAGCGACCCTACAATAACACCCCACCCTGTCCACAGCCCAGCGCTCCCCAGCGACCCTACAATAACACCCCAGCCCGTCCACAGCGCAGGGCTCCCCAGCGACCCTACAATAACACCCAAGCCCGTCCACAGCCCAGGGCTCCCCAGCGACCCTACAATAACACCCCAACCTGTGCACAGCCCGGTGCTCCCCAGCAACCCTAAAATAACACCGAGCCTGTCCACAGCGCAGGGCTCCCCAGAAACCCTACAATAACACCCCAGCCCGTCCACAGCCCACCGCTCCCCAGCGACCCAACAATAACACCCCAGCCCGTCCACAGCCCAGCGCTCCCCAGCGACCCTACAATAACACCCCAGCCCGTCCACAGCCCAGCGCTCCCCAGCGACCCTACAATAACACCCCAGCCCGTCCACAGCCCAGAGCTCCCCAGCGACCCTACAATAACACCCCAGCCCGTCCACAGCGCAGGGCTCCCCAGCGACCCTACAATAACACCCAGCCCGTGCACAGCCAGGGCTCCCCAGCGACCCTACAATAACACCCAGCCCGTCCACAGCCCAGGGCTCCCCAGCGACCCTACAATAACACCCCAACCTGTGCACAGCCCGGCGCTCCCCAGCGACCCTACAATAACACACCAGCCCGTCCACAGCGCAGGGCTCCCCAGCGACCCTACAATAACACCCCAGCCCGTCCACAGCGCAGGGCTCCCCAGCGACCCTACAATAACACCCCAGGCCGTCCACAGCCCAGGGCTCCCCAGCGACCCTACAATAACACCCCAACCTGTGCACAGCCCAGGGCTCCCCAGCGACCCTACAATAACACCGAGCCTGTCCACAGCGCAGGGCTCCCCAGAAACCCTACAATAACACCCCAGCCCGTCCACAGCCCAGGGCTCCCCAGAGACCCTACAATAACACCCCAGCCCGTCCACAGCGCAGGGCTCCCCAGAGACCCTACAATAACACCCCAGCTCGTCCACAGCCCAGGGCTCCCCAGCGACCCTACAATAACACCCCAGCCCGTCCAGAGCGCAGGGCTCCCCAGCGACCCTACAATAACACCCCAGCCCGTCCACAGCCCAGCGCTCCCCAGCGACCCCACAATAACACCCCAGCCCATCCACAGCCCAGCGCTCCCCAACGACCCTACAATAACACCCCAGCCTGTCCACAGCCCAGCGCTCCCCAGCGACCCTACAATAACACCCCAGCCCGTCCACAGCCCAGCACTCCCCTGCGACCCTACAATAACACCCCAGCCCGTCCACAGCCCAGCGCTCCCCTGCGACCCTACAATAACACCCCAGCCTATCCACAGCCCAGGGCTCCCCAGCGACCCTACAATAACACCCCAGCCCGTCCACAGCCCAGCGATCCCCAGCGACCCTACAATAACACCCCAGCCCGTCCACAGCCCAGCGATCCCCAGCGACCCTACAATAACACCCCAGCCCGTCCACAGCCCAGCACTCCCCTGCGACCCTACAATAACACCCCAGCCCGTCCACAGCCCAGCGCTCCCCTGCGACCCTACAATAACACCCCAGCCTATCCACAGCCCAGGGCTCCCCAGCGACCCTACAATAACACCCCAGCCCGTCCACAGCCCAGCGATCCCCAGCGACCCTACAATAACACCCCAGCCCGTCCACAGCCCAGGGCTCCCCAGCGACCCTACAATAACACCCCAGCCCGTCCACAGCCCAGCGATCCCCAGCGACCCTACAATAACACCCCAGCCCGTCCGCAGCGCAGGGCTCCCCAGCGACCCTACAATAACACCCCAGCCCGTCGACAGCCCAGGGCTCCCCAGCGACCCTACAATAACACCCCAGCCCGTCCACAGCGCAGGGCTCCCCAGCGACCCTACAATAACACCCCAGCCCGTCCACAGCCTAGCGCTCCCCAGCGACCCTACAATAACACCCCAGCCCGTTCACAGCCCAGCGATCCCCAGCGACCCTACAATAACACCCCAGCCCGTCCACAGCCCAGCATTCCCCTGCGACCCTACAATAACACCCCAACCCGTCTGCAGCCCAGGGCTCCCCAGCGACCCTACAATAACACCCCAACCCGTCCACAGCCAGGGCTCCCCAGCGACCCTACAATAACACCCAGCCTCTCCACAGCCCAGGGCTCCCCTGCGACCCTACAATAACACCCCAGCCCGTCTGCAGCGCAGGGCTCCCCAGCGACCCTACAATAACACCCCAGCCCGTCCACAGCCCAGCTCTCCCCTGCGACCCTACAATAACACCCCAGCCCGTCCGCAGCCCAGCGCTCCCCAGCGACCCTACAATAACACCCCAGCCCGTCCACAGCCCAGCTCTCCCCTGCGACCCTACAATAACACCCCAGCCCGTCCACAGCCCAGCGCTCCCCAGCGACCCTACAATAACACCCCAACCCGTCCACAGCCCAGCGCTCCCCAGCGACCCTACAATAACACCCCAACCCGTCCACAGCCCAGCGCTCCCCAGCGACCCTACAATAACACCCCAACCCGTCCACAGCCCAGCGCTCCCCAGCGACCCTACAATAACACCCCAGCCCGTCCACAGCCCAGGGCTCCCCAGCGACCCTACAATAACACCCCAGCCCGTCCACAGCCCAGCGCTCCCCAGCGACCCTACAATAACACCTCAACCCGTCCACAGCCCAGAGCTCCCCAGCGACCCTACAATAACACCCCAATCCGTCCACAGCCCAGAGCTCCCCAGCGACCCTACAATAACACCCCAGCCCGTCCACAGCCCAGCGCTCCCCAGCGACCCTACAATAACACCCCAGCCCGTCCCAGCCCAGGGCTCCCCAGCGACCCTACAATAACACCCCAGCCCGTCCGCAGCCCAGCGCTCCCCAGCGACCCTACAATAACACCCCAGCCCGTCCCAGCCCAGGGCTCCCCAGCGACCCTACAATAACACCCCAGCCCGTCCCAGCCCAGGGCTCCCCAGCGACCCTACAATAACACCCAGCCCGTGCACAGCCAGGGCTCCCCAGCGACCCTACAATAACACCCAGCCCGTCCACAGCCCAGGGCTCCCCAGCGACCCTACAATAACACCCCAACCTGTGCACAGCCCGGCGCTCCCCAGCGACCCTACAATAACACACCAGCCCGTCCACAGCGCAGGGCTCCCCAGCGACCCTACAATAACACCCCAGCCCGTCCACAGCGCAGGGCTCCCCAGCGACCCTACAATAACACCCCAACCTGTGCACAGCCCAGGGCTCCCCAGCGACCCTACAATAACACCGAGCCTGTCCACAGCGCAGGGCTCCCCAGAAACCCTACAATAACACCCCAGCCCGTCCACAGCCCAGGGCTCCCCAGAGACCCTACAATAACACCCCAGCCCGTCCACAGCGCAGGGCTCCCCAGAGACCCTACAATAACACCCCAGCTCGTCCACAGCCCAGGGCTCCCCAGCGACCCTACAATAACACCCCAGCCCGTCCAGAGCGCAGGGCTCCCCAGCGACCCTACAATAACACCCCAGCCCGTCCACAGCCCAGCGCTCCCCAGCGACCCCACAATAACACCCCAGCCCATCCACAGCCCAGCGCTCCCCAACGACCCTACAATAACACCCCAGCCTGTCCACAGCCCAGCGCTCCCCAGCGACCCTACAATAACACCCCAGCCCGTCCACAGCCCAGCACTCCCCTGCGACCCTACAATAACACCCCAGCCCGTCCACAGCCCAGCGCTCCCCTGCGACCCTACAATAACACCCCAGCCTATCCACAGCCCAGGGCTCCCCAGCGACCCTACAATAACACCCCAGCCCGTCCACAGCCCAGCGATCCCCAGCGACCCTACAATAACACCCCAGCCCGTCCACAGCCCAGCGATCCCCAGCGACCCTACAATAACACCCCAGCCCGTCCACAGCCCAGCACTCCCCTGCGACCCTACAATAACACCCCAGCCCGTCCACAGCCCAGCGCTCCCCTGCGACCCTACAATAACACCCCAGCCTATCCACAGCCCAGGGCTCCCCAGCGACCCTACAATAACACCCCAGCCCGTCCACAGCCCAGCGATCCCCAGCGACCCTACAATAACACCCCAGCCCGTCCACAGCCAGGGCTCCCCAGCGACCCTACAATAACACCCCAGCCCGTCCGCAGCGCAGGGCTCCCCAGCGACCCTACAATAACACCCCAGCCCGTCGACAGCCCAGGGCTCCCCAGCGACCCTACAATAACACCCCAGCCCGTCCACAGCGCAGGGCTCCCCAGCGACCCTACAATAACACCCCAGCCCGTCCACAGGCTAGCGCTCCCCAGCGACCCTACAATAACACCCCAGCCCGTTCACAGCCCAGCGATCCCCAGCGACCCTACAATAACACCCCAGCCCGTCCACAGCCCAGCATTCCCCTGCGACCCTACAATAACACCCCAACCCGTCTGCAGCCCAGGGCTCCCCAGCGACCCTACAATAACACCCCAACCCGTCCACAGCCAGGGCTCCCCAGCGACCCTACAATAACACCCAGCCTCTCCACAGCCCAGGGCTCCCCTGCGACCCTACAATAACACCCCAGCCCGTCCGCAGCCCAGCGCTCCCCAGCGACCCTACAATAACACCCCAGCCCGTCCACAGCCCAGCTCTCCCCTGCGACCCTACAATAACACCCCAGCCCGTCCGCAGCCCAGCGCTCCCCAGCGACCCTACAATAACACCCCAGCCCGTCCCAGCCCAGGGCTCCCCAGCGACCCTACAATAACACCCCAGCCCGTCCACAGCCCAGGGCTCCCCAGCGACCCTACAATAACAAAGGAGCTATGTCTACACAGCCCGAGCAGGGTGACGGTTGGCCCCTCCCCTTTCGCGCTCTCAGGGGCCGTTTGACGCCTCGCGGCACCACCCCTCCCGTTTCCCGCCTGTTTTCTTCGCTCCCTCGTGCAGCCTGCACTGACTCTGCCCGGCAACTATGATGTTGACACACGACGGCGCCTCCCATTGGCTGTCCTTCTGGAGGGGGCGAGGCCAAGAGAGCAGCGCTGGGCGGGGATTGAGGAGGCTGCAGGACACTGGCCACGAATCTGGGCCCTGGGCACGTGCCTCGTCTGCCTGAGAGTCAATCTGGCCCAGGGGGCTCTGCCCGGGCAGTCGGCTCTGGCCCCATTGCCCCAGGGCGGCGCTAGGGGCTGTACTGCAGAGAGAGGGGTGGGGGGCAGCAGGGGGCTCTGCCCGGGCAGTCGGGGCTGCCCCATTGCCCCAGGGCGGCACTAGGGGCTGTACTGCAGAGAGCGGGACGGGGGGCAGCAGGGGGCTCTGCCCGGGCAGTCGGGTCTGGCCCCATTGCCCCAGGGCGGCGCTAGGGGCTGTACTGCAGAGAGAGGGGTGGGGGGCAGCAGGGGGCTCTGCCCGGGCAGTCGGGTCTGGCCCCATTGCCCCAGGGCGGTGCTAGGGGCTGTACTGCAGAGAGAGGGGTGGGGGGCAGCAGGGGGCTCTGCCCGGGCAGTCGGGTCTGGCCCCATTGCCCCAGGGCGGCGCTAGGGGCTGTACTGCAGAGAGAGGGGTGGGGGGCAGCAGGGGGCTCTGCCCAGGGAGTCGGGGCTGCCCCATTGCCCCAGGGTGGCACTAGGGGCTGTACTGCAGAGAGCGGGACGGGGGGCAGCAGGGGGCTCTCCCCAGGCAGTCGGGTCTGGCCCCATTGCCCCAGGGCGGTGCTAGGGGCTGTACTGCAGAGAGCAGGACGGGGGGCAGCAGGGGGCTCTGCCTGGGCAGTCGGGTCTGGCCCCATTGCCCCAGGGCGGCGCTAGGGGCTGTAGTGCAGGGAGAGGGGTGGGGGGCAGCAGGGGGCTCTGCCCGGGCAGTCGGGTCTGGCCCCATTGCCCCAGGGCGGCGCTAGGGGCTGTACTGCAGGGAGAGGGGTGGGGGGCAGCAGGGGGCTCTGCCCAGGCAGTCGGGTATGGCCCCATTGCCCCAGGGCGGTGCTAGGGGCTGTACTGCAGGGAGAGGGGTGGGGGGCAGCAGGGGGCTCTGCCCGGGCAGTCGGGTCTGGCCCCATTGCCCCAGGGCGGCGCTAGGGGCTGTACTGCAGAGAGAGGGGTGGGGGGCAGCAGGGGGCTCTGCCCGGGCAGTCGGGGCTGCCCCATTGCCCCAGGGCGGCACTAGGGGCTGTACTGCAGAGAGCGGGACGGGGGGCAGCAGGGGGCTCTGCCCGGGCAGTCGGGTCTGGCCCCATTGCCCCAGGGCGGCACTAGGGGCTGTACTGCAGAGAGCGCGACGGGGGGCAGCAGGGGGCTCTGCCCGGGCAGTCGGGTCTGGCCCCATTGCCCCAGGGCGGCGCTAGGGGCTGTACTGCAGAGAGAGGGGTGGGGGGCAGCAGGGGGCTCTGCCCGGGCAGTCGGGGCTGCCCCATTGCCCCAGGGCGGCACTAGGGGCTGTACTGCAGAGAGCGGGACGGGGGGCAGCAGGGGGCTCTGCCCGGGCAGTCGGGTCTGGCCCCATTGCCCCAGGGCGGCGCTAGGGGCTGTACTGCAGAGAGAGGGGTGGGGGGCAGCAGGGGGCTCTGCCCGGGCAGTCGGGGCTGCCCCATTGCCCCAGGGCGGCACTAGGGGCTGTACTGCAGAGAGCGGGACGGGGGGCAGCAGGGGGCTCTGCCCGGGCAGTCGGGTCTGGCCCCATTGCCCCAGGGCGGCACTAGGGGCTGTACTGCAGAGAGCGCGACGGGGGGCAGCAGGGGGCTCTGCCCGGGCAGTCGGGTCTGGCCCCATTGCCCCAGGGCGGCGCTAGGGGCTGTACTGCAGAGAGAGGGGGGGGGGGCAGCAGGGGGCTCTGCCCGGGCAGTCGGGGCTGCCCCATTGCCCCAGGGCGGCACTAGGGGCTGTACTGCAGAGAGCGGGACGGGGGGCAGCAGGGGGCTCTGCCCGGGCAGTCGGGTCTGGCCCCATTGCCCCAGGGCGGCGCTAGGGGCTGTACTGCAGAGAGAGGGGTGGGGGGCAGCAGGGGGCTCTGCCCAGGGAGTCGGGGCTGCCCCATTGCCCCAGGGTGGCACTAGGGGCTGTACTGCAGAGAGCGGGACGGGGGGCAGCAGGGGGCTCTCCCCAGGCAGTCGGGTCTGGCCCCATTGCCCCAGGGCGGTGCTAGGGGCTGTACTGCAGAGAGCAGGACGGGGGGCAGCAGGGGGCTCTGCCTGGGCAGTCGGGTCTGGCCCCATTGCCCCAGGGCGGCGCTAGGGGCTGTAGTGCAGGGAGAGGGGTGGGGGGCAGCAGGGGGCTCTGCCCGGGCAGTCGGGTCTGGCCCCATTGCCCCAGGGCGGCGCTAGGGGCTGTACTGCAGGGAGAGGGGTGGGGGGCAGCAGGGGGCTCTGCCCGGGCAGTCGGGTCTGGCCCCATTGCCCCAGGGCGGCGCTAGGGGCTGTACTGCAGGGAGAGGGGTGGGGGGCAGCAGGGGGCTCTGCCCAGGCAGTCGGGTATGGCCCCATTGCCCCAGGGCGGTGCTAGGGGCTGTACTGCAGGGAGAGGGGTGGGGGGCAGCAGGGGGCTCTGCCCGGGCAGTCGGGTCTGGCCCCATTGCCCCAGGGCGGCGCTAGGGGCTGTAGTGCAGGGAGAGGGGTGGGGGGCAGCAGGGGGCTCTGCCCGGGCAGTCGGGTCTGGCCCCATTGCCCCAGGGCGGCGCTAGGGGCTGTACTGCAGAGAGCGGGACGGGGGGCAGCAGGGGGCTCTGCCCGGGCAGTCGGGTCTGGCCCCATTGCCCCAGGGCGGTGCTAGGGGCTGTACTGCAGAGAGAGGGGTGGGGGGCAGCAGGGGGCTCTGCCCGGGCAGTCGGGTCTGGCCCCATTGCCCCAGGGCGGCGCTAGGGGCTGTACTGCAGGGAGAGGGGTGGGGGGCAGCAGGGGGCTCTGCCCAGGCAGTCGGGTATGGCCCCATTGCCCCAGGGCGGTGCTAGGGGCTGTACTGCAGGGAGAGGGGTGGGGGGCAGCAGGGGGCTCTGCCCAGGCAGTCGGGTATGGCCCCATTGCCCCAGGGCGGTGCTAGGGGCTGTACTGCAGGGAGAGGGGTGGGGGGCAGCAGGGGGCTCTGCCCGGGCAGTCGGGTCTGGCCCCATTGCCCCAGGGCGGCGCTAGGGGCTGTACTGCAGGGAGAGGGGTGGGGGGCAGCAGGGGGCTCTCCCCAGGCAGTGGGCTCACCATCCGTCCCGTGTGCGCCATGACAGTGGCTTTTTAAAGCTCTGGGCTGGGGGTCCCAGAGGAGGCCTTTGTCCCGCAGTGGGGAGGCTGGGCTGGGGCAGGGTGTGGGGGGGAACCAGCGTCCTAGAATGGGGGGATCCCGCGACTGGCAGCTGGGGCCATAGAGCTGAGCAGAAACAGACAGAGAGAGAAGTTGGCAGAGGGGCGTGTGGGGTGTGCTGCGAGTGTCATGGAGTCACCGGGGCGATGCTCTGCAACAGGGGTGGCCAGCCTGAGCCTGAGAAGGGGCCAGAATTTACCAACGTACATTGCCAAAGAGCCACGGTAACACGTCAGTAGCCCCCTGCCGGCAGGCCCCACCAATCAGCACCTACTCCCCCTGCCAACTGCCCACCGCAATCAGCTGTTTCACCTGTGCAGGAGGCTATGGGGGGGAGCGGGCAGGAGCGAGGGCATGGCAGGGGAAGGGGCAGGAGCCTGGGGGGAAGGGGTGGAGTGGGGGCAGAGCAGGGGGTTGAGCAGTGAGCACCCCCAGCACATTGGAAGTTAGCGTCTATAGCTCCAGCCCCGGAATCGGTGCCTAGGTAAGGAGCCACATGTTAACCTCTGAGGAGCCGCATGCGGCTCCAGAGCCACAGGTTGGCCACCCCTGCTCGGGAACTGCTCCCTATGAAGCCGGACAGGACTCTGGGGGAGCCTCCCTCTCGGAGCCGACTGTCCCCAATGCAAGACGCTCCCCCAGCTTCCCCCTTCCTGGGTCTGACCTTGGAGCATTCAGCATCCTCTGCCCCTCCGTGCGCTTCCCACAGCGAGTCCACCCGGGCGGGGTCCTGGGGCAGCCAGGGGTCCTGCCCCCCAACTCCACAGTCAGACGTGACTCTCAGCCCGCCGGGGAAACAGAAGGTTTATTAGTCGACAGAAACACAGCATAGGGCAGAACTTGTTAACACAGAAATCAGTGGTTGGTTTCTTTCAACCAAGTCCACCTTGAGTGGAGGGGAACCCAGAGCCAGGGCTCTGTTCCTCCCCCTGCACCCCAAGCCAGCAGAGACTGACTCACTTCCAGCTGCCTGGCCCCTGCCCGGCCATTGCTCCTCCTCTGTCCTTTTTCCCACTTCCCAGGCCAAGAGTCCCCTGGTTGCATCCCCCTCCTGGGTCTCAGGTTATGAAGGGGCAGCTATAGTATCCCTGCAGGTAGTAGGAGCAGCCCCTGCAAGTCACACCCCCTTGTTCCCACTACCTAGAGATTGGTGTGATACACAGGGAAACTGAGGCACACACAAAAAGAAAAGGAGTACTTGTGGCACCTTAGAGACTAACAAATTTATAAAAAATTCCACTCTATACGGCTAAATTCAGTGCCTTGCATAATGACAGGTTTCAGAGTAGCAAAATTTGTTAGTCTCTAAGGTGCCACAAGTACTCCTTTTCTTTTTGCGAATACAGACTAACACGGCTGCTACTCTGAAACCTGAGGCACACACAACTTTCATGCAAAACAGTTTTCAGAGTAGCAACCGTAAGACTCACATAGGATCACATACAACATAACAAGGGGAAATTTCCACTTTGTCACACAGAGGAACTGAAAGCTGTGGAGGAACTGAAAGCACATGGGGATCCTGGGTCCCTTGTCTCGCTGCCCTGACACCTGCCAGAGACCAGATCCCCCTTCTTTTGCCAGGATGCCGCTTTGTCTGCTGCTCCTCCCCTGGCATGGGGGGCCCTGGCCAGTAAGTGCAGACTCCCCCCTGCCGTTTTGCTACCAGGGATGCGTGGGAATGGTGTAATCCTAGAGTCAGGGTGGGGAAGTACCATGCTGGGCTAGTGACCCTTGCTGGGGGAGTGGGACAGGGGAGGCAGGTTAGTGATCAGCAGGGAGACCTCCTAGTGCAGGATTGTTTACGGGGCAGAGACTCATTCAGCTCTCTCCGCACCTGCTCCGTCCTCCCCTTTCCTTCCCACCCCCCCACCCCAGCCTTCCTGCCTCTCCCCACAGCATCTCTCACACTCCAGCTGCTCCAAATCAATGTCTTCCACAACGCCAGCTCCACGGACATGGAGGGGATGGCCCTGCTGGGCGACCTGGAGACCCACTCCATGGATTGCAGCACCTGCGAGATCCGCTGCCTGCAGCCCTGGGCCCAGCAGGGCCTGACCCCGAAGCAGTGGCAGGACCTGGAGCTGCTGATCCATCGCTACCTGTTCAACTTCAACCGTACTGTGAACAGAATAGCTCAGCAGCACGGAATGGGCTGTGAGTATGGAGCGGGGTGCTGGGAACTGACACACTCGCCACAGCCACGGAGTGTGTCATTGGGGGCAAGACAGCCAGTCCCTGGCCCTTTGGCTGATTGGAGCTGGCGGCCCCCGGAGGGGAAACACCCGTGTCCCATTCTCCACCCCAGAGTCAGCCAGCCAGGTCTGGGGCCAGATTGTAGCCTGAACTTCCCAGAGGGGAAAGGCCCCACGCCCCACTCCCTGAGCCGAGGCTCCTGGTCTTTCCTGACATGTAGCCTGACCCTTTGAAAGCAGGTCATTTGGGCCGGGGTCTGTATCTCAGGAACCCCGTGACCAAGGGACCCCAAATTTGCACCACAACCCCTGCCTCAGACCCCGATGTAATGTAGTGAATTTTGAGCCAATCTGACTATGCACATGAAAAATCAGCTTTAAAGAGTGTGACAAAGTTGCAATTTTCCCTTATGTTGTATGTTAGTCTTACTGTTTTTCATGAATGCTGTGTGTGCCTCAGTTTCCCTGTGTATTGCACCAATGTCTAGATGGTGGGAATAAGGGTGTGTGACTTTTGCGGGGGCTGCTCCAGCTGCCTGCAGGGATGCTATGGCCACCCCTTCGTAACCTGAGACCCAGGAGGGGGTTACGACCAGGTGACTTTTGGCCCGGGAAGCTAGAAGGCCGGAGGAGGACAAAGGCCTGAGGAGGAGCAACGGGCAGGGCAGGGCAGGGGCCAGGAAGCTGGAAGCAAGTCAGTCAGCTGGCTTGGGGTGCAGGGGGAGGGCCAGAGCCCTGGCTCTTGGCTCCCCTACCCCCAAGATGGAGTTGGCTAAAAGTCACTGATTTCTGTGCTAACAGGCTCTGGCCTACGCTGTGTTTCTGTCGACTGATAAACCTTCTGTTTCCCTGGCTGGCTGAGAGTCACGTCTGACTGCGGAGTTGGGGGGCAGGACCCTCTGGCTCCCCCAGGAGCCCTGCCCGGGGCGACTCGCTGAAGGAAGCGCATGGTGTGGAAGGGGATACTGAATGATCCCCGGTCAGACCCAGGAAGCCCCAGGAAGCTTACACCCTGTGTAAGCTTTTTGCCTTGGAGACAGTCTGCTCAGAGAGAGGAGATATACTCCCCCAGAGTCCTGGCTGGCTTCATATGGAGCAGTTCCAGAGAATCGCGCGGGGACTCCGTGACAACTAGTGGCAGAGGTGGGATAAACTGCACCCCGTGGACAGAGCATCCTGCAGTAAGTGACTGAGGAGCAGGAAAACGAAGGGGGATTAGCGAGAGACAGGAGTGCTGGAGGCGCCGAGAAGTGCTGTTCCAGGAGGCGGAGGAGCCTATGGCTCAACCCCGAGAGAGAGCGGACCCCTGAGAAGGGCTGTTGCACTGAAGCAGTTCCTCCCAGGGATCGTGGGGAGCGGAGAGAGCTCAGGCCTGTGAGTCCATGACCACGTGGGAACAGCGTGGAGATGGCCTATCACCATCTTCTTAAGAACGACATTGTAGAGCTGTGGAGAGAGAGGGCTGCACATTGGAAAGCTCACCAAGGCACAGCTGATTGCTCAGTTGGAAGAGGAGGATCGTTCTAAGGAGCCGCTGGTTCCTGACCAAGCTGGGGCTGTGAGAGGCTGGGAGCAGCCATGTGTCCCGGAGACCTGTGTCCCTGACTAGCCGGGGTCTCCACCGGGTTCCGTCGGTGGATCAGAGACGGATGGAATTGGAGCCGAGATCGAAGGAGTCAGAGGACCATGAGAGACAGGGAAGGTATGAAGCAGAACAGCAGGAGAGACAGCAGCAGCATGAACTGGCGATGGTTGAGCTGAGAGGTAGAAGGACCATCCGGGATGAGTGGGGATGGACCCCAGGGTGCCAGTTCTGCAGGGAACCTCGACACTAAAATGCTGCCCCAGGTTAAGGAGGGGGAGATATAGATGCCTGTCTCACGGTCTTTGGGAAGGCTGGCAATTGGAACCAGGCTGGCCTGTTACCTGCACACATTAGGGCACCCCACCTTTTCCCAGTCCGTAGGGTTCCAGGCGTAACCCAGTTAATTTAGGCACTCCCACCTTTTCCTAATTCATAGGGCTCCAGGTGAAAAGCACCTACCCTTACCCAATCCATAGGGCTCAGGACCACCCGTACCCAATTTTTAGGGCTCTGGGTGTAACTAACCTGGTCAATGTAAGTACCCACACCCTTTCCCAATATGTAGGGTGTATCCTACTTCTTCAGCTGTGCAGGGCCTTTTACCAGTGAAAGAGCCTTACACAGTAATACCCTGATCCTCTAGTTATTAACAATCACCAAAACCAGACAGCACACGCTACACATTCAGTGCTCACTACTCCCAATAAGACAGATGAACTTTTCCTGGCTGGCCGGTCAGGATCAGGTCCATCTGGGGGACTCCAGTTTCTGCATGGGACATGGGCAGGGTGTTGAGGTCTGACAGCTCTGATCTTTGGGGCTGTGTCCTGGAGTTAATTCCCAAAGAACTTCCTTTTGGACCCCAGTTTATATAGTGACATTTGAGTCCTTTTTAGCTATACCTTAACCAATCGTTATACTAAAATTTTACTAAACAATCCTAACCTAGTGTAACAAAATTCTTTAACCAACCATAGCCCACCACCTTAATTAATTTATGCCTAGCAAAATTAATTATGTAACAGACAGAAACAATTAAAGAACCAAGAGAGACCATACACATAAACAATAAGGAAGTGGGGACTATAATGACAAAACAATAAAGAAATAAGGATTTCACAACCACAGCTATTGATAAGTGATTTTTTGACAGACAGATGCTATCGAGCTAAGTTTTCTTTAACTATCTTTAGATCTGAATGATCTGCATCCGATGAAGTGAGCTGTAGCTCACGAAAGCTTATGCTCTAATAAATTTGTTAGTCTCTAAGGTGCCACAAGTACTCCTTTTCTTTTTATCTTAAGATCTGTTTCTTTATCTGGTGATAGTGGGGGCCATTAGGACGGGGTCTCCTTCTTAACAGCCCGATATTACATTGTTTTAATGTAATTTAGATGGAATGTGAGGATGTGACTTCCTGCTTCTCAGCTAATGGCTGCTGCTCGGCTGCTCTTTTAATCTAACTGCAGCTGAAGGCCTTAGGTTTTAGGCCGTACAATATGGCTGCAGACAAAGGGCTTATCCTTACAGGCCCTGCGGAAAGGCTCCGGTGTCTAGCCCCCTTCCTGGGTCCCAAGGCCATAGAGCTGTTTAGCCAGATGGGCGGGGGGCTGACTGGCTCTTACTCCTGGCCTCAGCATAAATGTCTGTGTGGAGTCTCCTGGACTCAGGCCCCTTGGACCCCCAGTGGGAGTGGAAGGTGATGGTCAAAGGGGAGACATTCCTGGGGTGGCGAGATCCTGGGACAGAGAGACCTGTTGTCAGGCCCTTGGTGGTGCAGCCTCAGATGCTGAAGGGCTGGGTGAGCTGGGTGAGGGTCCCAGGGATGAAGCCCCACACCCTGCCTATGGCCCAGATCCCTGAGCAGATACAGGAGGGAGTCGGGCTGGCTGGTCGTTGGGGTTCTCCAGGATACCGGCTGTGAGGTCCTGTTGGGGGATGACTGTGTCTCTTTGGGATAGGATCCAGGCCCTGCTCCTGTAATGGCCAAGGATTTGAATTTGAATCCAGGAAATCAATCGGCTGAGAGTGAAGGGGTCAATGAAAATGCAAATTACCTGGCTGGCAGGGGGCAGGAGTTGCTAAGCTCCGGATACCTGCCTGTCTGTAACCAGAGCCCTGGGGCTGGGTGGGACAGAGAGATGGTCCCCACCCCCTTGCACATGGGGAAGGTGGCTCACGCTGGCTCTGATGCTGTGAGCAAAGCAGCGGGCTTACTGCCTGCTCTCACTGGGACAGCCTGGGCAAAGCTGAGCCCAGGAGGATTAGAGACCCCAGCTGAGTTTGGGGAACCACAGTCAGGGCGGGACAGCTGCCAACCAGGGCTGCCTTGTCCAGATGCGCAAAAGGCCCGAGACAAGGGTAAACAGCCTTGGGACACCTGCCTGTCATAGAGGAGCCTTTTCAGAAGGTGGCCCTGGACTTGGTGAGGGACAGATGGGAGGGGAAGGCCTACCCCGATGGAGAACAGTGGTGCAGTATGTACTGACTTTCCAGGAGAAGCTCACTGAGCTCATGGGTACAGCCAGGGAGAACCTAGCCAGGGCCCAAGGGAGGCAGAAGGTCTGGTATGACCGCTCAGCCTACGGCACCGGGGACCAGGTGAGGGTTCTCATCCCGGTGAGGAAGAATAAGCCGCAACCTGCCTGGGACAGGCCCTTCAAGGTCATCCAGCAGCTGAATGAGGAGAACGATGTGGTGGAACTGCCTAGCCGGGCTCACAGCCACCGAGGGGACCAGATCAACATGGTGGAGCTGTATTGTGATAGAGAGAGGCTGGTCCTGGCCGTGTGTGGCCAGTGGGGAGAAGGGGGAAGATCCCCTGGTGGGTCTCCTCCTTGAGACAGGTTTCAGAGTAGCAGCCATGTTACTCTGTATTCACAAAAAGAACAGGAGGACTTGTGGCACCTTAGAGACTAACAAATGTATTAGAGCATAAGCTTTCGTGAGCTACAGCTCACTTCATCGGATGCATTCAGTGGAAAATGCAGTGGGGAGATTTATATACATAGAGAACATGAAACAATGGGTGTTACCATACACACTGTAAGGAGAGTGATCACTTAAGGTGAGCTATTACCAGCAGGAGCCGGGGGGGGGGGACCTTCTGCAGTGATAATCAAGGTGGACCATTTCCAGCAGTTGACAAGAACGTCTGAGGAACAGTGGGGGTGGGGAGGGGGAATAAACATGGGGAAATAGTTTTACTTTGTGTAATGACCCATCCACTCCCATCATAGGGCCTAATCACATCAGCCACACTATCAGAGGCTTGATCACCTGCACATCTACCAATGTGATCTATGCCATCATGTGCCAGCAATGCCCCTCTGCCATTTACATTGGTCAAACTGGACAGTCTCTACGTAAAAGAATAAATGGACGCAAATCAGACGTCAAGAATTATAACATTCAAAAACCAGTCGGAGAACACTTCAATCTCTCTGGTCACTCGATTACAGACCTGAGAGTGGCTATCCTTCAACAAAAAAGCTTCAAAACCAGACTCCAACGAGAGACTGCTGAATTGGAATTAATTTGCAAACTGCATACAATTAACT
Organism: Dermochelys coriacea; assembly: GCF_009764565.3. Lineage (NCBI taxonomy): Eukaryota > Metazoa > Chordata > Testudines > Dermochelyidae > Dermochelys > Dermochelys coriacea. The sequence continues at coordinate 39,250,293 of NC_050081.1, read as the reverse complement.
TAGGCTTGAATAGAGACTGGGAATGGATGAGTCATTACACAAAGTAAAACTATTTCCCCATGGTATTTCCCCCTCCCCACCCCCACTGTTCCTCAGACATTCTTGTCAACTGCTGGAAATGGCCCACCTTGCTTTTCACCATGAAAGGTTTTCCTCCTCCCCACCCCCTTGCTGGTGATGGCTCATCTTAAGTGATCACTCTCCTTACAGCGTGTATGGTAACACCCATTGTTTCATGTTCTCTGTGTGTGTATATAAATCTCCCCACTCTATTTTCCACTACATGCATCCAGTGAAGTGAGCTTTAGCTCACGAAAGCTTATGCTCTAATAAATTTGTTAGTCTCTAAGGTTTCAGAGTAGTAGTCGTGTTATTCTGTATTTGCAAAAAGAAAAGGAGTCTCTAAGGTGCCACAAGTACTCCTTTTCTTTTTCCCCGAGACAGGAGCCAGCCCCTTGCCAGAATCAATCCCCCTCTCTGACCAGCTCATCCCTGCCCAGCAGGCAGAGATCGGCGAGATGCTGCATTCGTACCCGCAGCTGTTTTCCAACCGGCTTGGGCTCACTAACCCGGCTGTCCACTGGGTGGAGATGGGAGCTGGCCCTCCCATCAGGTGTTCCCCATTCAGAGTAATGGGGAACACTGCCCAGCCCTGGAGGGAGAGGTCAGAGACATGCTGCCATCCCCCAGCCCCGTGGCCTCTCCGGTGCTCCCAAGGAAAGACCGGTTGATCCAATTCTGTGTGGAGGTATCGGAAGCTCAGTGCCACCAGCATCTCTGTTGCCTGCCCATACCTAGGCCTGATGAGATTCTAGACAAGTTGGGGGGACTTGGTACCCCATGAGCAGGGATCTCACCAAAGGCTGCTGGCAGGTGTCTTTGGATCCAGATGCCAGATTGAAACCTGCTTTTGTCACCCCTTTGGGGCTGTACAAGTCCCTGGTCCTACCTTTTGGCCGCAAGGGGGTGCTGGTCACCTACCAGTGTCAGGTGGATCAGGTACTGAGGGGGATGGAGAATTTTACCCTAGCCGACATTGATGATATTTGTGCCATTCACCAGACCTGGGAAGACCAGGTGTCCCAGGTGAAGAGGGGGCTGGGTCACCTCCAGGATGCAGGGCTGACTGTAAAAGCTGGGACGTGCAAGGTGGGGATGGCAGAGGTATCATACCTGGGCCACAAGGTGGGGAGCAGTTGCCTAAAGCCGGAGCCAGCCAAGGTGGGGGCGATCAGAGACTGGCCTGCTCCCAGACTAAGAAACAGGCCCAGGCCTTTATTGGGGTGGCGGGGCACTACCAGAGGGTTGTGCCCCACTTTAACTCTGTGTCGGCTCCAATCACAGAGCTATGCAAGAAGGGGAAGCCAGACAAGCTGGTCTGGACTGGGCAGTGCCAGAGGGCTCTCTGCACACTGAAGGAGGATCTGGTCAAGGACCCAGTGCTGGGAAACCCAGACTTTGACAAGCCCTTTATGGTGTTCACCAATACCCCACACACAGGGCTGGGTGCGGTGCCGAGGTAGGCCAAGGCAATGGGGGAGAAACACCCCATCATATCCCTGAGCAGGAAGCTGCTGCCCCCGGGAGCAGAGCTATGCGGCCATAGAGAAGGAACGTCTGTCCCTAGGTGGGCTCTTAACAGCCTGCAGCCGGATCTATTTGGGGCCACTTCACTGTGTACACGGACCACTCGCCCTGCCACAGCTGAACCAGATGAGAGGGGCCAATGCCAAGCTCTTGAGGTGGAGTCTGTCCTTCCAGGATTATGAGGTGGGGGTGGTGCTTTGTCCCGGAGAGGGAGGCCTGAACTTCCTCAGGTCACTGGCTAAGGTGACCTTGCTCAGTTCGATCTCCAAGCCGGGAGAGATGTGACTGTGACATTCTGCGTGTAATATAATATCTCATTGACAGGTGACAGGGCCAGAAAGATTTAATTAACTCACAGACTGAGTGACCCATGGCCGAACTTTAAAGACTGGTTAGGAAGATCTGTAAATGAAGAGAGCTGTGAAATGCAGCCGGCATTGTTAGAGAGAGAAGGGGAGATGTTTGCTCAGGTCTTGTGATGTAAGCAAACAAGTCTTGTCTATTGCTATGGCTTTGATCCAAAGATCAAAAAGGAGTTTTAGTATTTAGGAAGGTTTCAGAGTAGCAGGCGTGTTAGTCTGTATTCGCAAAAAGAAAAGGAGGACTTGTGGCACCTTAGAGACTAACACATTTATTTGAGCATCAGCTTTCGTGAGCTACAGCTCACTTCATCGGATGCATTTGGCGGAAAAAGAAGACACTGGAGGGAACTAGTAATATTGTCTGTGTCTCTTGGAAGGTTGTGATAACCTGTGTCTGAACTGTTTAATGGATAAATTACCCTGGGCTAATTGCCAGGATATTTGGGAGAAGGAAATTTAAGCCTATTATTTTCTCAGCCAAAAGGCTGCAGGAAATGTATAAAGACCCTGGGACACAATCCTTCTTCATCTCAGATCTGCTTTGGGGTTCAAGAAGGGGAAACCCAGAGCCATAAGGATTGAAATCCCCAGTCACTGACTGGAGTCACCCTGAACATGGACATTGGTCTATAACCTGTGGACTGTTTCTAGACTCCACATTCTACGGGCCATTACCCTCAGATCCCACTGAGGGTTACCAAAAGAAACTACACCATCTGCTCAAGAAACTCCCTGAGAAAGCACAGGAACAGAGCTGTGCAGACACATGCCTAGAACCCCGACCAGGGGTATTCTATCTGCTACCCAAGATCCATAAACCTGGAAATCCTGGACGCCCCATCATCTCAGGCATTGGCACCCTGACAGCAGGATTGTCTGGCTATGCGGACTCTCTCCTCAGGCCCTACACTCCCAGCACTCCCAGCTATCTTCGAGACACCACTGACTTCCTGAGGAAACCACAATCCATCAGTGATCTTCCTAAAAACACCATCCTGACCACTATGGATGTAGAAGCCTCTACACCAACACTCCACACAAAGATGGACTACAAGCCGTCAGGAACAGTATCCCCGATACTGTCACGGCTAACCTGGTGGCTGAACTTTGTGACTTTGTTCTCACCCATAACTATTTCACATTTGGGGCAATGTAAACCTTCAAATCAGTGGCACTGCGATGGTTACTCGCATGGCCCCACAACATGCCAACATTTTTATGGCTGACTTAGAACAACACTCCCTCAGCTCTCATCCCCTAATGCCCCTACTCTACTTGCGCTACATTGATGACATCTTCATCATCTGGACTCATGGAAAAGAAGCTCTTGAGGAATTCCACCATGATTTCAACAATTTCCATCCCACCATCAACCTCAGCCTAGACCAATCCACACAAGCGGTCCATTTCCTGGACACTACAGTGCTAATAAGCGATGGTCACATAAACACCACCCTATACCGGAAACCTACTGACTGCTATTCCTACCTACATGCCTCTAGCTTTCATCCAGATCACACCACACGATCCATTGTCTACAGCCAAGCTCTACGATATAACCGCATTTGCTCCAACCCCTCAGATAGAGACAAACACCTACAAGATCTCTATCAATTATTCTTAAAACTACAATACCCACCTGCTGAAGTGAAGAAACAGATTGACAGAGCTAGAAGAGTACCCAGAAGTCACCTACTACAGGACAGGCCCAACAAAGAAAATAACAGAACGCCACTAGCCATCACCTTCAGCCCCCAACTAAAACCTCTCCAACGCATCATCAAGGATCTACAACCTATCCTGAAAAAAGATCCCTCACTCTCACAGATCTTGGGAGACAGGCCAGTCCTTGCTTACAGACAGCCCCCCAATCTGAAGAAAATACTCACCAGCAACCACCCACCACACAACAAAAACACTAACCCAGGAACCTGTCCTTGCAACAAAGCCTGATGCCAACGGTGTCCACATATTTATTCAAGTGACACCATCATAAGACCTAATCACATCAGCCATGCCATCAGGGGCTCGTTCACCTGCACATCTACCAATGTGAAATATGCCATCATGTGCCAGCAATGCCCCTCTGCCATGTACATTGGCCAAATCGGACAATCTCTATGCAAAAGAATAAATGGACACAAATCTGACATCAGGAATCATAACATTCAAAAACCAGTAGGAGAACACTTCGACCTCTCTGGCCACTCAGTAAAAGATTTAAGGGTGGCAATTTTGCAACAGAAAAGCTTCAAAAACAGACTCCAACGAGAAACTGCTGAGCTTGAATTAATATGCAAACTAGATACCATTAACTTGGGTTTGAATAGAGACTGGGAGTGGCTGGGTCATTACACATATTGAATCTAATAAATTTGTTAGTCTCTAAGGTGCCACAAGTCCTCCTTTTCTTTTTGTGAATACAGACTAACACGGCTGCTACTCTGAAACCTATCATATTGAATCTATTTCCTTAAGTATTCTCACACCTTCTTGTCAACTGTCTAAATGGGCCATCTTGATGATCACTACAAAAGTTTTTTTCTTCTGCTGATAATAGCTCATCTTAACTAATTAGCCTCTCACAGTTTGTATGGTAAGGCGTGTGGCTGATCCTTTGGGTTTGGATGGACCTTTTCTTTTCTATGACGAGATAAGATTTTCAGTAACCATCATCACATCTGACAGGTGTGTCTGGATGGTGGCCTGAGGCCGGGTCCTTTAAGGGAACTGCATTGTTTGGACTCCTGAGTACCCAGGGAGGTGCTATAGAAGCTGTTTTGGCCTGGCTGGGTAAATCTCAGTAGTGGAATATCCACCAGCGTTTGGGGTTTGTCTGCCCCGTTCTGCTTGCAGTTCACCCTGACTGAATGATCTCAGCTGCCTCCCACGGGCAGCACCGTCCCAGTGACAAAGTGGGGATTTCCCATTGTTATGTTGTATGTGAGCATAGGGAGTCTTACTGTTTTGCATGAAAGCTGTGTGTGCCTCAGTTTCCCTGTGTATTGCACCAATGTCTAGATGGTGGGAACAAGGGGATGTGACTTTTGCGGGGGCTGCTCCAACTGTCTGCAGGGATGCTGTGGCCGCCCCTTCGTAACCTGAGATCCAGGAGGGGGATGCGACCAGGTAACTCTTGGCCTGGGAAGCAGAACAAAGGCGGGAGGAGCAACAGGCAGGGCAGGGGCCAGACAGCTGGAAGCGAGTCAGACTTGGCTGGCTTGGGGCGCAGGGGGAGGGCCAGAGCCCTGGTTCTGGGTTCCCCTCCACTCAAGGTGGACTTGGCTGAAAGTCACTGATTTCTGTTTCAGAGTAGCAGCCGTGTTAGTCTGTATTCACAAAAAGAAAAGGAGGACTTGTGGCACCGATGAAGTGAGCTGTAGCTCACGAAAGCTTATGCTCAAATAAATTTGTTAGTCTCTAAGGTGCCACAAGTCCTCCTTTTCTTTTTACTGATTTCTGTGCTAACAAGTTCTGTCGTCTAATAAACCTTCTGTTTCCCTGGCGGGCTGAGAGTCCCGTCTGACTGCGGAGTTGGGGGCAGGACCCTCTGGCTGCCCCAGGACCCCGCCTGGGTGGACTCGCTGTGGGAAGCGCACGGAGGGGCAGGGGATGCTGGATGCTCCGAGGTCAGCCCCAGGAAGGGGGGAGCCGGGTGAGCTGTGTGTCCTGCAGACAGGCTGCTCCCAGAGAGGAGACTTCCCCAGAGTCCTACCTGGCTTCGTAGGGAGCAGCTCCAGAGCATCGCCCGGGGACTTCGTGACAACTTCACAGCCGATATCCTGGAGAACCCCAAGGACCAGCCAGCCCGGCCCCTCCTGGGTCTACCCAGGGATCTGGGCCATAGGCAGGGCGAGGGGCTTCATCGCTGGGACAGTAGTATAGCTGGGTGGGGAGCGGGGCAGCGGCCGCTCTCCCGGCGAGCACAAGTGGCACCTTTTTAATTTTTTGGCGTCTTTTTAATTTTTACTCACCCGGCGGCGCTCCGGGTCTTCGGCATCGGGTCCTTCACTCGCTCCGGGTCTTGGGCGGCACCTTGGCGTTGGGTCCTTTGCTCGCTCCGGGTCTTGGGCGGCACCTCGGCGTCGGGTCCTTTGCTCGCTCCGGGTCTTGGGCGGCACCTCGGCGTCGGGTCCTTCGCTCGCTCCGGGTCTTGAAGGACCCGATGCCAAAGTGCCTCCAAAGACCCGAAGCGCTGCCGGGTGAGTACAAGTGGGTGGCACCTTTTTTTATCTCCACTCCCCCTGCTCTCTCCACCTCGCCACGCCACTGCCCTGGGACCCTCACCCAGCTCACCCAGCCCCTTAGCATCTGGGGAGGCTGCACCATCTGGGGCCTGACAACAGGTCTCTCTGTCCCTGGATCTCGCCACCTTAGGAATGTCTCCCCCTTGACCATCACCTTCCGCTCCCACCGGGGGTCCGCGGGGCCTGAGCCCAGGAGACTCCATGCAGACGTATATGCTGGGGCCAGGAGTGAGAGCCAGTCAGCCCCCCACTCATCTGGCTAAACTGCTCTATGGGCCTTGGGATCCAGGAAGGGGGCTAGACACTGGAGCCTTTCCGCAGGGCCGGCCTGGTTCCAGTCGCCAGCCTTCCCAACGGCCGTGAGACAGGCCTCTATATCTCCCCCCTCCTGAACCTGGGGCAGCAATCTAGTGTCGAGGGCCCCTGTGGAATTGGCACCCCGAGGTCCATCCCCACTCACCCCTGGGCGAGTCTGTCATGGACGCACAGGTTGTGCCCACTCTTGGTCCGTACGGTCCCTGGGGGGAACCCCCTTCAGTGTGACAGCCCTTCTCGGGGGTCTTCTCTCTCTCGGGGTTCAGCCCCTCCACCTCCTGGAGCTGCACCGCTCTGAGCCTTAGCCCGCCTGTCTCTGCTGTGGGCCCCCTCAGGGAGTCCCCTCGCTCTGGACCCCCAGGGCCTCCACTCCCAGAGGGAATAATGCCCCCCCGATTCTCTAGACCGGAGCAACTCTCAGCCAGCGTAAAACAGGAGGGTTTATTGACTGTCTGAACCCACCACAGAAAGCTCTCCGGCCTCAGGCTTGGCCTCCCTCAGCCCAGCACATCCCAGTCTCCCCAGCATCCAGGGGGGCTCTGCCTGCTCCCTCCTCCAGTCCTGAGACCCTGCGCTTTGGGCATCCGATATCAGGGGCCCCAACAGCTCGTCCCCTGTTGTTTGTCCCCCATCCCAGGTACACAGGACGCTGGGGCCCTCTCTCCTCCATCCTTTGTTCCCCTCTGGCTGGAACCGGCTGGTCAGGTCACCAGGGTCGGGTCTCTCCGCAGCCCATTGTCCTTCCACTGGCCAGAACCGGCTGACGGCCAAGCTGGGGTGGGCCTCTTAGACTGCAGGTCACCAGTTGTTAGGAAAAAGAACAGGAGGATTTGTGGCACCTTAGAGACTAACAAATTTATTTGAGCATAAGCTTTTGTGAGCTACAGCTCACTTCATCGGATGCATTTTGTTGTTGTTAGGGTTTTCCATCTGCACACCATTGTCTGGGGGTCCTGGCTGCTAGGCGAGGTGACACCTGGTCCTCTGTAACAACAACTCCTCTCCCAACACCTTGTTAAACATGCAGCACACAGGAAAACTGAGGCACACACACGCTATTCATCAAAAATCCCCAACTTCGTCACATCTCTCCCCCCCTTCAAGTCTGAACTGAACGGGGTCAATCCAGCCAGTGACTGGGGAAGTTCAGGCCTCCCTCTCTGGGACAAAGCATCGGCTTTATCATTCGCGCTCCTCTTAACATGGAGCACCCCCATATGATCATCCTGGCGGATCAGACTCTATCCTAGGAGTTTGGCATTAGCCCCTTTCATCCGGTGCAGCCACATCAGGGTGAGTGGTCAGTGTACACCATAAAGCACTGCCCAAATAGATATGGCTGCAGCTTTTAAAGAGCCCATCCCAGGGCCAGACATTACTTTCCTATGGCCACGTAGTTCTGCTCCCAGAGGAGCAGCTTCTTGCTCAGGTATGCGATGCGGGTGTCTCTTCCCCTTCAGACTGGCCTGCATCAGCACCGTGCCCAGCCCTGCATCTGAGGTATGTCAGTGAACACCCAAAAGGGTTTGTCCAAGTCTGGGTTTACCAGCCCCAGCCCCTGGGTTAGAGCCTCCTTCGGCGCACAGAGCACCCCCCTGCACTGCTCGGTCCAGACCCCCTCGTCTGGCTTGCCCAACTTCCCAATCTTCGTAATGGGAGCTAAAGTGGGTACCCTTCAGTGGTACCCGGGCATCCCATTAGAGGCCTGGGCCTGTCTCTTGATTTGAGGAATGGGCCAGTCTCTGGTTACCTTCCCCTTGGCTGGCTCTGGCTTTAGGCCACCACTTCCCACTGTGTGGCCCAGGTACGACACCTCTGCCATCCCCATCTGACCCTTTCTGGCCTCTATCATCCGTCCTGCATCCTGGGGGCCTCCCAGCCTCTGCTTCACTGGGACACACGGTTCTCCCAGGTCGGGCTGAAGGCACAGATATCGTGAACGTACGCCGGGCACAGTCCTCCACTACCCTCAGTAACTGACCCCGGGGCACTGGGGGGGGGGCAGGCGGCCCCTTGAAGGTAGGACCAGGAACTCAGAGCCCTCTAGGGGTGATGAGAGCAGATTTCAATCCGGCAACTGGGTCCAAATTTACCTGCCAGTAGCCCCTGCTGAGATTCACACTAGAGAGGCAACACCCCTCCCCCCCAGGATTTTGTTAGTTCTAGTTATGGGGAGGCATCAAACATGGTGATGGCCTTGAGGTGCCAATAGACCCGTCTTACTTGGGGACCAGCCCCACGGGTGAGTCGAGGAGGCTGGACCACCCCTAACGCCAGCATGTCACTGCCCTCTCTTTCCGGTTCCCGGGCAGTTTTCCCAGTGACTGTGGATGGGGAACACCTCCCGTCCTCACGGACACCTAGATTAGAGAGCCCAGGCCAGCTGGTGCCCGGCTGCGGGTACGAACACAGTCCCTCTGATCTCAGCCGGCGGGCAGGGGTTAGCTGGTCAGGAGAAAGCTTCCCTTTCCCCTGCCCACACACACACCTCACCAACAGTCTCCCTGTCAACATCCAGCTTCATGATGTCGACATGGTACAACTGCCCAATTGGGCATCTCCAGCACCTGCCTCACCTCCGTCAGCTGGCTGCTGATTTCACAGGCCTGTCCCAGACTCCTCTTCTGGTCTCCGATCGGGCACATTGTCATACCAGCCCTTTTGCAGTTCCTGGGTCCCGGCTAGGTTCTTCCTGACCAAACCTGTGAGCTTTCCCCAGAACCATAGTTCAGAATCCACCACTGATTCCCCGTTTGTTTCTCATCAAGTCCCGGGGTCCCCTCCTTCTCCTTCCATACCCCAACTCAAAAGGGTGAACCCCTGGGAATTTCTGGGGCAATAAACGTTCCGCAGCAGCTCTCGCCGGGTGCGCTGAACCCCCTGATGTTTAGAAGAAGGGACATCCCCCCTGGTGATACTTCTGGGGGACCACCAGACCCCCTCTGATCCCCCAAGTTCAGTTTTCCCTCAGGGAGCCCTTTCCTGGTACCGGGTCACTTCTCTCACCTGGATCCTTCCCCAGGATCTTGCAACACCGGGGCTCACAAGCTCCCCACGTCTTCCAGGTGGGATCTTTCTGCGGCCAGGTCTAGAATTCAGCTGCTGGGTTTGGGCCCAACCCTAATTGCTGTGCCTCAGTTTCCCCACCTCAGGACAAGGTCTTAGTCTCAGCCCTGTCCCTGGCAACTCACTTCCCCCCATTGGAGGTTCCATGCACCCCTGCTGGGTGGATTGCCGGTGCCAGGCCAAGTGACCCTCCCTGACCTCAGCCACAGGCAAGGACCAGGGCGCCGTCTGGCCAGTTCTTCAGTCCATCCCCCATCAGCACCTCTGCAGCCCCAACCTCTTTGAGGCCCTCATTCAGATGTATCCTCACTACAGAACCTTAAGTGGGGGTCCGACGACCCCCAGCGCCTGTGTCCAGGTGAGGGTAGGGAGCGAGCCCACTGCTTTGGTTGCCGCATCAGAGCCAGTGGGAGCCACCTCTCCCCTGTGCAGGGCTGCTGTCCCACTCAGCTCCAGGGGCTGGCTACAGACAGGCAGGAAACCAGAGCTTCGCAGTTCTTCCCTTGTGCTACTCGCCGGGGGGAAGGGACCCCCACCCTGCGGCTAGGGCAGTTATGGGCCATTCACATGCTCACTGGCTCCTGCCCTCTCTGCCTGCCGATCTCTGGGTTCACGTTACTGGGGTCCGGATCCTGTCTTAGAGAGACACAGTCACTTCCCAAGAGTACATCAAGGCTGATGTGCTGAAGGACCCCAGCTACCAGCCCTGCACCCCGATCCTTCCTGTGTCTGCACAGGAACACCGGGTGGATGGCAGCCATCCGGGAGCCTCCCCCCAAGTTACACGGCCCCTCCACAGCTGGTGAAGTTGCATCACACCCACAAGAGTCTGGGTCCCAGAATCGCTTCACCCCCTGAATATCTCCCCACTGACCCCCACCTGCCGCTCCCCCTGGGGATCAGAGGGGCCTGAGGCCAGGAGTCACAAGCAGACCTATCTGCTGGGCTTGGAGGGGAAGCCCATCTGCCTTCCCCCTCCCCTGGCCAGCTCTGCCCCAATAGCTGGCTGGGTGAGGGGTTCCCAGCTCACTCTGTCGCCCCTTCGCCCATTAACCCTTCGAGGGCTCTCTTGGGCGAAAATTTCCTGTGTCTTTGGGCAAGACACCACCTTGGGTCCCTTTTGGCCACAGTAATTACATTTCAGGTCCCTCAAGCCCCACAAGGGGGTCGGCCCACCCTGGCCTTCACAGGCACCCCTGAGTTGGGCTTCCTGGAGTCCCACCTTTGAGAGGTCTCTGGGGGACTCCTCTTCTGAGTCCTTGATGGGGGTCTCCCTCCTGCCCCTGATCTGCTGTCCACAAACTCATCTGCCGGTGCCCCCATACTGCACAGATCTTTGGACTTCCAGTCCCCTAACCACATCTTAAGGTCTGGAGGGCAGACGTCATACAGCTGCTCCAACCCCACCAGGTGATACCCGTCCTCTGCGGTCGTGACCCCTGCGCCCTTCCCCCACTTTTGGGAGATATTCCCCCAGCAGGTTGGCGACCTCCTTGTAAGTGACCCCTGGGGTCTTGCGCACACCCCGGAATCGTTTCCTGTACACTTTGGGGGTCAGTTCAAACTTCAGCAGCAAAGCCGGTTTGACCAGGTCAGAGTCCCCCGTCTCAATACCATCCCTCTGGCTGAACCGCTCTATGGCCTTGGGACCCAGCAGGGGGGTCAGACAGTGGAGCCTGTCTGAGGGGTCAGTCGGGTTCAGACCACAGGCCTTCTCAAATGCTGGGAGGCAGGCATCAATATCCCCCCTTCCTTGAATTGGGGCAGCAGGCTTTGGTGTCTAGATTCCCCACAACACTGGCATTTCGGGGCCTTTCCCCACTTACCCCCCTCTTGGCCCGCTGCTCCTCCAGCTCATGTTTTCACTGCTTCGAGTGGTCAGCTCCTTTCACAGCTCCTTCACTCTCAGCTCCAGTTTCCATCTCTTCACATCCACTGGGGGGAACCCAGGTGGGAAGCCCCCCTCGTTGCTGGGGAACTGTGTCCGATGGACCCCCTGCTACTCCCAGGCTCTCTGGGAGTGGGAAGCCCCGCTGGGACCTGGAACTCGCTCCTCGGACCGGTCACTCTCTACCAGCCGGTGAATCAGTTGCTCCTTAGTGAGCCTCCCCACGCTCAGCCCTCTCTCCTTGCACAGACGTGCCAGGTCCCTCGTACGGAGCTGGCAATAGGCCGTTTCCACGATGGTTCCTTCAATTCCCTCGTTTTATCGCTGGCCACCACTCACTGCAAAGGGCCTGCGCTTGTAGCCAACCGTCTACAGGGTGCATCCGCCAACCATCCTCTGCTACCATGTTGTCATGGACTCACAGATCGTGCCCACTCTTGGCCCCGTGTGGTCCCTGGGGGGAACCCCCTTCAGTGCGACAGCCCTTCTCGAGGGTCCACTCTCTCTCGGGGTTGAGCCGTAGGCTCCTCTGCCTTCTGGAACCGCACCTATCGGAGCCTCCAGCACTCCTGTCTCTCGCTAATCCCCCTTCGTTTTACTGCTCCCCAGTCACTTACTGCAGGATGCTCTGTCCACAGGGTGCAGTTTATCCCACCCCTGCCACTAGTTGTCACGGAGTCCCTGGGCGATGCTTGGGAACTGCTCCCTACAAAGCCAGTCAGGACTCTGGGGGAGCCTCCTCTCTGTGAGCAGCCCGTCTGCAGGGCAAGAAGCTCACACAGCTTCCAACTTCCGGGGTCTGACCTCAGAGCATTCAGCATCCCCTGCCCCACCGAACGCTTCCTGCAGCGAGTCCGCGCGGGCAGGGTCCTGGTGGGGCCAGAGGGTCCTGCCCCCCAACTTCACAGTCAGACGTGACTCTCAGCCAGCCGGGGAAACAGAAGGTTTATTAGACGACAGGAACATGGTCTAAACCAGAGCTTGTAGGTGCAGAGAACAGGACCCTCAGCCAGATCCATTTTGGGGGGCAGTGAGCCAGACAATCCCGTCTGCACTTCACTCCTCGTCCCCAGCCAGCCCCAAACTGAAACTCTCTCCAGCCTCTGGGCTTTCCCCTTTCCCAGCCAGGAGGGCACCTGATTCCTTTGTTCTCCAACGCCTTTAGCTCTCACCTTGCAGGGGAAGGGCCAGGCCGTCAGTGGCCAGGAGACAGAGTGTTGGCCATTTATGTATCCTGGCCCTTTGCTCTGCAACAATTACACCCCCTTATCCCACCCCCTAGAGACTTAAGAAATGCATAGGGGAAACTGAGGCACCCCTACAGTATTCAGAGGAAACATTAAGAACAGTCCTGCTTTGTCACACCTAGACACTGGTGCAATTCAAAGGGAAACTGAGGCACACACAGCTTTCATGCAAAACATAAGACTCACATAGGCTCACATACAACATAACAAGGGGAAATCCCCATTTTGTCACAGGAGGCAGCAGGGGGGGTCTCCCCTGGCAGTCAGGGGTGGCCCCATTGCCCCAGGGAAGTATTGGGGGGCTGTACTGCAGGGGGAGGGGTGGGGTGGGGGGCAGCAGGGGGGTCTCCCCAGGCAGTCAGGGCTGGCCCCATTGCCCCAGGGCAGAGCTAGGGGCTGTGCTGCAGGGAGCAGGTGGGGGCCAGCTGGGGTCTCTCCCCAGGCAGTCAGGGCTGGCCCCATTGCCCAAGGACATACTGGGGGGCTGTACTGCAGGGGGAGGGGCGGGGGGCAGCAGGGGGGTCTCCCCAGGCAGTCAGGGCTGGCTCCATTGCCCTAGGGCAGTACTGGGGGGCTGTACTGCAGGGGGAGGGGTGGGGCTGGGGGCAGCGGGGGGGTCTCCCCTGGCAGTAGGCTGACCATCCGTCCCGTTTGCACCGTGACAGTCCCTTTTTAAAGCCCTGGCCTGGGCCTCCAGAAGGAGGCCTTCCTCCCATTTGCGGTGCGGAGCGGGCGAGCAAAGAGCGCAGATGCCAGGCCCCACGTAGGTGCAGGCGGGTGGCAGGGCTGGGGCCAGGTGAGCGGGTGGAGAACCAGCGTTCCAGCATGTGGGGCCCCCGCAGGGATCCAGCAACTGACAACTGCAGGGACGGAGCTGAGCAGAGACAGAGAAAGAGAGAAGTGGGCAGAGAGGCATGTGGGGTGCGGAGGAACTTCCCTGACACTCGCCAGAGCCCGGATCCCCCTTCCCGTGCCAGGATGCTGCTCCCTCTGCTGCTCCTCCCCTGGGCATGGGGGAGCTTGGCCAGTAAGTGGGGACCCCCCTCCCCTGCCGCTTTTGCAGCTGGGAGGTGTGGATGGTGTAATCCCAAGGCTAGGGTAGGGCAGCACCACGCTGGGCTAGTGACCCTTGCTGGGGGAGTAGGAGGAGCGGGGAGGTGGGTTAGGTTCAGCAGGGAGACCCTGTAACGAAGGAGTTAAAGGAGACTGAGGCTCATTAATCTCTCTCCCCACCCACTTTGTTCTCCATTTCTTTCCTGACACCTCCCCCCAGCCTCCCCTTCTCTCCCCACCCTCCGGCTGCTCCAAATCCTCGTCTTCCACAACGCCAGCTCCACGGACATGGAGGGGATGGCCCTGCTGGGCGACCTGGAGACCCACTCCATGGATTGCAGCACCTGCGAGATCCGCTGCCTGCAGCCCTGGGCCCAGCAGGGCCTGACCCCGAAGCAGTGGCAGGACCTGGAGCTGCTGATCCATCGCTACCTGTTCAACTTCAACCGTACTGTGAACAGAATAGCTCAGCAGCACGGAATGGGCTGTGAGTATGGAGCGGGGTGCTGGGAACTGACACACTCGCCACAGCCACGGAGTGTGTCATTGGGGGCAAGACAGCCAGTCCCTGGCCCTTTGGCTGATTGGAGCTGGCGGCCCCCGGAGGGGAAACACCCGTGTCCCATTCTCCACCCCAGAGTCAGCCAGCTAGGTCTGGGGCCAGATTGTAGCCTGAACTTCCCAGAGGGGAAAGGCCCCACGCCCCACTCCCTGAGCCGAGGCTCCTGGTCTTTCCTGACATGTAGCCTGACCCTTTGAAAGCAGGTCATTTGGGCCGGGGTCTGTATCTCAGGAACCCCGTGACCAAGGGACCCCAAATTTGCACCACAACCCCTGCCTCAGGCCCCGATATAACGCAGCGATTTTCGAGCCAATCTGACTCTGCACGTGAAAAATGAGCTTTAAACAGAAACTGCACCTTACCCTTAACTCCAGCCAGGGCTGCGCCACAATCCCGCCTCCGTCGTGTGGCCCAACATCCTCATGGCCCCTGACATTATGTCTTTACTCCCCCATCTCTCAACTGCTGCCCCCTCCTGGGACCTCCGCACGCCCCTCCTCATCCCCCTGCCCTTCCTGTTCCAGACCCCTTTGTTACCCAGGGCTCCCTCGGCTGCGAGCTGCACCCTAACGGCACCTCGAGGGGATTCTATGATGCCGGAGTGAACGGCGAGGACTTCATCAGCTTTGATGCGGACGCAGGCACCTGGCTTGCTCGGCACGGGGACAAGCTGGCGCTCTACACCCAGGACCTTCTCAACCTGGATAAGGGCACAGCCATCACGCTTCAGTTTCTCATGAGAACGACGTGTGTCAATCAGATCAAGAGCTTTGTCCAGCATGGGAAAGAGTCTCTGGAGAGGCAAGGTGAGGCTGGACACCACTCGCTGCCATGCAGCCACCTCTGGGTTGGAGCAGGGGGCCGTTTATCCAGGGACCCCTTGCCTGGTGTACAAATGCAGCTATAGCTAGGGTGGAGCACAGTAGCCATTTCATAGCCGCACTGCACAGCAGTTTAGCACAGGAAGTGAAGGGGGATTCCCTCACCACTGGTAACCGCAGGGGGCAGAATTGGGGTCTGGCCAGGACAGCAGGGCCAACACCTGACGCCGGGGATGGAGCTGGGCTTGGCTAGTGAGTCCCTGAGGCTCAGACTGAATCCTCCCCTCTCCCCCTCCCCATCTTTCTCCCCCCGTCTCAGAGCGGCTGGTCGCCGTGGTGTTTGCCCGAGCGCCTCCCCCAGCCGGGACCCCCGCGCCGTTACTGCTGGTTTGCCGGGTCACCGGTTTCTACCCCCGGCCCATCCGCGTGGCCTGGCTGCAGGACGGGGAGGAGGTGGTGCCGGGCGGGCGGCTGAACTCCAGTGGGATCCTGCCCAACGCGGACCTGACCTACCAGCTGCGCAGCTCCCTGGCCGTGGAGCCGGGCAACAGGCACAGCTACGCCTGCCGGGTGGAGCACAGCAGCCTGGGGGGCCAGAGCCTGCTGATCCCCTGGGGTAGGTGCACGTCCCCAGGGGGTGGGTAGTGCGGTTGTGGTCTCTGGGGGCTTTTCCTGCACGTCCTGAGTGGGACGTGGTGGGTCCAGGCAGTGGGATTGGGGCGTAGGGAAGCAGAGCAGGTGGGTGGGGGGTGGGGAGATGGATCATGGGGAGCAGGATGGAGAAGCTGAGGGGAACGGGACAGGACTGGGATGGGGGAGCAGAACTTCAGGGGGTGGGAAGGTGGGGGAAGAAAGGAGTGGGACTGCGGGGGAGGCAGAGGGAACAGGGTGGGGGGCTGAGGGCAGTGGGTTGGCGTGGGGGGAGCAGGGGGGACTGCGGGAGAGGCGGAGGGAACAGGGCCCATACTCCTGTCCCTGTTCCCAGCATGGCACCCCCTGTTTTACAGGGCAGAGCAGGCGGTGGGGCCCCGGCCTGGCCGTGGGCATCACCCTGGGGGTTCTGGCCGTAGCTGCCGTGGCCGTGGTGCTGTGGAGGAGCAGATGCAGGTGAGTCCTGTTGAGGGGAAAGTTAATATGTGTATTTTGCAGAGCTTATTTTTGCAGAGCTGGCACCCTTTGGCTTCAGCCACTGTCTGTGCAGCACAGACCGCAGCATATTTGGGGAATTGTTTCGGGCCTGGAAACTGTTGTCCTTCCTGTTTTGTGGTATGTGAAGCACGTTGTGTAACAGCATGTTCCGTTTTAATGATAAAGTTGTTGACGTGCTCAGAACACGAGAAAGCACTCGCCGGAGAGTGGCTAAGGATGGGGTGGGGATGAAATTCATTGGTTAGGGGTGCCGATGCACAAGGGCAGCACGCGATGTCAGATGGTATATAAGCTTTGCATAAACTGTATACGGGGTCCCCTCCTGACTAGCGGGAGGGCACCACACTCGAGCGTAATGCATTAAACATTGACTAGAAACTCTGCAGATGTGGACCTGGTTTTTGGTGCCTCAGCCTAAGACTTGGACTGTGCGTGACCGATCAGGTATAATTCGCAACAGTTTTGGCACCCCAGATGTGACTTTAGGCTCGTCACAAAAAGCGTACTGAGGTCGCGCTCCTCCTCTCGGACAGCTCTAGCCGGCAAAGGGTGAATTCACCTTGGAGAATTCCGACGGGAGGGAGCGCAAGGAGTCGCTCGGACGATGAGGTGGCACATCAGGTGTCCCCTCGGTTGCCTGATTATGGGCTCTGGGCAGAGTATCAAGAGGGGGACTCCTTTGGCGGAAATTCTTAAGAATTGGAAGAATATTTCGGGCACCCATGAGTTAAGTAAGAGAAAAGCTATTGTTTTATGTAAGGTAGAATGGCCAATAATTCAAGGCCTTTCTCAGGCATCTATGCAATGGCCACCCGACGGGTCATTTACAGGGGAAACATTGACTGCCTTGAGAAAGAGGCTGGAGGATAAGGCGCCAGCCCAGATGGATTACTGGTATGTATGGGACAATTGGGCTTATGTGCGTGCGAAAGGACGTCCTCTTACCTCTTCTTTTTCTTATCTCTCCCAGGGGTCTTCGGCCCCACCCTATCCTCTGCCTACTTCCTCTCCCTTTCCTCCGGCTTATTCGCAGCCTTCTGATTCATTATGGATCCACCGATTGCTTTACAAGCCCCTCTTATTCAGCAACATCTTGTCTCCCATACGGTGGACGGAGGTGAACAAATTGTTTTCCCCTATGTGCATCGCCCCTTTGGCCCAGGCGACTTGGTAACACGGCAGCAGCAGATGCCTTGTCTGCGTGATGATCCAGAAAAGGTATTGCAAACAATTCGATCTGTGTTTACTGCTTTTAATCCTGCCTGGGGGGATGTTCAGGTAATCTTGGACACACTTTTTACTCCCGATGAAAAGTATTCCATCTTGAATGCCAATAGACGCTGGGCAGGAGAGGATGGTGCTCGTACTGCCTGGCCCCTTGTCGATCCTGGTTGAAACCCTAATGTTTCTGCCCAAATGGACCTCCTGAAAGCGGGCAGGAATGGTCTCTTAGAAGCAATGCGTAAAGCAGGTAGCAAGTCAGCTAATTGGTCTAAGATTCGTGAATGTCAGCAGGAGGTCACTGAGCATCCCTCTGCCTTCCTAGCCCGCTTGTCGAAACGAGTCCGCATATACGGCGGCGGCATCGACCCAGAAGCGGAGATAAACCATCCTATGATGGTTTCTTTTTATGTTAATCAAGCAGCCCCAGACATTAAAAAATATTTCTCTAAACATGTGCCTGATTGGCCAGGAAAACCTCTCCAGGATGTAGTTCGCTTGGCCACTTTCGTGTTTAATGGCAGGGACGAGGAAAAGGCTAAGGAAAAGCATAAACAAAAGAAGGAAGAAGTAAGCATGTTGGCAGCCGCGTTGCAGGTCCCATTTGGAAATCAGAATTGGCGGGAGCATGGCGGGACAAGAGGAAGGGGGCGGGGACGAATAGAGCAAAGAGAAAATTGGGCAAACACGAAATTTGGCAATTGTAACTACTGTAAACAACCAGGACACTGGAAAAGGGAATGTCCCCTCCGTCCAAAGGGGGCTCCTTGGCAGGAGCCAGTGCAAAATGGCCTGTCCGGTTTTCCACAGACTCCTCAAGGGTGTCCTCCCACCAACCCTTTGAATCAAATTGACCCCCGGTGACTGGAGGCGAAGATTTTGGGAACTTTGGGAGAGTTGGAGTGGGACTTGGAAATGCAGTCACAAATTTACCTGAAAATTGGGGAACGTCTAGTGCCTTTCTTGGTGGATACAGGAGCCACCCTTTCCACTATAACGTTTGTGCCAGGGTCTGTGTCTAATACTAAGGTTTGGGTGCAAGGTATAGAAGGAAACCCCTGCCCGGCTCCGTTATCTTACCCTATCCCCATTGAGCTTGGTTCTCTAAAGCTATCCCATAGATTTGTTATAATGCCGGAGGGCCCAGCAAACCTTCTGGGACAGGATGTGCTGGGCAAATTGGGAGCACATATATATTGTGCCCCTGAGGGGCTCCGTCTGACTGTTCCAGATTCGACAGTTGCCTCTCTTATGACGTCAACCACGCCTATTCCCAGTGTACCCTTTGAATTGTCTAGTGTCCCCCATTTTTTATGGAGTACAAATTCCACTGATGTGGGTTTCCTTAAATCTGCTGTTCCGGTGAGCCTAACAACTAAAGACGGGCCGCCCCCTTCCGTGAAGCAGTATCCCTTGCCAAGGGAAGCAGAGGAGAGTATCTCACGTCTTATTGACAGCTACTTGGCACAGGGAATTCTGGTTCCTTGTAGTTCACCCTGTAATACGCCCATCCTCCCAGTAAGAAAACCTAAATCAGGAACCGACGGGCACCCGGTTTATCGATTTGTTCAGGATTTGCGTGCTATTAATGATTACGTTATAGCCCCACATCCAGTTGTTCCTGACCCGAGTACTATTTTGACGTTAATTCCTCACTCGGCCACTTGTTTTACTGTAGTCGACTTGTGTGCCGCGTTCTTTAGTATCCCTTTGCACCCGGATTCCCAATATCTGTTTGCCTTTACCTGAAAAGGTCAGCAATTGACATGGACGCGGCTCCCCCAGGGATTCTCAGGATCCCCTACTATCTTTTCTCAAATACTTACAGCAGATTTGAAGGACATTGTTTTGCCTGGTTCTTCGGTTTTGGTTCAGTATGTAGATGCTAATGCTAATTAAAAGCTAATGTACTCAATGCTTTTTTTGCCTCTGTTTTCACTAACAAGGTCAGCTCCCAGACTGCTGTGCTGGGCAACACAAAACGGGGAAGAGATGGCCAGCCCTCTGTAGAGATAGAGGTGGTTAGGGACTATTTAGAAAAGCTGGACGTGCACAAGTCCATGGGGCCGGACGAATTGCATCCGAGAGTGCTGAAGGAATTGGCGGCTGTGATTGCAGAGCCCTTGGCCATTATCTTTGAAAACTCGTGGCGAACGGGGGAAGTCCCGGATGACTGGAAAAAGGCTAATGTAGTGCCCATCTTTAAAAAAGGGAAGAAGGAGGATCCTGGGAACTACAGGCCGGTCAGCCTCACCTCAGTCCCTGGAAAAATCATGGAGCAGGTCCTCAAAGAATCAATCCTGAAGCACTTAGAGGAGAGGAAAGTGATCAGGAACAGTCAGCATGGATTCACCAAGGGAAGGTCATGCCTGACTAATCTAATCGCCTTTTATGATGAGATTACTGGTTCTGTGGATGAAGGGAAAGCAGTGGATGTATTGTTTCTTGACTTTAGCAAAGCTTTTGACACGGTCTCCCACAGCATTCTTGTCAGCAAGTTAAGGAAGTATGGGCTGGATGAATGCACTATAAAGTGGGTAGAAAGCTGGCTAGATTGTCGGGCTCAACGGGTAGTGATCAATGGCTCCATGTCTAGTTGGCAGCCGGTGTCAAGTGGAGTGCCCCAGGGGTCGGTCCTGGGGCCCGTTTTGTTCAATATCTTCATAAATGATCTGGAGGATGGTGTGGATTGCACTCTCAGCAAATTTGCGGATGATACTAAACTGGGAGGAGTGGTAGATACGCTGGAGGGGAGGGATAGGATACAGAAGGACCTAGACAAATTGGAGGATTGGGCCAAAAGAAATCTAATGAGGTTCAATAAGGATAAATGCAGGGTCCTGCACTTAGGATGGAAGAATCCAATGCACCGCTACAGACTAGGGACCGAATGGCTCGGCAGCAGTTCTGCGGAAAAGGACCTAGGGGTGACAGTGGACGAGAAGCTGGATATGAGTCAGCAGTGTGCCCTTGTTGCCAAGAAGGCCAATGGCATTTTGGGATGTATAAGTAGGGGCATAGCGAGCAGATCGAGGGACGTGATCGTTCCCCTCTATTCGGCACTGGTGAGGCCTCATCTGGAGTACTGTGTCCAGTTTTGGGCCCCACACTACAGGAAGGATGTGGATAAATTGGAAAGAGTACAGCGAAGGGCAACAAAAATGATTAGGGGTCTAGAGCACATGACTTATGAGGAGAGGCTGAGGGAGCTGGGATTGTTTAGTCTGCAGAAGAGAAGAATGAGGGGGGATTTGATAGCTGCTTTCAACTACCTGAAAGGGGGTTTCAAAGAGGATGGCTCTAGACTGTTCTCAATGGTAGCAGATGACAGAACGAGGAGTAATGGTCTCAAGTTGCAATGGGGGAGGTTTAGATTGGATATTAGGAAAAACTTTTTCACTAAGAGGGTGGTGAAACACTGGAATGCGTTACCTAGGGAGGTGGTAGAATCTCCTTCCTTAGAGGTTTTTAAGGTCAGGCTTGACAAAGCCCTGGCTGGGATGATTTAACTGGGACTTGGTCCTGCTTTGAGCAGGGGGTTGGACTAGATGACCTTCTGGGGTCCCTTCCAACCCTGATATTCTATGATTCTATGATTCTATGATTTGTTGATTGCCTCCTTGGACTACAGTGCATGTTTAACTGATTCTGTCGTTTTACTTACTGCACTAGCGAATAAGGGTCATAGTGCGTCCCCATCCAAGTTACAGCTGTGCCTAAATCAGGTAATTTATCTGGGTTTTGTAATTCGGCCTGGAGAGCGTTTATTATCTCCCGATAGAGTACGGGCAATCCAAGATTACCCGCGCCCAACAACAAAAAGGCAGTTGCGGGCTTTCTTAGGGGCTGCCGGCTTTTGTCGACCTTGGATCGTGGGGTTTGGAGAACTGGTAAAACCCCTGGTCCAAGCTACTACGTCATCAACCCTCGACCCGATTTCCTGGACCGTGGAGAGGGAGACTGCCTTTACAGCGGTTAAGAAGGCCTTGGTTACGGCGCCCGCCCTGGGATTCCCGGACTACGGTAAACCATTTTTTCTTTTTAGTCACGAACAACAGGGAGTAGCTAGTGGTGTCCTCTTACAATATCTTGGAGACCGCCCACGCCCCAAAGCTTATTATTCAGTATAACTGGATCCTGTTGTCCGGGGCTCTGTTTCCTGTGTGCGGTCGATTGCCGCAGCGGCAATCATGGTTGAGCGTTCGCAACCTGTAGTTCTGGGACACCCCCTGACTGTTTGGGTCCCCCACGAGGTTAAAATCCTTTTAAAACAGCATTCTACCCAGGCGTTGTCTCCACAACGAGCTCATAAATATGAACTAATTTTGTTAGCTGCTGATAACATCACTCTACGCCGCTGCAACACCCTCAATCCAGCAACCTTGTTACCCCTCCCAGAGGATGGCACCCCTCACCATGTGTGTATGGATGTCGTCGCTCAGGATGGTAAACCCCGCCCGGATCTAACAGATTCTCCTTTAATGGAGTCCGATCTGCTTCTCTTCACAGATGGGTCTTCATATTATTTGGATGGCTGTCGGGTTTCGGGGTATTCAGTGACTTCCCAAACCGATGTTATAGAAGCTGCTCCTTTGCCACCATCATTTAGTGCCCAGGGTGCAGAATTGTATGCGCTCACGAGAGCTTGCTTATTGTCCGCGGGAAAAACTGTTACCATTTACACAGACTCGAGATATGCTTTCGGAGTCTGTCATGCTACAGGTCAGCTTTGAAAACAGCGTGAATTTCTAACTTCCTCAGGTGCAAAAATAGCTAATGGTCCCTTGATCGCCGCGCTACTAGAAGCTATTTTAGCCCCACGCCAGGTGGCAGTGGTACATTGCTATGCGCACAGGCACTCCGATAGTGTTGTTTCTCAAGGTAACACGTTAGCTGACTCAGCCGCAAAAGTGGCAGCCTTACAACCCCTTTTGGTGTCGGTTACCCTCCCCTTGGATGGGTCTTTCCCACCTGCGGATTGGACATTAATGTACACTGATGTATCCTTGGAGGAATTGGGCGAGTGGAAACGTTGGGAAGGTGTTGAGGGCGCTGATAAAATTTGGCAAATCGGGGGCAAACCTATTCTCCCCCGTCGTTATTTACTGGCAGCTGCCCATTATTTTCATTCCCTGGGCCATGCTGGTGTCCAAGGCACAGTGGCTGCCATACTCCAATCCTGGGCGGCACCACACATTTATCCTGCGGTGAAGCGTATTCTTGGATCCTGTTCAACTTGTTTGGCATTCTCTGCTATGACTCGGTCTGACGCCAGTTCGCGGGGGGGGAGACCTTGGGCGAATTTTCCGTTTCAGCATCTGCAAATGGATTATGCAGACATGCCCAAGTGTTCAGGATTCCATCACCTTCTCGTTATAGTGGACCAGCTATCTGGGTGGCCTGAAGCGGTACCAACAAGGAAAGCAGATGCGAGATCTGTAGTTAAGTTTCTAATGAAGGATATTGTACCTAGGTTTGGTGTCCCTGAAGTTATCGACTCAGATCAAGGCTCACACTTTACTGCGAAAATTTTGGAGGAACTGTATAAATGTTTGGGAATCACTAGACAATTACATACTCCGTATCACCCTCAGTCTGCTGGTCAGGTGGAATGCATGAACTGAACAGTAAAGACAATGATAGCAAAATTCTGTAAGAAAACTGGACTTAAATGGCTGGAAATCCTACCAATTGTCTTGTGGCACATAAGGCGGACACCGCGCATGCCCCTGGGCCTGTCCCCATTTGAGGTGTTATTTGGCAGACCCGCTTTAATTCCAGGAACCTACGTTCCAGCACATGCTAGTCTCTTGGATGGTGACGAAACTCTGGCCAAATATGTTGCTAGGTTACAACAGGAACTGATTGATAATCAATTTAAAGGTCAATTGTGTCAAACTGCACCGTTGGGACTGCAGATTCACTCATTTAAGCCAGGGAATTGGGTTATGGTTAAAAAGATTCCCCGCACAGACCCCTTGGAACCTAGGTGGGAGGGGCCATATCAAGTTTTGTTATGTACTTATTCTGCTTTAAAGGTTGCAGGAAAGAGCTCGTGGATCCACCACAACTACGTCAAAGCAGCGACAGCGCCTCCCCAGGACCCGAGTGATCCAGCGTACGAGCCATTCTACGGATGAATATTACAGCCAGCCCATGGACCGAGCCTTCCAATTACTGGGATCTTCGCAGCCCACCAGGACTTCTTGTATTTCTCTTTTGGACTCGTATATTGGGAATGGGGGTTTTCGTATGGTACCGGGGAGGATGTCGTTATTGGTATGGCTGGCCTGGGGGTTCTTCCCCCTATTCCCGAATCCAGTACAAGGGTGGGCGGGTAATAGTTTTTTGAATTTGACTCGGGCTATTACGCAAAATATAAATCAAACACAATGTTGGATATGTATCCATACCCCCACATATATTAGTCAGGGAATTCCATTGGTGGGGGTCCCTATCCCTACTAATGGAACGCATTTGTCTACATTATGGGCTAATACTACCTTTCATTGGAATATCACTATTCAAACATGGTCTATCGACATGGTGGCCCAGGGCAATTATGCAATATGTGTAAAACGCAGGTGGAGAAATAGGAATTTTAAAAATGGGAATTTTGTAGGAACTTTTATGGGGTGCAACCGCACTATAAAAATTAGTTCTGGGGTGGCAACCGTTTCAAATTATTCAAGAGCCCCTTGGCCAGTCCCTGAAGGATCAGGTTGAAATTGGTTATGTAACCACACAGCCTATAAGGTTCTTCCAGTGGGATGGTATGGTACCTGCACCCTAGGAGCAATAATCCCTGCTGTAACAGTTTATCAGAGTCTAACACAAAAAGAAATTCGCAATATAGTATGGAGGAATCGGCAAAGTATCCCTTTAAATCCCCTCATCGAGCGGCCCACGGGTTTTCATTCCTTTGCACGCTGGTTTCTGCCATGGTTAGAAGTAAGTGAGCTAGAAAAAGCTATAGTTAATATTTCTGCTGCCTTAGAGCAGATGGCCAACGCCACTGCGGATGCTTTATCTACCCTCCAAACCGAAGTCACACAATTATCTCAAACAACCTTGCAAAATCGTTTAGCATTAGATTACCTCCTCGCTAACCAGGGTGGGGTATGCGCTCTAGTTAACTCCAGCTGTTGTGTTTTCGTAAATCAACACCATAGGGTAGAGACTGACATCCATATCCTCAAGCAACAGGCGACTTTATTTCATCACATCAGTCTTGATAATACCAGTACTGGATTTCAGGAAGTGTGAAATTGGCTCACATCATGGATGCCGGATCTCGGGGTCTGGGGAAGGCGTGCTCTGTACATATTCATATGGGTTGCTGTTTTCTTTGCCGTGTTATTTGTATGCCTTCAATGCTGTAAAATGTGTTGTTTGCAGTTATTAGTCCTTCATCGTGGTTACTCAGCCCCTATATAGTGTTAACTGACGTACAAAAAAAAAAGTTGTTGAGGGGAAAGTTAATATGTGTATTTTGCAGAGCTTATTTTTGCAGAGCTGGCACCCTTTGGCTCCAGCCACTGTCTGTGCAGCACAGACGGCAGCATATTTGGGGAATTGTTTCGGGCCTGGAAACTGTTGTCCTTCCTGTTTTGTGGTATGTGAAGCACGTTGTGTAACAGCATGTTCCGTTTTAATGATAAAGTTGTTGACGTGCTCAGAACACGAGAAAGCACTCGCCAGAGAGTGGCTAAGGATGGGGTGGGGATGAAATTCATTGGTTAGGGGTGCCGATGCACAAGGGCAGCACGCGATGTCAGATGGTATATAAGCTTTGCATAAACTGTATACGGGGTCCCCTCCTGACTAGCGGGAGGGCACCACGCTCAAGCGTAATGCATTAAACATTGACTAGAAACTCTGCAGATGTGGACCTGGTTTTTGGTGCCTCAGCCTAAGACTTGGACTGTGCGTGACCGATCAGGTATAATTCGCAACAGTCCTCTCCCTCTCAGGGGTGGGGGTGGGACTGTTACACCCTGTAACCCATCCCCTCTGCTCTCTCCTTCCAGGGGCTATGAGGACGTTAGACCAGGGGAGTCCAGGGCCTGAGGGGGCGGCACCAGCCCAGGCGTGGGCATTGGCCCCTCTCCTGGGGACATGGACCTGTGCCATGCTCTAAGCGATTTGTCCTGAATTAACAAATAAACTTGTTAGTCGCTAAGGTGCCACAAGTCCTCCAGTTCTTTTTGTGAATACAGACTAACACGGCTGCTACTCTGAAACTTGTCCTGAATTGACACTCTCCGTTGTGTCCCGCCAAAGGCCGCATTGTTACAATGGCGTAGTCGTGCTAGGATCCACAGAACCAGGTCAGTTAAGCTCTGGATCAGAACCCCACGCTATCCACATTTGAATTTGGGTATTGTTGGTTAAAGATCAGTAACCATAAGCCAGAAGGAAGCTGCTGAAAGAGAGGAAAGGGCTCGTAGGGGGCGTACGGACCTGCTGGCTGCTGAGGAGGGTTCACCAGATGCAACAAGAAACTGCCAGACTTCAGCTCCAAGTCAAAAAAGCAAGGGAACAATAGCAGAAACTATCCCCTTGAAAGTCCAGTTTCTAACAACGTTGGTATGTTGTATTATCCTGAGCAGTTGTCTGTGTTGAACCAGTTTTGCTATGGCCAGGGAGAGGGTGACTCTAACCTGGGAAAGGAGGCAAATAGCTGTTTGTCTGTGAATGAAGTTTCTGAATGTCTGTCTAATGTCTCAGAAGTGAATCTGGAATTAGATCAAGCATGGAAAGATCTCATTGGTCAGGCAAATGTTTCCCAGGAGCAGATTAAAGTGGATGGTCAGGTTGAAGCCCTAACTGAGGAAGGAAAGGGTAGATTTTTGATGGATTGTGGGCAAGTACAGCTTGTAAAAGTGAACCTGAAAAATGTGACTGTGATTTGCTGGAAGTAGCTCCATGTAGTGTGGAGAACAGCAGTTTACATGGTAAGGAAGCTGCCCCACTCTCACAGTATTTGTCTGGAACCAGCCCTGGGTGCCGGGACAAGGGAGAGGAGGACAAGGAAAGTTTGGATGAGCCTAGGCAGCCTTGTGAGCTGATGGCTTTGTCTAGTCAGCAGGGTGGGAAGGCCAGGAGAGTGGAAGATGAGTGTCGCTGTACCTTACCTGTTAGCTGCGTGGAGAACTGTCTTATTGGGATTCGGGAAGTGGGCGGGCGAAGCCCGTCCACCGCTAAAAGATCCCCCCCAGCCTAAAAGGGGGATCCACAGGACCTAGATACCCAAAAAATTCTGGAGGACAACTAATGAAATAACAGGAACAGGAGTGTGGTCAAAGGGTCAAACGAAGGGAACCGGATGGGGACACCGAGCAGAGAACCCCGGACAGCGCCCACTGCTCCTCAAAGGTGTCAAGGGAGTCAGAGGACGCCGCCCAGAGGAACTCTGCCCGGATACGTGAACGGACCGAGGATCAGAAATAGGCCCCACAGTCACAGGAGACTCCATCGGCCAACCTCCTCACTCTGGTTTTATAGATGGCCATTTTAGCTAGGGCCAGGAGGAGGTTGACCAGGAGATCCCGTGACTTTGTGGGGCCACGGATAGGGAGTGCATAGATAAGAAGGTGAGGGGAAAAGTGCAACCAAAAGCGTAATAAAATATTGGTGAGGAGCCGGAATAGGGGCTGCAGCCTGGCACACTCCAGGTAGACATGTGCCAGGGTATCCCTCACACCGCAAAAGGGGCAGGTGTCTGGGATTGAGGTGAACCGCGCCAAGTACACGCCCGTGCTCACGGCTCCGTGAAGGAGCTGCCAACTGACCTCCCCAGCGGGCCTCGGGTCTAAGGCGGAATATAGGCTGGCCCACCGGGGCTCCTCACCCTCCAAAGGTGGCAGGAGGTCCCGCCATTTTGTATTGGGGTGGGACACGAGGGTGCGGGCGTGAAGGGTGTGGAGCACGAGCGTGTAGAGATGTTTTCTTGGCGCGGTTTGAAAGCAGACTGGCTGCATCTCGTGCAGCCGGCTTCCAGTGAAGGGATGAAGGGGTCGGTTGGGTCCACGGGGCAGGGGTCCAATTAAAAGGTCCGGCGGGCCTGGGGTAGCGGGTGGATGGGGCGTGCCCTCGTGCAGGACCCGGTCGAGATAAACCCGAGCAGCGGGCGGCAAAGCGGCCTTCACCTCCTGAAGTATGCGCCGGGGAGTACAAGGTCTGGAAAGCCCCATGCGCTGAGCGAAGGTTAGGGGATCCAGCCAGTCTCCCCGGTCATAGTCCAGGAGGTCTCCGACTCTTGTGACCTCTGCCAGGACCAACCTCTGGCGCACTGAGCAGGACTCCGCCACCTGCACACGGAGCTGGGGGTTGTGTAGCAGGGGCTCCGCGAGGAGATCTGCCCCCTCGGTGGCCGCCACGGACCTGCTCGTTGTAAAGAGTTTCCAGGTCCGGAGGAGGTCCTGGTAGAAGACTGGCAGCCCGGAGAGGTCTCGCGGAAGACGTCTCGGATGGAGATAAAGGAGCTGCCGGTCGTATCAGAGCCCTCGGAAGCGGCGCAGGAAGGCGTGCGCCAGTATGCTCCACGCCGGACTACCTGCACCATAAAGGAGCCTCTGCAGGGTCTGGAGGCGGAAGACATGGACCTGAGTGAGCAGACATTTTAGGCCCAGCCCTCCCTCCTCCACAGGTAGATGGAGAACCCCTGCAGGGACCCAGTGCAGTCCTGACCAAAAGAACTCCAGAATCGATGTCTGGAGGTTGGCCAGGAAACCCGGGGCCGGGACCAGGGTGTGGAGCCGGTACCAGAGCATGGACAGGACTAGTTGATTAAGCACCAGCACTCTCCCTCGAAGGGAGAGACACCGGAGTAGTCCTGTCCATTTTTGGAGCCGCTCTATCACCCTGCCCTCTAAACCGTGCCAGTTCTCCGGCGGAGAGGGATGCGTGGCAGAAAGGTAAACGCCCAGATAGAGCAGCGGACCCGTGCTCCACCGGATGGCCTGAAGCGCGGGTGGGAGGGAGCTCGCCTGCCGCCAGTCCCCTACCACCAAGCCAGAGCTCTTGACCCAGTTGACCCGCGCGGAGGAGGCTGCCGAATAGATGGCCTGGCAAGCCTCCACCCGCGCCAAGTCGCCCGGGTCCTGGACCACGAGGAGCACGTCATCCACGTACACCGACAGGACCAGCCGCAGCTCCGGCTCCCACAGCACCAACCCTGTCAACCTCCTTCGGAGGAGACAGAGGAAGGGCTCGATCACCAGAGCGTACAGCTGGCCCGAGAGGGGCCACCCCTGCCGTACTCCTCGCCCAAAGCTGACCGATTCGGTCAGGGTCCAGTTGAGCCTGACCAAACACTCTGCAAAGGCGTACAGCGCCCGGAGAAAACCCACAAACTGGGGTCCAAAGCCAAACGCTTGCAGAGTGCTCAGGAGATACCTGTGATCCACCCCTGGGTGGAGAAGTGTGAGAGTGAAGGAAACGTGCCTGTGTCTGTCAGGGGTATGGACTTGCCTATGGAGGGAGCTACCCCGGTCTCCAAGCAGTCGTCTGTGAACAGCCCTTTGTGCTGGGACCAGGGGAATGATCCCAAGCTTTGTGTCTGGGAAAGGAGAAAGTGTGTCCGGCTCTGCTTTGTCTGTGGAGCAGACAGAAGGGGCCTTTCAGCCTGGGATGGTGGAGAATAGTGCAGTTGTCTCAGAGTTGGTTCTGGATTCAGCTAAAGCCCAGGAAGGGAATGGTCCTAAGTTTGTGTCTGCTCGGGAGACTGGCCCTGTAACTAGGTCACATCAAGTTAGTGTCCTAGCAAAATCCCAGAGACCAGACAATTCTGGTATTTTGTATTTTGCCTGTTGCTAGTGTGTTGTTGGGAAAGGGTGTAGCAACCCTGTTTGATCAGGGTGAGATCCTAGCCAGGGCACAAGGAGAGCATGAAGGTGATTTGGTTGTGTTACCCACTAACAGTGTGGAAACTTGCAACAAGGAGGAAAGTTGCAGAGGGAAAGAGGGTACTTCTAACCTTTTATCTAGTAAGTCTATGAGCTTGCCTGAAAGGAGGTGGTGTAAAAATCATCTGGATGGGCCAGAGGTGATTCTGGATGTAAGTGAGACCCAGAAAGAGTCTGTTGATGCTCAGAAAAATATTTCTTTAGAGCAAGCCCTAGGTGAAGGGCAGAATTTCTGTGAGGGGTGAATTGTTGCTCAAAGCAGCTCCTAAGGAAAATAATCCTCATGGTACTTTTGCAAACAGTTTGCTGCAGCTGAAGGGTGTGAAAGTGATCTAATCAAGGTTTCAGAGTAGATCTAATCAAGGAAGTGTCAGTTTCTAACAGCGAGAAATGTTCTGTTGTGAATGGATCCACTGACTTTCCTGTTGAAGGATCCAGCGTGGATTGCTTTGAGAAGGTCTCAGATGGAGTGAAAGCTGTTAAGAAAGTTAAACAGCCCTATAACCAAGTGGCCCTGTTTGGGCAGCTTGTTGGGGAGACAAGGTTGTTGAGAGAGGAATGTCTCCATGCTGACTCTGTAAGTGAGTCTGAGTCTCTGGTTCAGAGGGAAGACTGGGTAGCTGCAGAGCAGAACAGCTGGGCAGTTCATCTCTGGAGAGTGCAGGGAAGGGCAGGTAAACTCTCATCTCTAGACACTTGGGATCTGACTTGTAGTCTCTCAGTGGACTTAACAAAAAGAAAAGGAGGACTTGTGGCACCTTAGAGACTAACAAATTTATTAGAGCATAAGCTTTCGTGAGCTACAGCTCACTTCATCGGATGCATCTTTTTGCGAATACAGACTAACACGGCTGCTACTCTGAAACCAGTGGACTTAACGTATGATTCCATGTGGAAGCAGAGGTTGGTAATGGAAGGGCAACAGAACCTTGCATCTAACATGCTAGTGAAAATGGATGGTATCTCTTTAAGACAGAGTCCAGCCTTGGAATTGGTAACAGTCGAGGATCTGAAAACCAGTAAAGAGGCTAGTGGGTGTGTTGATGAACATTATCTGGCTAACAGAGGGAGAAAGACTTGCTAACAGCTGTTAGCACAGAGAGCACACTCAATCAGCCAGTGAATTCTGTTAAGCAAGAGTATCAGGGAGTCCCTGGGCGATGCTCTGGAGCTGCTCCCCACGAAGCCAGGCAGGACTCTGGGGGAGTCTCCTCTCTGGGAGCAGCCTGTCTGCAGGACACACAGCTCCCCCGGCTCCCCCCTTCCTGGGTCTGACCTCGGAGCATCCAGCATCCCCTGCCCCACCGTGCGCTTCCCACAGCCAGTCCGCCCAGGCAGGGTCCTGGGGAAGCCAGAGGGTCCTGCCCCCAAACTCCGCAGTGACACGTGACTCTCAGCCAGCCAGTAAAACGACAGGAACATGGTCTAACACAGAGCTTGTAGGTGCAGAGAACAGGACCCCTCAGCCAGGTCCATTTTGGGGAGCAGTGAGCCAGACAAACCCGTCTGCACTTCACTCCTTGTCCCCAGCCAGCCCCAAACTGAAACTCTCCCCAGCCCCCCCTCCTCTGGGCTTTGTCCCTTTCCCGGGCCAGGAGGGCACCTGATTCCTTTGTTCTCCAACCCTTTAGCTCTCACCTTGCAGGGGGGAAGGGCCCAGGCCATCAGGTGCCAGGAAACAGGGTGTCGGCCATTCTCTGTGTCCAGACCCCTGCACACACCTGCCCTCTAGGGCTCTGCAACAATCATAAAAGGAAAAGGAGGACTTGTGGTACCTTACAGACTAACAAATTTATCTGAGCATAAGCTTTCATGAGCTGTAGCTCACGAAAGCTTATGCTCAAATAAATTTATTAATCATGTTATTGAACATGTTTCAGAGTAGCAGCCGTGTTAGTCTGTATTCGCAAAAAGAAAAGGAGTACGTGTGGCACCTTAGAGACTAACAAATTTATTAGAGCATAAGCTTTCGTGAGCTACAGCTCACTTCATCGGATGCATTTGGTGGAAAAAACAGGAGAGATTTATATATACACACACACAGAGAACATGAAACAATGGGTTTATCATACACACTGTAAGGAGAGTGATCACTTAAGATAAGCCAACACCAGCAGCAGGGGGGGGAAAGGAGGAAAACCTTTCATGGTGACAAGCAAGGTAGGCTAATTCCAGCAGTTAACAAGAATATCAGAGGAACAGTGGGGGGGGGTGGGAGGGAGAAATACCATGGGGAAATAGTTTTACTTTGTGTAATGACACATCCATTCCCAGTCTCTATTCAAGCCTAAGTTAATTGTATCCAGTTTGCAAATTAATTCCAATTCAGCAGTCTCTCCTTGGAGTCTGTTTTTGAAGCTTTTTTGTTGAAGGATAGCCACTCTTAGGTCTGTGATCGAGTGACCAGAGAGATTGAAGTGTTCTCCAACTGGTTTTTGAATGTTATAATTCTTGACGTCTGATTTGTGTCCATTCATTCTTTTACGTAGAAACTGTCCAGTTTGGCCAATGTACATGGCAGAGGGGCATTGCTGGCACATGATGGCATCTATCACATTGGTAGATGCGCAGGTGAACGAGCCTCTGATAGTGTGGCTGATGTGATTAGGCCCTATGATGGTATCCCCTGAATAGATATGTGGACAGAGTTGGCAACGGGCTTTGTTGCAAGGATAGGTTCCTGGGTTAGTGGTTCTGTTGTGTGGTGTGTGGTTGCTGGTGAGTATTTGCTTCAGATTGGGGGGCTGTCTGTAAGCAAGGACTGGTCTGTCTCCCAAGATCTGTGAGAGTGATGGGTCGTCCTTCAGGATGGGTTGTAGATCCTTGATGATGCGTTGGAGAGGTTTTAGTTGGGGGCTGAAGGTGATGGCTAGTGGCGTGCTGTTGTTTTCTTTGTTGGGCCTGTCCTGTAGTAGGTGACTTCTGGGTACTCTTCTGGCTCTGTCAATCTGTTTCTTCACTTCAACAGGTGGGTATTGTAGTTGTAGGAATGCATGATAGAGATCTTGTAGGTGTTTGTCTCTGTCTGAGGGGTTGGAGCAAATGCGGTTATATCGTAGCGCTTGGCTGTAGACAATGGATCGAGTGGTATGATCTGGATGAAAGCTAGAGGCATGTAGGTAGGAATAGCGGTCAGTAGGTTTCCGATATAGGGTGGTGTTTATGTGACCATCGCTTATTAGCACCGTAGTGTCCAGGAAGTGGATCTCTTGTGTGGACTGGTCCAGGCTGAGGTTGATGGTGGGATGGAAATTGTTGAAATCATGGTGGAATTCCTCAAGAGCTTCTTTTCCATGGGTCCAGATGATGAAGATGTCATCAATGTAGCGCAAGTAGAGTAGGGGCATTACGGGACGAGAGCTGAGGAAGCGTTGTTCTAAGTCAGCCATAAAAATGTTGGCATACTGTGGGGCCATGCGGGTACCCATCGCAGTGCCGCTGATTTGAAGGTATACATTGTCCCCAAATGTGAAATAGTTATGGGTCAGGACAAAGTCACAAAGTTCAGCCACCAGGTTAGCCGTGACAGTATCGGGGATACTGTTCCTGACGGCTTGTAGTCCATCTTTGTGTGGAATGTTGGTGTAGAGGCTTCTACATCCATAGTGGCCAGGATGGTGTTTTTAGGAAGATCACCAATGGATTGTAGTTTCCTCAGGAAGTCAGTGGTATCTCGAAGATAGCTGGGAGTGCTGGTAACGAAGGGCCTGAGGAGGGAGTCTACATAGCCAGACAATCCTGCTGTCAGGGTGCCAATGCCTGAGATGATGGGGCGTCCAGGATTTCCAGGTTTATGGATCTTGGGTAGTAGATAGAATACCCCAGGTCAGGGTTCTAGGGGTGTGTCTGTGCGGATTTGTTCTTGTGCTTTTTCAGGGAGTTTCTTGAGCAAATGCTGTAGTTTCTTTTGGTAACTCTCAGTGGGATCAGAGGGTAATGGCTTGTAGAAAGTGGTGTTGGAGAGCTGCCTAGTAGCCTCTTGTTCATACTCCGACCTATTCATGATGACGACAGCACCTCCTTTGTCAGCCTTTTTGATTATGATGTCACCATGAAAGGTTTTCCTCCTTTCCCCCCCCGCTGCTGGTGATGGCTTATCTTAAGTGATCACTCTCCTTACAGTGTGTATGATAAACCCATTGTTTCATGTTCTCTGTGTGTGTGTATATAAATCTCTCCTCTGTTTTTTCCACCAAATGCATCCGATGAAGTGAGCTGTAGCTCACGAAAGCTTATGCTCTAATAAATTTGTTAGTCTCTAAGGTGCCACAAGTACTCCTTTTCTTTTTGCTAATACAGACTAACACGGCTGCTACTCTGAAATCTTCATCTTCTGTAGACGGTTTTATCAGTTCCTCTAATTCTTCGTTAGTCAATGTTTCTCTATGGCTCTCAGTTAATTCTCCAATTTCTTCCTCAAGGATGTCGACAAAGCCATCACCATCCACTTGCCTGGCCACCTGAACAATGC
Source organism: Dermochelys coriacea (assembly GCF_009764565.3). Lineage (NCBI taxonomy): Eukaryota > Metazoa > Chordata > Testudines > Dermochelyidae > Dermochelys > Dermochelys coriacea. The sequence goes on along the minus strand of NC_050081.1, from coordinate 39,216,395 downwards.
GTTTCACTTCGTCAATGGTCGGGAAACCCTTAAAATCATTCACACATTCTTTCCATAGGTTTTGCCAACATGCATTGACTGTTTCAGGCTTGATTGCAGACATTGCCTGTTTAATATGAGCGATGCAATCGGCAATGCTGAAGGACTTCCTACACTCCATCACATTAAGACTGGGATCAGCATCCATAGCGCTATGTATCCGTGAGAACGTAAGCCTCCTGTACGTGGCCTTGAAACAGCGAATCATGCCTTGGTCGAGAGGTTGGAGGATGGAGGTGGTATTGGAGGCCAGGGGCTTGTCTTTCCGATTTCGAAGTGTAAGAGCGGTTGGGCGTTTTTTTCCAGAAGAGTCCAGTCTCGTCAGCATTAAAAACTTGTTCCGGAAGCTGGCCCTTTTCCTCTGTGATATTCTTTAATTGTTCAGGGTAGGCTTTTGCTGCCTCTTCATTGGCAGATGCAGCTTCACCAGTAGTTTCACCAATAGTCTGCACATTTTTGAGGTTGAAGCGGCTTGTGTTTAGGGGCCTGTGACGTTACTGACATAATCTGGGACCGTATAGATCATCGTTGCAACCAAGCTCCTGTAGTGGCACCAAATCTTATATAAAGGGGGTCAAATAAGATGTCTCAGACAAGGTTATGGTTTGCTGGTTATGATTATGCTTTCTATATGTGTGTATCATTTTTGTAGTTAAAGTTATGAATATTGGCTCTATACTGTCTGTAGTTCAAACTTATGCTATGCTTCTGGGTGACACCCCAGACAAGTTGGTGTCAGCTCTCCCATTAAGGACCATCAGCTATAGAACTGACCCACAGAGAGAAGGCAGACACGCCTCGGGACTCAGCCAGGCAGGCAGGGACCTGCCTATGGACAGAACCCTGAGGTTTTCCAGGCCAGGTGATGGGCAGCTTGTCCTTGGGACACAGAAAGCAGAGGTTACATGGCAAGAGACTATAAAAAGCTGCTGCAGCTCCTCCATCTGGTCTTCAATCCTGCTTCTTACCTCTGGAGGGACGTTGCTACACTGAAGCTTTGAACCAAGGACTGAAAGACCCATCCCAGCTGGGGATGTTCTCCAGAGACTTGATTTGAACCTGCAGTTTATTCCATCACTGCTGCAAGTCTGAACCAAGAACTTGGCCATTACTGTATGTCATTGATTCCATTGAACCAATTCTAGCTCTCATCTAGATCTTTTTCCTTTTATGAATAAATCTTTAGATTTTAGATTCTAAAGGATTGGCCACAGTGTGATTTGTGGGTAAAATCTGATTTGTATATTGACATGGGTCTGGGGCTTGGTCCTTTGGGATCGAATCTTTTTTCTTTTACTGGGATATTGGTTTTCATAACCATTTATCCCCATAACGAGTGGCACTGGTGGTGATACTGGGAAACTGGAGTGTCTAAGGGAATTGCTTGTGTGACTTGTGGTTAGCCAGTGGGGTGAGACCAAAGTCTGCTCTATTTGGCTGGTTTGGTTTGCCTTAGAGGTGGAAAAACCCCAGCCCGGGGCTGTAGCTGCCCTGCTTGAAGCAATTTGTCCTGAATTGGCACTCTCAGTTGGGTCCTGCCAGGGCCATGTTGTACAAAAAATACGTATCTTTAAACACTAGACTCACACTCAGCGTGGCGAGATGCTCACACTATGAGAGGCGCGTGGGAACTGAGGGAACAGCAAATTCACATCTCCCATCTCACGCACACTCGGGGGCATACACTCATTGAGTGGAATGGTGGGCGGAATCGCCCGCACTATTTATCTTATTTTTCTTTTTTTTGCTGAGCGTGTATAGTTAAATTTGCATAAGTTAAATGCGCGTATGATGCGACTCCACTGTATTGGCTCTGTACTGTCTGTAGTTCACACGTGTGCTCTGCTTCTGGGGGACAGCCCAGAGAGCTTGGCGTCAGCACTGCCTAGCCTGCCTAAGGCCCATTAGGGATCATCAGCGACACACCTGACCCACTGCGAGAAGGCAGACACGCCGTGCGGCTCGGGCAGGCAGGCAGGGACCTGCCTATGGACAGGACTCTGAGGCCTCCAAGCCATGTGCTGGGCAGCTGGTGTTTGGGACAAAGGAAGCAGATACTCTTAGTAGTGTCCCATCAGAGGCTGCTTCGTTATAGGACCTTGGGGCTGGAATCTGTGCCTGGCTCCAGAGCTGAGGGCCCCAAGGGCTGCTCTGGATCAAAACGCTGGGAGATCGGGGCCCTGGGTTGAGGGTGGGATTCTCCTCCCTCTGGGACATTCAGGGGATGTTGGACACTTGGGGGAACTGTGGGATCGCTGGGACCCAGGACCCACATGGAGCCGGCGCTGGCCTGTGCCATTCAATGAACCCTTCAGGGAGGGGCTGCCCAGCGGGCCCCACCGGGGGCTGTAGGAGCCAGGGCCTGGGTGCAGGGGTCAGACACTGCTACATACACCAAGCGGTGGGCGCGGTTCCCCGCACTCTGCACTGGGCGCTCGTGGCCAGCCATGGCCTTGGCATCCTTTTCACTCTCCTCTAGGCCCTTCCAGCAGTGCTGGTGCGTCCCAGCTCCCAGCAGGGCAGGTGCCCCTGGGTCTTCTCTGCTGGGGCGTCGCTGCCCGTCCATTAGTGCCCTCGGCACGAACGCCGCTGGGAGCCATTTGCACTGTGACGGGCGTTTCCCAATGGGTCACTTACAGCCCAGATTATGGTGTGTCTAGCACGGGGGGCTCGGGTTCCTCCAGCCCTCTGCCAAGGGGAGCCCAGGCCCAGATTCCCCGCAGCCCACCTGACCACACACCCTGGTGCTGCTGTTCCCGCCCGGAGCCAGTCACCTCCCTTCAGGTAGGTGAGGAGTCCTGGCGCCAGGAAGATCAGCCCCAGCACGAAGCCCCCGACCCCCGTCAGCATCGGGCTCCTGGCAGAGTCAGGCTGCGCCTCTGTGAAAACAGGAGCTCGGGGGGTTCGGCCTCAGCCTGGCCTCCCGTTCCCCTTCTCACGTCCCGGCTCTCTGCCCCAGGGGTGCCCCTGTGGGCTCAGGGGTTGCCCCACACCCAGAGACTCTTACCCCACGCTGCCCATCACCCCAGGGATTGGGCACCCCCAGCCCAGGGGCCAGTGAACATCAGGGCTGGGTAGAGTCAGCAGTCACCAGGCAGAGCTGAGATCAGCTGCCCCCTTCCCAGGAAGTGGGGGGACCCAAGTCCCCGCAGCAGGAGATGGAGCAGATGCACCAAAGCCCCTCTGACCCCAGGAGCGTGTGGGTAAATTTAACCTTTTTGGCCACCCAACCCCCACAAGAGTCACCTTCCAGCCCCGGGGCTCCGAGCTCCTTGCGGGGTTGGTCATTGTCCCATTGCACAGAGGGGCAGCGGGTAGGGGGGCTGTGGGAGGCCCCTCCGAGGAGAGGGGGGCGACATCCTAGAGCGCTGGCCCAGCCTGTCGCTGATGCCGCAGCCCTCGGGGATCCTGCAGGGACTCTGACCTGCAGAGAAAGGAGCGAGGCCCCGGTGGTGGGGGCTGGCTCGAGGGGCAGTGACTTGGGGGGTCCCACTGCCGTCCCTGGAGGTGGGGGCAGAGCAGTAACAACACGGGGTGCAGCTCTGAGCATCGTTTACTATCATGTTACAGACATTCACAGGGGCAACCTCCGGTGGGGTCACTGCACTTCTGCATGGGAATCTTTTCCCCGGGGGCAGCTCAGGGGGCCCCTCACTTGGGGGGTGCTGCGGGGGTCAGGCGCCCCTCCCCGGGGGAGCTGGCACCTGGGATTTGTGTTATAACCAATTGCCCAGATCACACAGCTCCCCCCACAGAGACCCCCAGCGCAGGGCTCCCCGGGCTGCCAGCCCCCGGGTAGGGACTCAGCGGAGCACTGGGCCTGGCATGGAGAGGGGCCTACACGGGGGGCTGGGGCAAGTTCAGTGGAGGATCCTGGTTCCAAGCTCCCCGCACTAACCACTAGACCCAGAGCTGGGGAGAGAACCCAAGAGTCCTGCCTCCCAACCCCCCTGCTCTAACTTACCAGACCCCACTCCACTCCCAGAGCTGGGGAGAGAACCCAGGAGTCCTGGCTCCCAGCCACCCTGCTCTAACCCACCCTCTTGCAGCCCCTCCCTGAGGGCTTTGCCGAGTGACACAGGGCAGTGCTGGCCCCAGTGAGTGCAGTGGCCCTTGGGGACCCTGGATCCCAGCCCCTGCAGCCTTCCCCCCCACCAAGTGCAATGGTCACAGAACAACCTGGGGAGCAGAAACCGCCCCAGCCCCTGGCATATCCCCTTGCACCCAAAGGGTCAATCTCCCAGCGCCCCTCCCCCCCAATCCAGACCCGTCCTCAGGGCCCACAGTTCTGGAGCCAGGCACGGATCCAGCCCCAAGGTCCATGTCCCCAGGAGACGGGCCAATGCCCAGGCCTGGGCCGGTGCCGGCCGCTCAAGGCCTGGACTCCCCTGGTCTAACATCCTGGTAGACTCTGGAAGGAGAGAGCAGAGGGGATGGGTTATGGGGTGTAACAGCTCCCCAACCTCCACCCCCACCTCCAAGAGGGAGAGGACTCACCTGCGTCTGCTCCACCTCAGCACCACAGCCACGGCGGCTACGGCCAGAACCCCCAGGGTGATGCCCACGGCCAGGCCGGGGCCCCAGCGCCTGCTGTGCCGTGTAAAACAGGGGGTGCTGTGCTGGGAACAGGGACAGGAGTATGGGCCCTGTTCCCTCCACCTCTCCCGCAGTCCCCCCTGCTCCCCCCATGCCAACCCACTGCCCTCAGCCCCCCACCCTGTTCCCCCAGCCTCCCCTGTAATCCCCCGTGATCCCCCCGCAATGCACTGCCCTCAGCCCTGCTCTACATGAGCCCTGTTCTCTCATCTGCCTCTGCTGTCCCCCCCCACTGCTCACCCCCACTCCCACCTCCTCTGGCTCCCCGCATGCCAGTCCTGCTCCCTTCTGTCCAACCCCTCCAGACCTCTGCCTCTGTCCCCAGCCCTCCCCAGCCCTGCCCCATTGTCTCCCCCTGCCCCACTCCACACAGCTCCTCCACCCCGTCCCATTCATTCTCCCCTCAGCCCCCACCCTGCTCCTCCTGTTTCAGTCCTGTCTCGTCCCCCTCAGCTCCTCTATCTGGTTCACCCCTCTGCCTCCCTGCGCCCCAATCCCGCTGCCTGGACCCACCCCCGTCCCACTCAGGACATGCAGGAAAAGCCCCCAGAGACCACGACCGCACCACCCACCCCTTGGGGACGTTCACCTACCCCAGGGGATCAGCAGGCTCTGGCCCCCCAGGCTGCTGTGCTCCACCTGGCAGGCGTAGCTGTGCCCGTCGCCCGGCTCCACGGCCAGGGAGCTGCGCAGCTGGTAGGTCAGGTCCGCGTTGGGCAGGATCCCGCTGGAGTTCAGCCGCCCGCCCGGCACCACCTCCTCCCCGTCCTGCAGCCAGGCCACGCGGATGGGCCGGGGGTAGAAACCGGTGACCCGGCAAACCAGCAGTAACGGCGCGGGGGTCCCGGCTGGGGGAGGCGCTCGGGCAAACACCACGGCGACCGGCCGCTCTGAGACAGAGGGAGAGAGACGGGACGGGAGAGAGGGGACGATTCAATTACAATTTGTGATGGAACCCCCTTCACTTCCTGTCCTAAACTGTTGTAGCTGCATCCGTATGCCAGGCAAGAGTTCCCTGTAGAAACAAGCCCAGCATCCCACCCCAGAGGCAGCTGCAATTCTGCGCCCGGTGAGAGATCCCTGTGTATGCAGCCCCTGCATACCAGCCCAGCCTGAACAACATCAGAGCAATTGGGAACTAATCCCCATGCGGGGCTGTGGGCAGAGAAGTGCTGGAGGGATTTTGGGAGTCTGGGGCCCAGCCTCACCTTGCCTCTCCAGAGACTCTCTCCCATGCTGGACCAAGCTCTTGATCCCATTGACACCCTTCATTCTCAGGAGAGACTGAAGCATGGCGGTCGTGCCCCTGTCCTGGCTGAGAAGGTCCCAGATGTCGAGCACCTGCTTGTCCCCCTGCCGAGTGAGCCAGGTGCCTGCACCCGTGTCGAAGCTGATGAAGTCCTTGCCGTTCATCCCAGCGTCACAGAACTGAGTCGAGGAGCCGTTGGGATGGAGTTCGCAGCCAGTGGAGAACTGGGCAACAAAGGGGTCAGGAGCAGGAAGGGCAGGGGGATGAGGAGGGGTGCCCGGAGGGTCACCTGGGGCAGGGGTAGGGGGCAGAAATAGAGAGATGGGGGAATACATAATGTCAGGTGCCATGAGGATGTTGGGCCACACGACGGTGGCGGGACCGTGAGGCGGCCCTGGCTGGAGTTCAGGGCACGTTGAAGTTTCTGTTTAAAGCTGATTTTTCACATGCATAGTCAGACTGGCTCGAAAATCACTGCGAGATGTCGGGGCCTGATGCAGAGTTTGTGGTGCTAATTTGGGGTCCCTTGGTCATGGGTTCCTGAGATACAGACCCCCCACCCAAATGACCTGCTTTTTAAATCTTTTTAAAGAGTTTTTTTGCAAGTTATTTGTGCTGCTCAGAGGAAAACTGGCCCTGAACCTTGATAAACGTACATCCCTGGGCTCCCCTGCGCTCGGCTCCGCACCGGTAGCAAGGACACGTTTGTCTTCCCAAGGCAACGTTACACAAGTCCCCGGGCCTTGGTTGTGTGTGTGGAGCGGTACGCCGGGCGGTGGCGCACCTGTGCCCACAGAGAGTTCACACCTCTGCGAGCGATTGTTTCCTCAGCAGCACCTCAGGGCGACACCCCGAGTCAGACCCTCGCTCAGCGGGAGAGGCAGCAACCTCTGAGCCCCGGGAGGACCCGTCCGAGCCCCGTCACCGAGAGGTTCCTGCGCCCGTGAGCTGTGAGGGCAGGGCCGGCTGTCACGCTGTCGTGAAACGCACATGCCCCGGCAGATTGCCGTGAACCTAGCTCTGCCCCAGCAAGGTGCAGGGGAGACTCTGTGGTGCTAATTTGGGGGCAGGTGGTTAAGGGGTTCCTGAGAGAAAGTCTCCCCTGAGGACCGTAGCGCTCCCGCACGAAACACCCAGCACAGACCCTGGGCTGAGCAGCTGAGCAGAGGCGAGCTGGGTCTGCCCCACGCCCCGTCCCGGGGCAGTGGGGGTTTGGGGGGAGGCACGATCTTAGCTCTGCATTTCCTGCTCCTGGGTTGGGTGTTTCATGGTTCGCAGCAGCAGAGGTGTCACTTTTCAACGTTCAGGGAGGACAGGTAGCACCGTGAGCAGCCGACACGCTCCTTCCACAAAGGCCTTTGGTCGGACACGTGGCCACGAGCCGGGTCAGGGGCTGGGACACGGGGCCTTTCCCCGCTAGGGTGCGCAGGCTACAGTCTGGCCCCAAAGCTGGGGGACTGGCTCAGTGGGGTGGAGAATGGGACACGGGGTGTTTCCCTTCTAGGGAATGTTGGCTTCAATCAGCCTAAGGGCCAGGGACTGACTGTTTTGCCCTCCATTCACCCTGCCAGGATACACTCAGTCGCTGTGGTGAGTGTGTCAGTTCTCAGCTCTCTGGCGGGTAGTGGGAGGACGTCCTCAGACCGCTCCATACTCACAGCCCTCTCCTTCATCCTTAACCACTTTGTTCACCAGACGGATGAAGTCTGACAGGTAGCGATGGATCAGCAGCTCCAGGTCCTGCCACTGCTTCGGGGTCAGGCCCTGCTGGGCCCAGGGCTGCAGGAAGCGGATCTTGCAGGTGCTGCAATCCATGGAGTGGGTCTCCAGGTCGCTCAGCAGGGCCATCCCCTCCATGTCCGTGGAGCTGGCGTTGTGGAAGACATTGATTTGGAGCAGCCGGAGTGTGAGAGATGCTGTGGGGAGAGGCAGGAAGGCTGGGGTGGAGGGGTGGGAAGGAAAGGGGAGGACGGAGCAGGGTGAAGAACAAGATGAATCAGTCCCAGTCTCCTGAGCACCCCTCATCCCTGGCATCAGATATCTCCCTGCCGAACCCATCTCCCCCTGCACCCCACAAGCCCAGCATGGTGCTGCCCCACTCTGACATCCCCTACCCCCAGTAGCGAAAAGGTCCAGGTGGGGGTCCCCACTTACCAGCCAGGGCCCCCCGAGCCCAGGAGAGGAGCAGGGGCAGCAGCATCCTGGCAGGGGATCTGAGCTGCGCCGGCAGCAGGACGAGGGGCTGGGGTCACCCACATGTTCTGGGTTCTGCTCCGGGCCACACGTCTCGGCAAACTTCTGCATTTCTCTGGCTCTGCTCAGATGCGCCCCCCCACCCCAGCCCCGGGCCAGTCAGGGCAGGAGCAGATGGGGGATCCCCCCCTTGCGCCAGGTTTCAGAACCAGGGCCCTGTCCCAGGCTCACCTTAATGACGTGAGAGCAGGAAGGGCGGGGGGCACATTGCTGCTCCCAGCACGGACACCCCAGCACTGTACGGGGCCCAGCACTGACTGAGGGGGAGAGCGCCCCCTACTGAGTCCCTGCCCCACTCCTGAGCGGGCCGTAGCCCTGATCCAGTGGGTCCAGCTTTGGAACAGGCAGTGGGAGGACCCATTGGGGGCCAGATCCCCGAGGGGTCTCACTCTTCCTCCAGGGGAAGCCCCATGGCTTCCCCACTCCCCGAGGCTGGACGTCTGGGCCTGCAGCCCCCCTGGTCTCCGCATGTGCCCCGAGCTCTGAAGCTCTCCCACCTCGCCAGTCCTGGGGAAATGCCGCTCGGCCCCCGCGGGACATGCAGATCTCTGGGGGGCGGTGGGTGTTAGGGGTCCCTATCCGGGCGATTGGATCTGCCATTGTCTTCTCAAGAGCTCCATTGATCTGGGGCCTAAGATCCAGACAGCCAGGGACCATCCCCATCTGTGCCTTAGCCTGCCCCGGGAGCAAACGGTCTCCCCCCCCGGAGACCCGGACCCCTGGCCGCCCCCTTCTCCCCACACACACTGGGATGGGGAGGGCGTGGGGGGATCCCACCGGGTGCCCCGCCCTGTCACTGGTGGTGGCGCCCCCAGACCCCCTCCGCCAGTAACACAGCAGTCACTGTCTACTGGCCATGGCTGGCGTTGGCCCCACCGTTGGCTGGGGGGACCCTGCGGCTCCCACGGGAGTGGGGGGGGCACGGCAGCACGCCCCACCTCCCACTGTCTTGGCGATGCCCATAAGTCACGCCCTGCCCCGAACGTCTCCCCCACTGCGAACCCCAAACCCCACGAGACCCCAACGGGGGGTCAGGGAAGGGGGTGGCGCAGAAGGGAGGGGACTGGGAGAGAGAAGGGGGGAAAGAGCTGGGTGGGTGGAGGGAGGGCAGGGCCCCCAGCCTCCCTCCCTGCTCGTTAGCCCCGCCCTTGCCAATAGCCCCTCCCCTCCCTCTCAATAGCCCCTCCCCCTTTCCAATAGCCCCGCCCCCTCCTTAGCCCTTCCTGCTCCCTCCCCTTATCCGTTCTCATTTGTTGGTTCTTCCTCCCCATAAAAGCCGGACAGCCAATCAAGAAGCGCCGTCCTTCATTGCGTCACTAGTTGCTGGGCAGAGTCAGCCGAACAGGCGCGGGGAGGATGGGGGGAGAGAAAAGGGCGGGAAATGGGCGGTGAGTCGGCGCGAGGCGCCAACGACCCCTGTGAGGGGAGGAGGGGCCAACTGTCACCTGAGGGGAGCATGGGGGAGGGGGAGTCCTCTCCCCCACGCTCCCTCCCACCAGCCCCGCCCACTCCCTGGCCCCTCCTCCTCCTTCCTCTCTCAGAGCCCGCCTCCTCTCTTTCCCCTCCCACCCCCTCAGGCCGGGCGACCAATCAGAAGGTATCACCGCATCCCTCGTCACTAGTTGCCAGGCAGAGCGCCCCTGAGCAGGGGAGCGGGAGGGTTTATTGTAGGGTCGCCCACAGGTAGAGGAAGCTCCAGTGACCCAGAGTGTCCATGAGGCTCATGGCTGCGGCGTGGAGCAGCCAGCCCTGGCCCCCCCCGGGGGGAGTCCGCCCATGGGGAGCACAAACAGGATCTGGTCCGGGAGCTGAGGCCAGCCGATCGGCTCAGGGCTAGCGACCGCCATCTAGTTACACGACATCCCGGGGCACCACAGCAGCCCCGCCGGGGCGTGTCGTTGCCGAAAGGGGAACTACACAGAAAGCAGGGCCCGGGCTAGACGGAAACGGAAAGGTCCAGCCCAAAAGCGAGATGCTGCAAGCTGCACAGAAACTTTCAAAACGCCGGAAGAGCGGCTCCGATTCGACGTGTGCCCCAAAGCAAAACCATACGAAGAGGCCCAAACAGAGCCGCCGTGGCTAGCGGACAAAGTGAAGGAAGCAGTGAGAGGCAAAAAGGCCTCCTGTAAAAGTGGAAGTGAAATCCCAGTGAGGAAAACAGAAAGGAGCATAAACTCTGCCAAGTGAAGTGTAAAAGTATAATTAGGGAGGCCAAAAAAGAATTTGAAGAGCAACTAGCCAAAGACTCAAAAACTAACAGCAAAATTGTTTTAAGTAGGAAGTGAGGCAAACAATCAGTGGGGCCAATGGACAATCGAGGAGCTAAGGGAGCACTCAAGGATGACAAGGCCATTACAGAAAAGCGAAATGAATTCTTTGCATCGGTCTTCACTGCAGAAGATGTGAGGGAGATCCCCACACCTGAGCCATTCTTGTTAGGTGACAAATCTGAGGATCTGTCCCAGATTGGGGTGTCATTAGAGGAGGTTTGGGAACAAAGTGATAAACTAAACAGCAATAAGTCACTAGCACCAGATGTCAAAGTAGCAGCCATGTTAGTCTGTATTCGCAAAAAAGAACAGGAGGACTTGTGGCACCTTAGAGACTAACAAATTTATTTGAGCATAAGCTTTCGTGAGCTACAGCTCACTTCATCAGATGCATCTCTTCACTGTATTTTCCACCAAATGCATCCGATGAAGTGAGCTGTAGCTCACGAAAGCTTATGCTCAAATAAATGCTCCTTTTCTTTTTAGCACCAGGTGGTATCACCCAAGAGTTCTGTAGGAACTCAGATGTGAAATTGCAGAACGACGACACAAAGATGGACTACAAGCCGTCAGGAACAGTATCCCCGATACTGTCACGGCTAACCTGGTGGCTGAACTTTGTGACTTTGTCCTGACCCATAACTATTTCACATTTGGGGACAATGTATACCTTCAAATCAGCGGCACTGCGATGGGTACCCACATGGCCCCACAGTATGCCAACATTTTTATGGCTGACTTAGAACAACGCTTCCTCAGCTCTCGTCCCGTAATGCCCCTACTCTACTTGCGCTACATTGATGACATCTTCATCATCTGGACCCATGGAAAAGAAGCTCTTGAGGAATTCCACCATGATTTCAACAATTTCCATCCCACCATCAACCTCAGCCTGGACCAGTCCACACAAGAGATCCACTTCCTGGACACTACGGTGCTAATAAGCGATGGTCACATAAACACCACCCTATATCGGAAACCTACTGACCGCTATTCCTACCTACATGCCTCTAGCTTTCATCCAGATCATACCACTCGATCCATTGTCTACAGCCAAGCTCTACGATATAACCGCATTTGCTCCAACCCCTCAGACAGAGACAAACACCTACAAGATCTCTATCATGCATTCCTACAACTACAATACCCACCTGCTGAAGTGAAGAAACAGATTGACAGAGCCAGAAGAGTACCCAGAAGTCACCTACTACAGGACAGGCCCAACAAAGAAAATATCAGAATGCCACTAGCCATCACCTTCAGCCCCCAACTAAAACCTCTCCAACGCATCATCAAGGATCTACAACCCATCCTGAAGGACGACCCATCACTCTCACAGATCTTGGGAGACAGGCCAGTCCTTGCTTACAGACAGCCCCCCAATCTGAAGCAAATACTCACCAGCAACTACACACCACACAACAGAACCACTAACCCAGGAACCTATCCTTGCAACAAAGCCCGTTGCCAACTCTGTCCACATATCTATTCAGGGGATACCATCATAGGGCCTAATCACATCAGCCACACTACCAGAGGCTCGTTCACCTGCGCATCTACCAATGTGATCTATGCCATCATGTGCCAGCAATGCCCCTCTGCCATGTACATTGGCCAAACTGGACAGTCTCTACGTAAAAGAATGAATGGACACAAATCAGACGTCAAGAATTATAACATTCAAAAACCAGTTGGAGAACACTTCAATCTCTCTGGTCACTCGATCACAGACCTAAGAGTGGCTATACTTCAACAAAAAAGCTTCAAAAACAGACTCCAACGAGAGACTGCTGAATTGGAATTAATTTGCAAACTGGATACAATTAACTTAGGCTTGAATAGAGACTGGGAATGGATGAGTCATTACACAAAGTAAAACTATTTCCCCATGGTATTTCTCCCTCCCACCCCACCCCCCACTGTTCCTCTGATATTCTTGTTAACTGCTGGAATTAGCCTACCTGCTTGTCACCATGAAAGGTTTTCCTCCTTCCCCCCCCTGCTGTTGGTGATGGCTTATCTTAAGTGATCACTCTCCTTACAGTAAAAAGAAAAGGAGTACTTGTGGCACCTTAAAGACTAACAAATTTATTAGAGCATAAGCTTTCGTGAGCTACAGCTCACTTCATCGGATGAAGTGAGCTGTAGCTCACGAAAGCTTATGCTCTAATAAATTTGTTAGTCTTTAAGGTGCCACAAGTACTCCTTTTCTTTTTGCGAATACAGACTAACACGGCTGCTACTCTGAAACCTCTCCTTACAGTGTGTATGATAAACCCATTGTTTCATGTTCTCTGTGTGTGTGTATATAAATCTCTCCTCTGTTTTTTCCACCAAATGCATCCGATGAAGTGAGCTGTAGCTCACGAAAGCTTATGCTCTAATAAATTTGTTAGTCTCTAAGGTGCCACAAGTACTCCTTTTCTTTTTGCGAATACAGACTAACACGGCTGCTACTCTGAAACCTGTGATAAACCCATTGTTTCATGTTCTCTGTGTGTGTATATAAATCTCTCCTCTGTTTTTTCCACCAAATGCATCCGATGAAGTGAGCTGTAGCTCACGAAAGCTTATGCTCTAATAAATTTGTTAGTCTCTAAGGTGCCACAAGTACTCCTTTTCTTTTTGCGAATACAGACTAACACGGCTGCTACTCTGAAACCTGTGATAAACCCATTGTTTCATGTTCTCTGTGTGTGTATATAAATCTCTCCTCTGTTTTTTCCACCAAATGCATCCGATGAAGTGAGCTGTAGCTCACGAAAGCTTATGCTCTAATAAATTTGTTAGTCTCTAAGGTGCCACAAGTACTCCTTTTCTTTTTGTGGTATGTAGCCTATCGTTTAAATCCGCTTCTGTACCAGATGGTTGGAGAATAGCTAATGTGACACCAATTTTTAAAAAGGCTCCAGAGGTGATCCTGGCAATTACAGGCCAGGAAACCTAACTTCAGTGCTGAGCAACCTAGCTGAAACTTTAGTAAAGAACAGAATTATCAGATACCTAGATGAACACAAGTTGTGTGTTTAAGCAGTTTTTGTAAAGGGAAATCATGCCTCACCAATCTGCTAGAATTCTTTGAGGGGGTCAACAAGCATGTGGACAAGGGGGATCCAGTGGCTATAGTGTACTTAGATTTTCAGAAAGCCTTTGACAACGTCCCTCACCAAAGGCTCTTAAGCAAAGTAAGCTGTCATGGGATAAGAGGGAAGGTTCTCTCATGGATCGGTAACTGGTTAAAAGATAGGAAACAAAGGGTAGGAATAAACGGTCAGTTTTCAGAATGGAGAGAGGTAAATAGTGGTGTCCCCCAGGGGTCTGTATTGGGGTCAGTACCATTCAACATATTCATAAATGATCTGAAAAAAGGGGTAAACAGTGAGGCGGCAAAATTTGCAGACAATACAAAATTACTCAAGATAGTTAAGTCCAAAGCAGACTGCAAAGAATTAAAAAGAGGGGACCTAGTCAAAACTGGGTGACCAGGCAACAAACTGGCAGATGAAATTCAATGTTGATGAATGCAAAGTAATGCACGTTGGAAAACATAATTCCAACCATACATACAAAATGATGGGGTCTAAATTAGCTGTTACCACTCAGGAAGGAGATCTTGGAGTCATTGTGGATAGTTCTCTGGAAACATCCATTCCATGTGCAGCGGCAGCCAAAAAAGCGAACAGAATGTTGGAAATCCTTAAGAAAGGGATAGATAACAAAATAGAAAATATCATACTGCCTCTATATAATTCCATGGTACGCCCACAACTTGCATACTGCATGCAGATCTGGTCGCCCCATCTCAAAAAAGATCTATTGGAATTGTAAAAGGTACAGAAAAGGGCAACAAATGTGATTAGGGGTATGGAACGGCTTCTCTATGAGGCGAGATAGAAAAGACTGGGGCTTTTCAACTTGGGAAAGAGGTGACGAAGGGGGGATATAATAAAGGTCTATAAAATCTTGACTGGTGTGGAGAAAGTGTAAAAGGAAATGTTATTTATTCCTTCACATAACATAAGAACTAGGGGTCAGCCAATGAAATGAATCGGCAGCAGGTTTGAAACAAACAAAAGGAAATATTTCGTCACACAACACAGTTAACCTGTGGAACTCCTTGCCAGAGGATGTTGTGAAGGCCAAGACTATAACAGAGTTCAAAAAAGAACTAGATAAGTTCATGGAGGACAGATCTATCAATGGCTATTAGCTAGGATGAGAAGGGATGTAACCCCATGATCTGGGTGTCCTTAGCCTCTGACTATCAGAAGCTGGGAATGAGTGACAGGGGATGGATCCCTTGGTGATTCCCTGCTCTGTTCATTCCCTCTGGGCACCTGGCACTGGCCAGTGTCGGCAGACAGGATACTGGGCTAGGTGAGTTTCAGAGTAGCAGCCGTGTTAGTCAGTATCCGTCTGACCCAATATCGCCGTTCTTATGCTCTTCAGTTCTCATGTGTGCCAGGGCTGCAGTCACATAGGATTTTTATCGGTCACAGTTTAGCCACCATGTAGGGGGCGGTTGTTCTATGGGGCGGGGACACCTGGTCACTGTTTGGGGAGACATCCCCGAATTGCTCTGTTCCTTTCCCCAGTTCAGCCCCAGAGCGGAAGCTGCTTTTCGGCCCAGATTCATCCCTCGGGGGTCGGGCTCTTTTCTAAACCCCATTGCTGGGGTCAGGGCAGGCCTGGGCGTTGGGCCCTGTCCCCCACAGGGTCCCCTATTTCCTCCACCCCTGAGCAAGTGAGCAGAGGATTGCACGGTCCCCTGGGGTGACCCCTCCCCTTCACGACACCCCCACTGGGCCGTGTGATGGCGGGAAGGGGGCCGGGCAGTGGCTCTGCACAGAGGAAAGGGCCGCAGGCTGGTGGCACAGATCGCCAGTCCTGGACAAACCGTCGTGAACCGTAGGCGTTCGTTGTGGTTACAGGCAGGTGTCTCTGTCGCACCGGGGGACGCTCTGTGACGTTGCCGAGGACGAGACCTGACTGATGGGAGCTCACGGGACCCTTTGAACCCATGGGAGCGTTTTAAAGGGCGGTGGGTTTCCCAGGGGTCCCTAGGGAGAGGTGGAGGTCAACTCCCCCGGGGCAGCAGGAACTCAGCCTGCCCTGCTTCGCAAGCAGGAGGGGACGGTGCTCTGCGGCTCGCCTGGCACTCCAGGGCAGGCTCAGAGACCCAGACTGGCCAGGGGACGGAGACTCGCAGCCCCCAGGGTACGTGCACTGGGCTTGGGACAGCAGAAAACCCCTGGGTGGGGTTCAAAGGACTGTTCCCGGCCAGGGCCTGGGTGGGAGCTGGGGCATCTAGGCCAAAAGCCACGTCCCACATCAGTCATTGTTGGCACAATTGGCTCGTGTGATCCACCACTCAGCGTGTGTGCGTGTGCATGGACGTGTGTGCGTGTGCATGGATGTGTGTGCGCGTGGGTGGGCGTGGGTGTGCGTGGGTGGGCGCGGATGTGTGTGCACACATGGGCATGCAGCTCCCGCTCTGTGCCCGGTGCCCCGCGGCCTTGTCTTCACTGGGACTGCACCCCTGGGCAGTAACTCGAGGTCAGGCCCCATCTCCCCTCTGTAAGGACAAGGCCGGATGGACCCGCGTCCCCTCTCAGCCAGCGGAGCTGCCAGTCCGGTCGCGGCTGGTTTGAGTCCGGCCAGCGGCCTGTCCCGGGGCCGCACAGGGAGCGCGAGCTCTCCGGGCTTTCCACGGCGGCGGTTTATTCAAAAACGCAGCCTCCAAATGGCGCCGGGACGGCTCGCCCAGAGTCCCTGGCATGACTGACGCTGCCTGAGTGCCGAGAGCCTGAGCCCGTCGCTGGGGGGGGCTGCGCCCATTGCTGGGGGGGAGCTGAGCCATCGCTGGGGGGGGCTGCCACCCAGTGCGACCGACACAGGGACCCCGCCTGAGTGTGCCGAGAGCCTGAGCCCGTCGCTGGGGGGGGCTGCGCCCATTGCTGGGGGGGAGCTGAGCCATCGCTGGGGGGGGCTGCCCCCCCAGTGCGACCGACACAGGGACCCCACCTGAGTGTGCCGAGAGCCTGAGCCCGTCGCTGGGGGGGGCTGCGCCCATTGCTGGGGGGGGCTGCCCCCCCAGTGCGACCGACACAGGGACCCCGCCTGAGTGTGCCGAGAGCCTGAGCCCGTCGCTGGGGGGGGCTGTGCCCATTGCTGGGGGGTGGGGGGAGCTGAGCCCAATCCTGGGGGCTGGGGGGAGCTGAGCCCATTGCTGGGGGGGAGCTGAGCCATCGCTGGGGGGGGGCTGCCCCCCCAGTGCGACCGACACAGGGACCCCGCCTGAGTGTGCCGAGAGCCTGAGCCCGTCGCTGGGGGGGGCTGCGCCCATTGCTGGGGGGGAGCTGAGCCATCGCTGGGGGGGGCTGCCACCCAGTGCGACCGACACAGGGACCCCGCCTGAGTGTGCCGAGAGCCTGAGCCCGTCGCTGGGGGGGGCTGCGCCCATTGCTGGGGGGGAGCTGAGCCATCGCTGGGGGGGGCTGCCCCCCCAGTGCGACCGACACAGGGACCCCGCCTGAGTGTGCCGAGAGCCTGAGCCCGTCGCTGGGGGGGGGCTGTGCCCATTGCTGGGGGGTGGGGGGAGCTGAGCCCAATCCTGGGGGGTGGGGGGAGCTGAGCCCATTGCTGGGGGGGGTTGCCCCCCCCAGTGCGACCGACACAGGGACCCCACCTGAGTGTGCCGAGAGCCTGAGCCCGTCGCTGGGGGGGGCTGCGCCCATTGCTGGGTGGGGCTGCCCCCCCAGTGCGACCGACACAGGGACCCCGCCTGAGTGTGCCGAGAGCCTGAGCCCGTCGCTGGGGGGGGCTGTGCCCATTGCTGGGGGGTGGGGGGAGCTGAGCCCAATCCTGGGGGCTGGGGGGAGCTGAGCCCATTGCTGGGGGGGAGCTGAGCCATCGCTGGGGGGGGGGCTGCCCCCCCAGTGCGACCGACACAGGGACCCCGCCTGAGTGTGCCGAGAGCCTGAGCCCGTCGCTGGGGGGGGCTGCGCCCATTGCTGGGGGGGAGCTGAGCCATCGCTGGGGGGGGCTGCCACCCAGTGCGACCGACACAGGGACCCCGCCTGAGTGTGCCGAGAGCCTGAGCCCGTCGCTGGGGGGGGCTGCGCCCATTGCTGGGGGGGAGCTGAGCCATCGCTGGGGGGGGCTGCCACCCAGTGCGACCGACACAGGGACCCCGCCTGAGTGTGCCGAGAGCCTGAGCCCGTCGCTGGGGGGGCTGCGCCCATTGCTGGGGGGGAGCTGAGCCATCGCTGGGGGGGGCTGCCCCCCCAGTGCGACCGACACAGGGACCCCGCCTGAGTGTGCCGAGAGCCTGAGCCCGTCGCTGGGGGGGCTGCGCCCATTGCTGGGGGGTGGGGGGAGCTGAGCCCAATCCTGGGGGGTGGGGGGAGCTGAGCCCATTGCTGGGGGGGGTTGCCCCCCCCAGTGCGACCGACACAGGGACCCCACCTGAGTGTGCCGAGAGCCTGAGCCCGTCGCTGGGGGGGGCTGCGCCCATTGCTGGGGGGGAGCTGAGCCATCGCTGGGGGGGGCTGCCACCCAGTGCGACCGACACAGGGACCCCGCCTGAGTGTGCCGAGAGCCTGAGCCCGTCGCTGGGGGGGGCTGCGCCCATTGCTGGGGGGGAGCTGAGCCATCGCTGGGGGGGGCTGCCCCCCCAGTGCGACCGACACAGGGACCCCGCCTGAGTGTGCCGAGAGCCTGAGCCCGTCGCTGGGGGGGGGGCTGTGCCCATTGCTGGGGGGTGGGGGGAGCTGAGCCCAATCCTGGGGGGTGGGGGGAGCTGAGCCCATTGCTGGGGGGGGTTGCCCCCCCCAGTGCGACCGACACAGGGACCCCACCTGAGTGTGCCGAGAGCCTGAGCCCGTCGCTGGGGGGGGCTGCGCCCATTGCTGGGGGGGAGCTGAGCCATCGCTGGGGGGGGCTGCCCCCCAAGTGCGACCGACACAGGGACCCCGCCTGAGTGTGCCGAGAGCCTGAGCCCGTCGCTGGGGGGGGCTGCGCCCATTGCTGGGGGGGAGCTGAGCCATCGCTGGGGGGGGCTGCCCCCCAAGTGCGACCGACACAGGGACCCCGCCTGAGTGTGCCGAGAGCCTGAGCCCGTCGCTGGGGGGGGGCTGTGCCCATTGCTGGGGGGTGGGGGGAGCTGAGCCCAATCCTGGGGGGTGGGGAGAGCTGAGCCCATTGCTGGGGGGGTTGCCCCCCGCAGTGCGACCGACACAGGGACCCCGCCTGAGTGTGCCGAGAGCCTGAGCCCGTCGCTGGGGGGGGGGCTGCGCCCATTGCTGGGGGGGAGCTGAGCCATCGCTGGGGGGGGCTGCCCCCCCAGTGCGACCGACACAGGGACCCCGCCTGAGTGTGCCGAGAGCCTGAGCCCGTCGCTGGGGGGGGGCTGCGCCCATTGCTGGGGGGGAGCTGAGCCATCGCTGGGGGGGGGCTGCCCCCCAAGTGCGACCGACACAGGGACCCCGCCTGAGTGTGCCGAGAGCCTGAGCCCGTCGCTGGGGGGGGCTGTGCCCATTGCTGGGGGGTGGGGGGAGCTGAGCCCAATCCTGGGGGCTGGGGGGAGCTGAGCCCATTGCTGGGGGGGAGCTGAGCCATCGCTGGGGGGGGCTGCCCCCCCAGTGCGACCGACACAGGGACCCCGCCTGAGTGTGCCGAGAGCCTGAGCCCGTCGCTGGGGGGGCCTGATTTCCCCCCGGGGGGGCGGCTCTGAACGCAGCAGCAGCATTTCCTGCCGGGCCCGGCAGCAGCAGCGCCCCCCCGGGAGAGGCGGGTCCGGGGGCGGGTCCATGCCCCCCCCCATCCCGGGGGCCGCTCTCCCCGCCCCCCCGCCCGGGGGTTGCGCTTCCTGGGTCAGCGCCGCGGCTGCATCCGCGCCCGGCCCCGCTGCTGCGCCCGGCCCGGGCGGGGGGAGCCCGGGGGCCGCGCTGGGCTGGAGCCGCCCCTGGGCCGGGCAGCGCCGAGCTCCGCCGGGGGAGCAGCTGAGCCGGGGCCGGCAGGTGCGGGGGGCGCGTGGAGACGGGGGGCTGGAAGGGGGCGGGCAGGAGGCGATGGGGGGCAGTGCGGGGGGGGCACAGACCCCCATCCAGCCCTGGGGCAGGAGCAGCCCCCACCGGCTGATGGGCACCGGGCAGGGGGGGTGACTAAGATCTGAACATCCCACAGCCCCCCCCGGCCCTCCCACCCTGGGTGTCTGTAGCGGGGACAGTGAGACCCCAGGGGCTGTGGTACCCCCCGGGGTGGTATCCCCCTCCCTGCCCCCCGGGTCAGCCCCACGGGCCCATCCCACGCGGTATCCTGCCCCCTCCCTGCCCCGTGGGTCAGTCCCCTGGACTCATCCCACCTGGTATCCTGCCCCCTCCCTTCCCCCGGGACACCCCCATGAGCCCATCCAGCCCGGTATCCTGCCCACCCCCTGCCCCCTGGGTTATCCGCTTTGGGCCCATCCCGCCCCCTCCCTGCCCCCACTGGTCAGCCCCACGGGCCCATCCCACCCAATATCCTGCTTCTTCCCTGCCCCTGGGGTCAGGCCACGTCCCCTGGAGCAGGCTGGGCCTGGGTTGAAGTCATGGGACGTTCCCTGTAGCAGATATTCTCTTGCTGCGTCGCACGCCCTGATCTCGCCTGTCCCCGTCCCCCGAGCAGGATTTCTGATCCCTGGGCCGGACGCGCCCTCCCGGATGGAGCGAGGGGCAGAGCTGTGGGTCCCAGGCCCCCGGGGTGCTGAGGAGACCCCGAGAGACGCCCACACAGGTGAGGAATCGCTTATATGGGCTCGGAAATTCACCCCTGGCTTCCTGGAGCCTTTAAATCCTGGGCAGTAACAGCAGGGGATTTACAGGCCTTCCAGGTGCTGCCCCGGCCCCCCGCCACGTGTCATGGTTTTACAGCCTCCATTCTGTGCGTGCTCCTCGCTATTTTTAGAGGTCTGTCGTGTCCCTGGATGCCTGCCTGTCTGTCTGTCCATAGACCTCTGTCCCTGGCTGCTGGAGGCTCACGTTTTCAGGCCTAGAAGTGCTGGGATCAGGCCCCACAGACAGCCTGGCTGGGGCCTGACTTGACCAGTGCGTCCGTCTGTCCCACTGCCTAGATCTTACTCTGTGCCTCTGCCCCCGCCAGCCCCAGGGCTGCCCCGGCTGCTGCTCAGAGCTTGCCCAGCAGCGGCAGAGAGAAGCCAGCCTGGCTCAGGTCAGCCTGCCAGCAGCTCCGAAACTGGCTGCTCTGCTCAGTTTCTCTTTGCCCCCTTGGGAGGCTCTGAGCAGCAGCAGAGGCCCCGGATCTACCGTCTGCAGGCT
Source organism: Dermochelys coriacea (assembly GCF_009764565.3). Taxonomy (NCBI): domain Eukaryota; kingdom Metazoa; phylum Chordata; order Testudines; family Dermochelyidae; genus Dermochelys; species Dermochelys coriacea. The sequence continues at coordinate 39,195,672 of NC_050081.1, read as the reverse complement.
CAGGAAGGCAGCACAGTGCGCCGTCTAAGATGCTAGCGGTGGAATCCTGCGGGGGTTCCTGGCTCAGGATCCTCCCTGAGCAGGCCCCGATTCCCCACGGTGAGGGGATAATTCCTGCTTTGATTGCTCTGGTTTGTTCCCTTTTCCGAGCAGGGGCGGCTCGGGTCTGATTCCGTCTCTCTGCCCCAGGGGGGCGCCAGGTGGTTCACAGGCAGACCTGGGACCGAGCCGAGAACTTTGCAGAAGGGGAAAAAACCCATCGCGCCTGGGAAAACCATGAAATGTGGAGGAAAAGTACTGCACAGTAAGGAGTAAATGAGAGGAAAGGACACGCGGAAGGCTGTGCAGCGCGCACTCGGCAGGGCCGTTAGCCCTGGGTTACCCTGCGGCTTTACAATAAAACCCCAAGCAGAATAAAATAATTAATGAACCCTGCTTGGGGGCGGATTTCCAGCACCATGAGAATACTGACCGTGATCCTTTCCCCCGCAGGTGATGGGCCAGCAAGGGAGGCTGAGGAGGGGGATCCCCAGCCGGAAGGGCACGAGCAAGCAGAGCCACACGGGAAGTTTCCGGGACAACCCCAGGAGAGTGATCCGCCGAGCCCAGGTGCCTGCGAGAGCCAATGGGAAAACCCTGCTGGGGAGAGAGACGCGGACCCAGCTCCCCGCAGGGCAGGTGACAAGGGGCTGAACGAATCCTTGATCCGGGCAGCAGGGACACCCTGCAGCTCTGCCCTGGCACCCCAGCCGGGGATCTGCGCCCCAGCGAGACCTCCCGGGCCCCCGGCACCCGGGCGGCAGTACGCCTGCCCCGAGTGCGGCAAGGCCTTTGGGCAGAGCTCCCACCTGACGCAGCATCTGCGGATCCACACGGGCGAGCGACCCTACGTCTGCCCCGACTGTGGCCGGGCCTTCAGCGCCAGCTCCAACTTCCTGGCGCACCGGCGCACCCACACGGGCGAGAAGCCCTATGACTGCGCCGTGTGCGGGCGCAGCTTCCGTGCCAGCTCCACCCTACAGCGGCACCGGCGGCTGCACACCGGCGAGCGCCCCTACCGCTGCGGGCACTGCGGCCGCACCTTCTCGCAGAGCTCCTCGCTGGCCAAGCACCGGCGGCTGCACACCGGCGAGCGCCCCTACCGCTGCGGCCAGTGCGGGGAGGCCTTCGCCGTGCAGTCGGGGCTGGCCGCCCACCGGAGCCGGCACACGGGCAAGCGCCCCTTCGCCTGCCCCGATTGCGGCAAGGGCTTCCGGCGCAGCTCCGACCTGGTGCAGCACCAGCGCGCCCACACGGGCGAGCGGCCCTTCCGCTGCGGCCAGTGCGGCGCTGGCTTCAACCTGGCCTCCACCCTGGTCAACCACCAGCGTAGCCACACCGGGGAGCGGCCCTACCGCTGCCAGCGCTGCGGGGCCAGCTTCGCCCGCAGCTCCACCCTGGCGCGCCATCAGCGGGGCCACGGGCCCGAGGGCACCGGGCAGGGCGGGAGTCACGAGGCAGAGCCCGCCACCCAGCCCACGCCCCCAGGGGAGGAGCCGGCCCCCCTGTCGGGCCCCCTGAATCAGGGCTCCAGCCCCCTGCTCCAGCAGGACTCCCTGGGTCACAGCTCAGAGGACACCCTCACCCAGCAGGGCCCTCTGGGTAACAGCTCCGATCCTGACCCCCAGCAGGCCCCCACGGGTCATGGGTCAGATCCAGCCCCCCAGCAGGGTCCCCTGAGCCAGGCCTCCATGGGTCATGGGTCAAATTCTACCCCTCACCAAGGTCCCCTGAGCCAGGGCCCCACAGGTCATGGGTCAGATCCTACCCACCAGCAGGGTCCCCTGAGCCAGGCCCCCACGGATCATGGGTCAGATCCTGCCCCCAAGCAGAACCCCCTGTGCCAGGGCACCATGGATCAGAGTCCAGCCCCCCAGCCTGGCACTATGGGTCATGGGTCAGATCCTGCCCCCCAGCAGGGCCCCCCGGCTCGGCCCCCCGCCCTCCAGCCGGGCGAGCGCCCCTACCCGTGCCTGGTGTGTGGGAAGCGGTTCTCCCGCAGCTCCAACCTGGTGGCCCACCAGCGGATCCATGCGGGCGACAAGCCCTTCCGGTGCCCGGAGTGCGGGCGGGGGTTCCTGCGGGGCTCCAACCTGCGGACTCATCGGCGGCTGCACACAGGCGAGCGCCCCTACCCCTGCCCCGAGTGCGGCAAGCGCTTCGGTGACACCTCCGTGTTGGTCAAGCACCAGCGCATCCACACGGGCGAGCGCCCGCACCGCTGCCCCGACTGTCCCCGCCGCTTCAGCCAGGCCTCCGACCTGGTGGCCCACCGGCGGGTGCACACGGGCGAGAAGCCCTACGTCTGCGCCGAGTGCGGGCGCAGCTTCAGCCGCAGCTCCAACCTGCTGACACACCGGCGGCTGCACCGCGGCGAGCGCCCCTACCCCTGCCCCCAGTGCGGCAAGAGCTTCGGCCAGAGCTCGGACCTGCTGCAGCACCAGCGCACCCACACCGGCGAGCGCCCCTTCGCCTGCGCCCAGTGCGGCAAGGCCTTCAGCAAGGGCTCCACCCTCACCGGGCACCAGCGCATCCACACAGGCGAGCGGCCCTTCGCTTGCACCGCCTGCTGCAAGCGCTTCCGGCACAGCTCCCACCTGACTGCCCACCTGCGGGTGCATGCCCGGGCGCGGCCGCTGTGAGCCGGGGACCCTTGGCCTTGCCCCCCGGCCCCCTTCTGACTGCCCACCTGCGGCTGCACACCCGGGCACGGCCGCTGGGAGCTGGGGACCCCCGGCCCTGCCCCCCAGCCCCCTCCTGACTGCCCACCTGCGGCTGCACGCCCGGGCACGGTCGCTGGGAGCCGGGGACCCCCGGCCCTGCCCCCCGGCCCCCTCCTGACTGCCCACCTGCGGCTGCACGCCCAGGCGCGGCTGCTGGGAGCCGGGGACCCCCGGCCCTGCCCCCTGGACCCCTCCTGACTGCCCACCTCTGTGCACATCCGGGAGCGGCTGATGTGAGCCGGGGGAGCCCTGGGGGGTGCCATGTACTGCCCCACAGCCACATCAGAGGGTGCATGCTCAGGAGAGGTAGCCCTGAGACACGACTCCCCCCAGCTCTGCGAGGGGAGTGTGGTCTGGTGGGTTAGAGCCGGGGTGGGGAGCTGGGAGCCAGGACTCCTGGGTTCTCACCCCAGCTCTGCGAAGGGAGTGTGGTTTGGTGGGTTAGTGTGGGGGGATTGGGAGCCAGGATTCCTGGGTTCTCTCCCTGGCTCTGTTTTATATTCTCCAATCTTTGAGTATAGCCTGGATCTTAGGACTGATTTCCCCCTCCTCTCTTGCATTTCCCTCTGCCCCTGAGGACCTGACCCAGGGGGTTTGTCCCTGCTGGGGCTGCCCCCAACCTTGCCTTTGCTGCCTAGGGCTGCTTTTAGAGATCGTAGGCTCCAGGCCGGAGGTGGACACGGGTGCTACGGGCCCAGGGCAGGGCCCTGCTCCTGGAATCAGGTTATCACGGCAGAGTCTCAGCTTGCATTTAACAAACGGTGTCAGCTCTCCTGGATGTGGAGAAAAGCACCCAAGTGGGACCCTGGCGCCTACCTGAGTGTGCAGAGAGCCTGACCCCGGTGCTGCGAGGGGGGGAGCTGCCCTGAGTGTGATGGACGCAGTGACACTGCCTGAGTCTGCACAGAGCCTGAGCCTGTCACTGCGAGGGGCCTGAACTCCTCCGTTCACCCCTGCCCGGGGCACCCAGCGGATGGGGAAGTAGCAGGAACGCGCGGAGGAGGTCCCAGGGGTGGGGAGCAGGGGCCGGCTGGACCGAATGGTTTGCAGAGAGCGGCTGGGTGCGCAGGCCCGTGTGGCGATTTGTGCCCAGCACCACGGCAGCTCGTTCCCCGCCGGGGAGTCCTCGCAAAGGGGGGTTTCCCGCTGCAGGGGGGGATTCTGTTGATTTTCCCCCTTGTGTAAATAAATGTGATGAGCAGAATTCAGCTCCAGAGTCCGGACTCTTGACTGGGGAACATGGAGCCTACCTCGGGCGGGGAAGGGGGCAGGGGCCTCTGCCTCTAGGGGGCGCCAGCTCTCTCCAGCCCCACGGCGGAACTGGCTGGCTCGGGGGGGGGAGCAAGGAATGGGGCACGGGGCCTGTGCCCCCAGGGGGCTCCTCCGGCCCCAGGGCAGGACTGGCTGGCTCGGGGGGGGGGGGCGGGAAATGGGGCAAGGGGCCTGTCCCCTCTAGGGGGCTTTGGCTCCCCTCCAGCCCCAGGGTGGGGACTGGCTGGCTCAGGGGGCAGGGAAGGGGGCACAGGGCCTGTCCCCTGTGGGGTGCTGGTTCTGTGAATCCGCCAGCCCCTTGGGTTTTGCTGCTGCGACTTATTTCCCCGCCAAGCCCTGGCGCTGGGTTGAGGCACCAACGCGGGTGAGGATTACAAACGATTCTTTATGATCCATATTGCAGCAGTGCCCCGGTCTTTGGTGCTCGGTGCTGTACGTCCAGCGAAGGAAAGGGGCGATTTCCCACAGTGCTCCCTGCCTTCCACAGCCATTAGCTTCCTGCCTTGGCATGGCGGCCCTGGGCGGGACAGCGCGGGGGGCACGGAGGAGAGACAGTGAACCCGGAGGTCAGCAGAGTTGGGGGGTGGAAATCAATTGGCAATCAGTGGGGCCCCCAGGTTCTCAAGGTCCAGGCGACATTTCAGAATCAAGTCACGTGTCCAGCCTGGGGACGTGATCTGCCTCAGGCCGCTAGGAACCCAGGCGTCCGGGTGGAAAATCTGGCCTGGGGGAAAACAAGGGAATGAGCGAGAACAGAACGGAGGGTGGAGGGGAAACCTGCTGATGTCGGTAAAGGAATTAGCTGGGGGAAGGGCGGGGGTCACACCCCCATAGAAACCCCACTGGGTAGTGGGAGGGGTGGACTGGTTGTACAGGGCTGGAGTACCCGCTGTGGCCATGGGGTGGCAGATCTGCTCCCCCAGAAATCCCTAGGTGTGGATCGAGGGCTCTGATGGGGGGCAGGGGGTCAATGCACTTACCAGACCCACGGGATCAGCTGTCTTCGGGCACCTCTTCCTCTGGGGGAGGAGAAACGGGGCAGGTTAGTCAGTGCATGGAGGTGGGGGGTGCATCCCCCCCAGCCTGGTGTCAAGGGGGTTTGTGGGGGGGTATGCCCCAAGCAGGAAGGGGGCACAGGGGGCGCTCCCAGGGGTATGTCTCCCATGGGGAAGGGGGTGTGTGGGGGTGGGGCAGGGAAATCCTGGGGTGAAGCCCCAGGGCGAGGGGGCCCCAGGAGGTGTATCACCAACAGGGAGGGGGCAGGGGGAAGCCAGGGGGGTGCTTCTGGAGGGGGTATCCCTGTGGGGAAGGGGAGCCCGGGGGCACACCCCCTTGGGGAGGGACAGGAAGGAGACCCTGGGGGCAGGGCAGGGGGCTCCTGGAGAGGGTATCCTTGTGGGGGGGAGACCCCGGGAGCATATCCCCCCCAGGACCCCTCTCCCTGTGTAAAGGGGATGCCGGGGTGGGTCTCTCACCTGAGACCAGGCCCAGTTTGGACTGTCCCAGCCTCCAGCCAGCTGCAAAGACACAAGTGGTGGGTGAGTTTGGGAGACGAGTTGTGACCATTCTCAGCCCAGCTGAGCCCCCGCCCACCCCAGAGCCGGTGCCCGAGCCCCCTGCCCTGCCCCGCTCTTACCTCGCCTCCTCCACAGCAGCAGCAGCAGCCCCCCGGCCAGGCCTCCCAGCGCCCCCAGAGCCGCCCCGGCCACGGTCCCGGGGGAGATGCCACCTCTGCACGACACGCTCCTGGGGGCTGGGACAGAGCCATGGGGAGAGCGGTTAGAAATTGGGGTGGGAGGCTCCTGTCAGTGGGGGGCTGGCAGGGCTGTGGGGGGAAGGGGGCGCTGGGAGGATCCCGGTGGCAGAGCAGTGTGGGGAAAGGGGTGCTGGGGGGATCCCGGTGGCAGAGCAGTGGGGGGAAAGGGATGCTGGGGGGATCCCGGTGGCAGGGCAATGGGGGGAAGGGGATCCTGGGGGATCCCGGTGGCAGGACAGTGGGGGGAAAGGGGCGCTGGGGGGATCCCAGTGGCAGGGCAGTGGGGGGAAAGGGGTGCTGGGGGGATCCCGGTGGCAGGGCAGTGGGGGGAAAGGGGCGCTGGGGGGGATCCCGGTGGCAGGGCAGTGGGGGGAAGGGGACCCTGGGGGATCCCGGTGGCAGGGCAGTGGGGGGAAAGGGGTGCTGGGGGATCCCAGTGGCAGGGCAGTGGGGGGAAGGGGCGCTGGGGGAAGGGGACAGTGGGGATCGCTGGGGGGATCCCGGTGGCAGGGCAGTGGGGGGAAAGGGGCGCTCGGGGGGCGATCCCGGTGGCAAGGCAGTGGGGGGAAAGGGGCGCTGGGGGGGATCCCGGTGGCAGGGCAGTGGGGGGAAAGGGGCGCTGGGGGGATCCCGGTGGCAGGGCAATGAGGGGAAGGGGACCCTGGGGGATCCCGGTGGCAGGGCAGTGGGGGGAAGGGGACCCTGGGGGATCCCGGTGGCAGGGCAGTGGGGGGAAAGGGGTGCTGGGGGATCCCAGTGGCAGGGCAGTGGGGGGAAGGGCAGTGGGGGGAAAGGGGCGCTGGGGGGATCCCGGTGGCAGGGCAATGGGGGGAAGGGGACCCTGGGGGATCCCGGTGGCAGGGCAGTGGGGGGAAGGGGTGCTGGGGGATCCCAGTGGCAGGGCAGTGCAGGGAAGGGGCGCTGGGGGAAGGGGACAGTGGGGATTGCTGGGGGGATCCCGGTGGCAGGGCAGTGGGGGGAAAGGGGCGCTGGGGGGGATCCCGGTAGCAGGGCTGGGGGGCGCTGGGGCAGGACTCTTACCCCATGTAGTCTCCAGCGGCGTCTCCAGGTCCCCATGCAAGGCCTGGCACCGCACCCCCTGGGCCTGTCCCTTGGGCACCACCAGGCAGCTCCGGCGTTGGTAGCTCCCGTCCCCGCTGGGCAGCCCCGCGCCTGCCTTGGCCCCCGGCAGGGTCGCGTTCCCCCGCAGCCAGGATACCTTGATGTCCCGCGTCGGGAACCCCCAGGCCAGGCACCCGAGAGTCAGCCAGTCCGGGTGCCCGGGGGTCGGGCGGGACCAGGCCTGCAACTGGGGGGCAGCTGGGGGAGAGAGACAGTGAGAGCCCTGCCCCCCTTCTGGGGGGTCACCGCAGCCCCTGATCTGTGGGGTCACCCATCCCCCCTTACCTTGGGGTCACTTCTGCCCCCAGTCTGTGGGGTCACCCCAACCCCTGAGGTCGCCCCTCCTCCAAACCCTGGAGTCACCCCTCCTCCTGGCCCCCTAATCTATGGGGTGATGACCCCTGCCCAGGTAGGCCCTGTTCCATGGGGTGACCCCTCCCCCGGCCCCATTCCAGGGGTGACTGCCCCCCAAGTCCCATTCCATGGGGTGACCCCTCCTCCGGCCCCATTCCATGGGGTGACTGCCCCCCAGCCCCTACCTGCCCTCCTGGCCCAGGCTCGCCGGCTCCACAGGAACCGGCCCAGCCACTCCATGCAGGTGTCCCCCAGGTAGTGGTGCAGCCGCTCCCCGAACTCGGGCTGGGCGTCCCAGCGGCGCCGCGTGGCCTCGGCCCAGGACAGAGCCGCCAGCCAGCGCCGGTTCCCCCGGTCGAACACCACCAAGTCCTGCCCGTCGTAGCCGAACTGGTACCAGCCGCGGACCACGCCCCCGCGCTCCTGCTCGCAGCCCAGCGCCCACTGCAGGGTGTGGCGGCCTGGGGACGGAGCCACGGGTCAGGCCACGGGCCACGGAGAGCTCGGGGGCATGGGGGCCACGGGGGGAGCGATGCGCCGGGCCACGGGCCACAGAGAGCTCGGGGGGGCATGGGGACCACAGGGGGAGCCACGGGTCAGACCACGGGGGGAGCCACACGCCAGGCCATGGGGTCACGGGGGGAGCTATGTGCCGGGCCATGGGCCACAGAGGGCTCGGGGCTGCATGGGGACCATGGGGGGAGCCATGGGGTTGGGGTCCCAGGGATCACAGGGGAAGGCATGGGAAAGGGGGAGAGGTGGGTTGGAGACATGGGGAGGGAGTCGGGGGGGATCAGTGGGGCACTAGGCGGAATGGGGAGACCCATCTGGAAGCTTTGGAGGGCCATGGAGGAGACTCCACTGGGGACACTGGAAGTGGGAGGGATGGGGGGCCTTGGGGACAGGAGGGGTTTCAAGGGAAATGGGGGCACAGGGGGGTGGGAAGTCTTTGGGGGGGCAGAGAGGGGGATCTGGGGCCACAGAGGGGATTTGGGGCAGAGGGGTGAGCAGTTCCGCGTGGCACAGATGTCTCAGGATGGGGGGCACGGGGGGGGTGAGGGGCTGTGGGGGTGGTTGGATCAGGGCGTTGGGGGGCCGGGGGGGTCTCAGGGCGGGAGGTCAGGGCGCGGGGGGTCCAGGGCGGGGCTCAGGGCTGGGGTGCTCAGGGCTGGAAGGTCAGGGCACCGGGGGGGTCTCAGGGCAGGGGGGTCAGGGTGCTGGGGGGGCGCTCACCCTGCGTCTGGTTGGTTCTCTGTTTCAGGGTCTCCACGTTGCGCCGGAACCAGTCCTCCTTGGCGGCCCGTGAGACGCCCCCCTGGCGCCAGTACTCGGCGTCCAGCCCGTCGCCCACCCAGGGCTGGGTGGGCACCTTGGCGCGGGTGGCCCGGTCGTAGCCGTCGATGGGCGCCCCGTCCAGCAGCCCGGCCGCCCCGAACTCCAGCAGCCCCGAGGCGTCGTAGGTGCCCACGTAGTGGTAGGCCAGGCTGTGGGGCCCGTCAGAGGCTGCGCCGGGGCGGGAGAAGGGGTGAGTTTGGGGAGGGAACCACCCCCCCGCCCCCTCCGGCACAGCGCCCCCCACCCTGCCCCCTCCAGCACAGCACCCCCTGCTAAGCCCCCCCCCATACCCGGGACCCACCTGGCTTGGCCAGGCTGAGTAGGGGCCACAACGCCAGCCACACCAGCAGCAGGTGTTTCCGGGTCCCCATCCTTGCGGCAGCGATCAGGGACCCAGTTGTCCGGGAGCAGGGCGGGGCATGAGCCCCCAGCCAGGCGGGGGGATGTGGTGGGGGTGCGTGTCCAGGTAGGGGCAGCTCGGCCCAGCAGGACCCAGCTGAGGTGCCGAGAGTGAAAATGAAAGTGGGTGACGGGCAGGGGAGGAGACTTGGCAGCTCGGATCATTAACCCTACCCTGGCCCTATGCCCGCCTGCAGTGCCAGTGGGGGTTCCCTGGGGTCTGGGCTGCAGGGAGCGGGGCGGGGGGCTGCAGGGGGCTCTCCCCGGCAGTCAGAGCTGGCCCCATTGCCCCAGGGCGGTACTGGGGGGCTGTGCTTCAGGGGGCGGGGCAGGGGGCTGCAGGGGGCTCTCCCCGGGCAGTCAGGGCTGGCCCCATTGCCCCAGGGTGGCACTAGGGGCCGTGCTGCAGGGGGTGGGGCGGGGATGTGACGAAGTGGGGTTTTATTCATCTTGTTATGTTGCATGTGAGTCTTACTGTCCTAGAGTAATACTGTTTGTGCCTCAGTTTCCCTGTGTGCTGCACCAATGCTTCGGGGGTGGGAATTGGGTGTGTGATTTTTGCTGAAGCCCTGGGGCAGGTGAGGCTGCCCAGCTGTTTGCACCTGTGTGTCCTGAGTCCCAGGAGGGGGGGTGCGACCAGGTGACACCTTTTGCTGGAAGCGACACGAAGAGAAGGAGGAGGGGCAAGTAGGGGGTGTTGGAGGTTGGGTCAGTCTGCGTGGGGGGACTGGAGCGGGGAATCCAGGGCGTCTAGCCCAGGACTCCCCAAGATGGGCTTGGCTGAAAGTCACTGATTTCTGTGCTAACAAGTTCTGCCCTATGCTGTGTTTCTGTCGACTAATAAACCTTCTGTTTCCCCGGCGGGCTGAGAGTCCCGTCTGACTGCGGAGTTTGGGGGCAGGACCCTCTGGCCCCCCCAGGACCCCGCCTGGGCGGACTGGCTGTGGGAAGTGCACGGAGAGGCAGAGGATGCTGGATGCTCCGAGGTCAGACCCAGGAAGGGGGGAGCCGGGTGAGCTGTGTGTCCTGCAGACAGGCTGCTCCCAGAGAGGAGACTCCCCCAGAGTCCTGCCTGGCTTTGTGGGGAGCAGCTCCAGAGCATCGCCCCCCTGTGACTCGTGACAAGTCAGGGCTGGCCCCGTTGCCCCAGGGTGGCGCTAGGGGCTGTACTCAGGGAGCGGGGTGGGGGCAGCAGGGGACACTGTGCCCTGGGCTAGGGGGCTGTGTCGTGGGGAGCAGGGGGGTGACTCAGTGGCTGGGCGGTGAGCGCCGGGATGAGCTCAGGGTTGGAAGCGTCAGCAGCCCGTGAACTTTTGCAGCTGGGCCGGGCGATGGATCCCAGATGTGGCCCGGAGCCGGGCGGCGGGGGGGTCGGGGGGAAGGAGACCAGCCCTCGTCCTGGCTCTCCCTCACGCCCCTGGCCTCCTCCACTGCTCCTGCTCCGTCCTCAGCACCAACCCCCAGCCAGGACTCCTGGGTTCTCTCCCAGCTCAGCGAGGGGAGTGGGGCTGGTGGGTTAGAGCAGGGGGGCTGGGAGCCAGGACTCCTGGGTTCTCTCAGGGAGGGGAGTGGGGTCTAGTGGTTAGAGGAGGGGGAGACTGGGAGCCAGGACGCCTGGGTTCGCTCTGCATGGTGCTCTCCTCAGCAGTGCCCCCTACGGGCAGGCTCCCTGCACACAGGGGCTCTTGGCCGGCCGGGCGTCCATCACCCAGGGCTGGGTTCCCTGGCGTGAGCCTGCTGGACCCTGCGGTGTTTGGGTGCAGGGCGGCCCAGCCCCCTCGGCTCCGGCCCCGTGATTTACGGCTGCTTCCCATGGAGACAGAATTCTTTTGCAAGGGAGAAAACAAACACACAGACACGCAAGAAAGCTCCCGGGGGACCCCGCTCCAGCACGTCAGCCTCGGCACCTGCTAGTGCCCGGCTAGACACCCCCACCCCGGGGTCGCTCCCTAGGGCCCCCCAACACGTGTTGACTCACGGTCTGATCAGAGGCTTCATCCTGCAAAACACCCAGATCTGACCCACTAGGCCCCCTCTCTTCCCTGAGGCAGGGAAAGAACCCAGGAGTCTTGGCTCCCAGCCCCCCCTGCTCTAACCCACCACCCCCACTCCCCTACCAGAGCCAGGAGAGAACCCAGGAGTCCGGGCTCCCAGCCCCCGCTGCTCTAACCCACCAGCCCCCACTCCCCTACCAGAGCCAGGAGAGAACCCAGGAGTCCGGGCTCCCAGCCCCCGCTGCTCTAACCCACCAGCCCCCACTCCCCTACCAGAGCCAGGAGAGAACCCAGGAGTCCGGGCTCCCAGCCCCCCCTGCTCTAACCCACCAGCCCCCACTCCCCTCCCAGAGCCAGGAGAGAACCCAGGAGTCCTGGCTCCCAGCCCGCCCTGCTCTGACCCACCAGCCCCCGCTTCCCCCCAGAGCCAGGAGAGAACCCAGGAGTCCGGGCTCCCAGCGCCCCCACCAGGGTAGAACCCAGGAGTCCTGGCTGCCTGGTCCCCGGCTCGGGCTGGATTCGGAGCCAGCCGAATTCTTCCATGTCATTAGAGAAACAACAACAAGGAGGGAGTGACCGTGGGGTGTGGGCCAAGCGTGAGTCACGTTCGCCCCCCTCGCCTCCGTCCATCCGTCCATCCAGTCCAGGCCCCCTGTGGCTGCCAGGCCTCCCACCGGCCCGGAACAGCCTGTGATTCCAGATCTGCCCCCGGGGGCCGCTCGGACGAGCCCTCGGGGGAGGCCAGGGCAGACGCGGGGGCTAGAGAGGGGGGAGGGCTGCATTTCTACCCGCAACCCCTGCAGGAGACGCAAAGCCAGGAGCTGTCCCCTCTAGGGGGCGCTGGCTCCCATCTGCCCCCAGGGCAGGGACTGGCTGGCTTGGGGGGGAGGGGAATGGGGCAGGGGCCTGTCCCCTCTAGGGGGTGCTGGCCCCGATCCAGCCCTGGGGTTGGGGAACGACTGGCTCAGGTGAGGGGGAGTTTCTGTCTGTCTGTCAGTGGCTGGCGGGGTCCCCTCGCTGGCGTGTGTGCAGACGGACGGACGGACTCCTGATGGGGGGCCGTGCTGGGGGCTGCCGGGGGGAGTGGAGAGCGTGACGCCGGGGTGATGACGCAGCAGGGAGTGGGGAGGGTTGACCTGGGGCTGCCCCGGGGGAGTTTTACTGGGACTGGCTGTGTTGGTGCTGGTTGGTGGGGGGGTCTCCGGGGTGACGTCACTTGAGGGACGATACCTGAGCAGGTGACCTGAGCTGCGGGGGGGGCAGGTGACACCTTCTGCCCAGGAAGCTGGACAAAGGCTGGGGGAGGGGGGGGTGGCTGGGGGAGGGGCTGGAGGGGTTCCAGTTTAGAGCTGGTTGGGGAAACGGGGCGGGGGAAGGCCCAGCACCGGGGTCTAGGCTCCCCCCGACAAGACAGGCCTGACTGAGGGGTCCTGTTCTCTGCACCTACAGGCTCAGTTTTCAACCATGTTCCTGTCGTCTAATAAACCTGCTGTTTCCCCGGCTGGCTGAGAGTCCCCGGGAATCGCAGGAAGTGGGGGGTGCACGGCCCTGACTCCCCCACACTCTGTGACACCAGACCCCTGCCTGGCCGCTCCCAGCCAGGCATCCCCTCCCAGCCCCAGATCTCCCTCACACCCCAGGTCAGACCCCTGAGGCTCGCCAGCTCGGCCTCCCGTCCTCCTTTCCCGGGGGCGTTCGCCCGCTCGCTGGGCGCCGGGTCCCGTCTCCAGGTCGCTCGTTTGTTCGCGGCCTTCACTTGGGGGCTCTTCAGTTCGGCCTTTCGCTGGGTCTCCCCTGGGGTGTCCTGCTGCACGTCCCTCTGTCCTCCCTGCCTGGGGCCAGTTTGCTGCTTCCTTCCTTCCCTCCTTCCTTCCTTCCCTCCATCCTTCCCTCTATCCCTCCTTCCCACCTTCCCTTCTTCCTTCCTTCATCCCCCAGCCTGGCGCTGGCTTCCCACTTCCTCCTGCCTTCCTTCCTTCCCTCCATCCTTCCTTCCCACCTTCCCTCCTTAGCCATCCAGCCTGGTGCTGGCTTCCCACTTCCTTTCTTCCTTCCTCCTTCCTTCCCTCCATCCTTTCCTCCTTCCTTCCCTCCATCCTTCCTTCCTTCCTTCCTTTCCTTCCTTCCCTCCATCCTTCCTTCCCACCTTCCCTCCTTAGCCCCCCAGCCTGGTGCTGGCTTCCCGCTTCCTCCTGCCTTCCTTCCTTCCCTCCATCCTTCCTCTGTCTCCCCAGCCTGGGGCTGGCTTCTTCCTTCCTTCCTTCCTTCCTTCCTTCCTCCCTCCTTCCTTCCCACCTTCCCTCCTTCCTTCCTTCCCTCCATCCTTCCTTCCCACCTTCCCTCCTTAGCCATCCAGCCTGGTGCTGGCTTCCCACTTCCTTTCTTCCTTCCTCCTTCCTTCCCTCCATCCTTTCCTCCTTCCTTCCCTCCATCCTTCCTTCCTTCCTTCCTTTCCTTCCTTCCCTCCATCCTTCCTTCCCACCTTCCCTCCTTAGCCCCCCAGCCTGATGCTGGCTTCCCGCTTCCTCCTGCCTTCCTTCCTTCCCTCCATCCTTCCTCTGTCTCCCCAGCCTGGGGCTGGCTTCTTCCTTCCTTCCTTCCTCCCTCCTTCCTTCCCACCTTCCCTCCTTCCTTCCTTCCCTCCATCCTTCCCTCCTTCCCTCCTTAGCCCCCCAGCCCGGTGCTGGCTTCCGCTTCTTTCTTTCTTTCTTTCTTTCTTTCTTTCTTTCTTTCTTTCTTCATCCCCTAGCCTGGTGCTGGCTTCCTGCTTCCTCCTTCATTCCTTCCCTCCATCCTTCCTTCCCTCCATCCCTCCTTCCTTCCTTAGCCCCCCAGCCTGGTGCTGGCTTCCGCTTCTTTCTTTCTTTCTTTCTTTCTTTCTTTCTTTCTTTCTTTCTCCCCTAGCCTGGTGCTGGCTTCCTGCTTCCTCCTTCCTTCCTTCTCTCCTTCCGTCCTTCCTATGTTCCTTCCTTCCTTTCTCCGTCCTCCCAGCCTGGTGCTGGCTTCCCGCTTCCTCCTGCCTTCCTTCCTTCCCTCCATCCTTCCCTCCTTCCTTCCCTCCATCCTTCCCTCCTTCCTTCCTTAGCCCCCCAGCCTGGTGCTGGCTTCCCACTTCCTTCCTTCCTTCCTTCCTTCCCTTCCTCCTTCCTTCCCTCCATCCTTCCTTCCCACCTTCCCTCCTTCCCTCCTTAGCCCCCCAGCCCGGTGCTGGCTTCCACTTCTTTCTTTCTTTCTTTCTTTCTTTCTTTCTTTCTTTCTTTCTTTCTTTCTTTCTTTCTTTCTTCATCCCCTAGCCTGGTGCTGGCTTCCTGCTTCCTCCTTCCTTTCTTCTCTCCTTCCGTCCTTCCTATGTTCCTTCCTTCCTTTCTCCGTCCCCCCAGCCTGGTGCTGGCTTCCCGCTTTCTCCTTCCTTCCTCTTTCTTTCACTGGCTCTTCCCTTGTTTTTTTGTTCCTTCCCTCCCCCCCACCCCCTGCCCCAGAGGTGACCTCACCCTCTTCCCTGTCAATGACTAAACCAGACCTGGGGGCTGACGGCTCGACACCCCCCCTCCTCTCGTGGGACAAGACAATGGAAAATCTGACCCCCCCATCCAGTGGGACCCCTGAGCCAGGAGCCGTGGGATGTCTCAGCCCAGAGCTACTGATGGCTCCGCGCTGCCAGGGCCCGCACCAGCCCCGGGGTCGGGGCCAGGGCCTGGGTGGGCAGCGATTTATTATTCTGTTTATTTCCTCGCTCCCCCGAGTCAGCACCGACCTCACCCTCCTGCACAGGGTCAGGGGGGCCTGTGCGTGTCTGTGGGGGGGAGCCCATGGCTCGTCTGGAAGGGGCTGCGGGTCGGGGCACCGGCAGAGCTGGGGGGGCAGGGCTGGGCTAACAGGGGTGCGGGTCGGGGGTGAGGGGCACCGGCAGAGCTGGGGGGGCAGGGCTGGGCTAACAGGGGTGCGGGTCGGGGCACCAGCAGAGCTGGGAGGGCAGGGCTGGGCTAACAGGGGTGCGGGTCGGGGGTGAGGGGCACCGGCAGAGCTGGGGGGGCAGGGCTGGGCTAACAGGGGTGCGGGTCGGGGGTGAGGGGCACCGGCAGAGCTGGGGGGGCAGGGCTGGGCTAACAGGGGTGCGGGTCGGGGCACCAGCAGAGCTGGGAGGGCAGGGCTGGGCTAACAGGGGTGCGGGTCGGGGGTGAGGGGCACCGGCAGAGCTGGGGGGGCAGGGCTGGGCTAACAGGGGTGCGGGTCGGGGCACCAGCAGAGCTGGGGGGGCAGGGCTGGGCTAACAGGGGTGCGGGTCGGGGGTGAGGGGCACCGGCAGAGCTGGGGGGGCAGGGCTGGGCTAACAGGGGTGCGGGTCGGGGCACCAGCAGAGCTGGGAGGGCAGGGCTGGGTTAACAGGGGTGCGGGTCGGGGGTGAGGGGCACCGGCAGCGCTGGGGGGGCAGGGCTGGGCTAACGGGTGCGGGTCGGGGGTGAGGGACACCGGCAGAGCTGGGAGGGCAGGGCTGGGCTAACAGGGGTGCGGGTCGGGGGTGAGGGGCACCGGCAGCGCTGGGGGGGCAGGGCTGGGCTAACAGGGGTGCAGGTCGGGGGTGAGGGGCACCGGCAGCGCTGGGAGGGCAGGGCTGGGCTAACAGGGGTGCAGGTCGGGGATGAGGGGCACCTGCGTTTTGTGTGTCACACTGATCAGCAAGGCTAACCCGTTGGTGGTGTGTTACACAGACAGACCCAGTCATGGGGGCAGGGGGGCTGTGCACTGGCCCTGAAGGGAGCCCTGGCAGCGGGGGGTCTGTCTCTGCCCGCACACCCCGACTGCTCCCCAAGCCCCCCGCCGGCCGGGTTGCCTCATCGCTCTGCTATGGCATCTGGATGCTCCAACATCTGTAGCTGTGATGCAGATGTTTGGTTGCCCTGGCGACTGCCGGAGGATGGGTAAACAAGTGCGGAAACTTTCCTTCCGTCCTGACCCCCTTCCGTCCCCGTCCAGTGAAAAAACAGCGCGGTGGGGGGGCGCCTGGGTTCTGTCCCAGATCTGGGAGGGGAGTGGGGTCTGGTGGGTTAGAACAGGAGGGGCTGGGAGCCAGGACTCCTGGGTTCTCTCCCCGGCTGTGGGAGGGGAGTGGGGACCAGTGGGTTAGAGTGGGGGGGGCTGGGAGCCAGGATTCCTGTGTTCTCTCCCCAGCTGCGGGAGGGGAGTGGGGACCAGTGGGTTAGAGCCGGGGGGGCGGGCTGGGAGCCCAGACTCCTGGGTTCTCTCCGAGCTCGGGGACACGAGTTGGGGCTGGTGGGTTAGAGCAGGGGGGCTGGGAACCAGGACTCTTGGGGTCTGTTCTCTCTAGGCTGCCTGGCCTGGTGCTGGCATCTCGTCGCTGGCGCCAGGGCCCGCGGCTCCTGAGTTGCCCCGTGTTTGTGCTGATGGCCCCAGGGGCGATGGCCGGAGACGGGCACTTTTTTCCAAGCCGTTCAGTGTCTCGGACAAAGAGCCAGGAAACTGTGAGGTGACTGTGGCTCACTCGCTGCCACACTGGGCAGCGGGGGGAGGGGCAGGGGCCTGGCACAGCCTCCGGCCCTGCCTCAGTTTCTCCGTCTGCAGCATGGGCGTGATCCCGATACGAATGGGACACGGGGCTTTCCCCCTCCATGGGATGCTGGCTCCAATCCGGCCTGGCTGCTGGGAATCTTCCCAGTCCTGTCAAACTAATAATTATTAAATCATTGTGACAGATTTCTTCTGTTTCTTCCTCTGATTTATCAGACAGGGAGCTAGGACTCCTGGGTTCTCTCCCCGGCTCTGGGAAGGCAGTGGGGTCCAGTGGGTTAGAGCAAGGGGGCGGGGCTGGAGTCAGGACTCCTGGGTTCTCTTCCTGGCTCTGGGACAGGAGCAGGGGCTGGTGGATTAGAGCGGGGGGGGGGGGGGACTGGAGCCAGGACTCCTGGGTTCTCTCCCCAGCTGTGGGAGAGAAGTGGGGTCCAGTGGGTTAGAGCGGGGGTGGGGGGGGCTGGAGCCAGGACTCCTGGGTTCTCTTCCTGGCTCTGGGACAGGAGCACGGGCTGGTGGATTAGAGCCGGGTGGGGGGGACTGGAGCCAGGACTCCTGGGTTCTCTCCCTGGCTCTAGGAGGGAAGTGGGGTCCAGTGGGTTAGAGCGGGGGGGTCTGGAGCCAGGACTCCTGGGTTCTCTGAGCTTGGGGGATGGGGTCCATAGGCAGAGAAGGCTCCCAGCCCTACAGGTTCTAGGTGGCAGATGCGTTACCTGACTTGACCTCAGGGTCCTGCCCCTCTTGGCCCATAGAGGGCGCCCCGGGCCTGGGAAGCCTGGTGAGAGCTGGGACCCAGAGAAGTGTGGGGCGATCGCAGGGCAGGGAAATTCTGCACCAGCTTCCCCCCATCCAGCTCCCCTGGTGCCCCACAGCCCCAGCCACCGCCCAGCTCCGCCAGTGCCCCTCACTCCCGACCCGCAGCCCCCTGTTAGCCCAGCCCTGGGTCCCCCCACATGCCAATGCCCCTCACGCCCACCCCACGGCCCCTGCTAGCCCAGCCATGGGCTCCCCCCAGTTCTGCCGGTGCCCTTCACTCCCGACCCGCAGCCACAGCTAGCCGAGCCCTGGGCTCCCCCCCCCACGTTGATGCAGAGACCGATCCTTGTACTTTCTCACACTCTCCCCCCCCCCCCCCGGGAGGCTCGTTAATGTATTTTTATCCATGAGCTCAGCCTGCTGCACGTCCAGCAGCCGCCAGCCCAGCTGGACCCATGTTCCGACCCGGGTGGAGCGGGGGGTGCAGCTCTGACCTCTCTTCCCTGTCCCCACTGATCTCCCAGAGACCCTGCCCCCCCCCGCAGGGGGTTGGGATGTGTCCCCTCCACTGGTTTAAGAAGGCTAAGGTCATTCCCTTCGAGTCCCCCAAATCTCTCCCCCATCCCAGCCCCCAATTCCTCCCCAGCTAAGGCGATGTGGGGGGCGGGGGGGGTCACAGCCACTTTAGTGGGTTTGTTTTTATATCTCTGCTCCCACGCTGGGGGTCTCTGGTCAGGTGACTCATTACAAGGTGTGACAAAGTGGGGAATTTTCTTAGTGTTCTGCAGGAATACGGTGCGTGCCTCAGTTTCCCCGTGTGCTGCGTGTGTAATGATGGGGTGGGGGGGTTGTTGTTGCAGGGGACCAGGTGTGACCTCGTCTGGCACCCGGGATCCCAGACACGGGCCTGGAGATGGGGGATCCAGCAACTGGTGATCGGGAGGCCCCCCTGTCCCCCAGCTCGGGAGCAGCCGGTTCTGGCCAGTGGGAGGACAATGGGCTGAGGTGACCTGGTGACCTGGAATGGAAGACAAAGGGTGGGGGAGGGGATACCGGATGATCAGAGAGGGGGGGCAGCTGGGCTGGGGAGACAGAGCAGCCAGAGCCCCCCCGGGTGCGGGACAGACCTAGATGTGCTGGGCTGAGCAGGGCCGGGCCTGAGGCCGGAGAGTTTCCTGAGCTGGCTTCAGATGCTCACTAAACCCCCCTGTGTGAGGCTGGTGGAGAGTCGCTGCAGGCTGGATATGGGGGTGGGGGGTTGCTCCCTCTGGAGGTGGGGGCCCGGGGGCCCCGAGCAAGAGGACTCCCTGAGGGGCCCCCAGCAGAGCCAGGTGGCGGGAGGCTCAGAGGTGCGGTCCCAGGAGGTGGCAGGGCCCAGGGTTGAACCCCTGAAAGTGAGCGGCCCCATGAGAAGGGCTGGCACCCTGAAGGGGGGGGGTCGTCCCAGGGCTGTCCAGAGTGGAGGCACATGGGGCCTGGGGTCCGGGACATGAGGGTCTCACACTGTTTATATGGGCCCCTCGTCTGTATCTTGGCCCCGCTCGGCTCGTGGCACCCCCTGTTCCTCTCTCATCCTCACGCTTGCTGCCCCAGGTCTTCCCTGCTGTCCTTGGCCCCGGGCCACCCGGCACACAGAGCCCCATGTGTCTGCCCGGCCCAGCCCGGCCAAAGCAAATGCTGCGGAGCCGCGGCCAGATTCCGGGAACCCCTGGCTCCAGGGCTGGGATACGGAGCTGCCGTGGCATCACTGGGGCCTTTCAGCCCTCGTGGGGGGCGCACCCCACAGCGGGCGGGTGGGAGACGGGGACTGGAGTCAAGCAGGCTGGAGGAGATTCCGGTCTCCCAGCCCCCACCCCAACCCTGTTATTACATTGCGGCTGCCTCTGGGTGGGGCATGGCAGCCCCTTAGCCTCCTGGAGCAAAGCTGCTCCCTGCAGCACGGTTCCCCTGCCGAGCCCCCACTTGCAGCACGACTCCCCTTGCCGAGCCCCCCCAATATGACAGCCCCTGCCATGCCCCCCTTGCAGCATGACATCCCCTGCTGAGCCTCACCTCCCCCCACAGCACAAGCCCCCCACTAGCCCAAACCTGTCCACCCCCCAGCTCTGCCGGTGCCCCTCACTCCCAACCCGCAGCCCCCCACTAGCCCAGCCCTGGGCTCCCCCCAGCTCTGCCGGTGCCCCTCACTCCCGACCCGCAGCCCCCCACTAGCCCAACCCTGACCGCCCCCCAGCTCTGCTGGTGCCCCTCACTCCCAACCCGCAGCCTCTGCTAGCCCAGCCCTGGGCTCCCCCCACCTTGCTGGTGCCCCTCACTCCCGACCACTGAACTGTGGTTGGCAGCAAGAATGAAGGAGGCTGTGGGTTGCCGTGGGGGGGTCCTGGGCATTTTCGCTCTGTGGGTTGGCTGAGGTCACTGTGGTCAGGCAGCGGAGGGTAAAACGGCTGAAGCCCGCATCCACCCTGGCTCTGGGAGGACAGGGTCATGGGGCCGTTCACCCCAGGGGGCACCAGCTCCGGTCCAGGTGCAGGATGGGGACTGGCTGGCTCAGGGGGCAGAGAATGGGGCCCCGGGGTCTGTCCCCTCCATGGGGCACTGGCTCCAATTAGTGGAACAAGTTTGCTGGGTCTCCGGTTGGTTTGTAGCCCGGGCTGATGCCCCATTCCCCACCCAGGGCCGAGGCCCCCATGCAGAAGGGTGGGTGGTTTGTAGCCATTCATGCCCTCCCCAGGTTTCCAGACACCTTGGAGGGGGGCTTTGTGTAAGGGGGGACCCCCTGCCCCTCATCAGGCTCCCCCTGCTCCAGAGGGATTGTTGGGGGTCCCTTGGGCTGCTGAGCTGGACTCTGAGACAGGGCAAGGAGGGGCCGTGCAGATGTCGGCTGGGGGGAGACTCCTGCCCTGGGACGAGACGCAGGGGAAGATGGGGGGTGGGAGATGGAGCGAAGGAAGCTGAACACTCAGGGGGCAGCGCCAGGGAGAGATGGAGACTCCTGGACCCGCCGGCCACTCTCCTCGGCCCTGACACCTCCAGCCCCCCGGCCTAGTCTGAGCGGTGACCTGCCCCCTGGTCCCCCTGCCAGACCCCAGATGTTGGGGAGGTGGGAGAAAGGCCCAGGGGTGGGCGTCTCCTGTGTGCAGGAGGGGGCTACTCGCGGCGGCTGGTCCCAGGATATTAGAGAGACCCTGTGGAGGCCAAAATAGCTCGTATCAGACCCACTTGTGCTGGGGGGAGGGGAGGGCCTGGAGCCGCCTGCCTGTGGTCACATCTCCCCCCCAGCCCCCTGCCCGGACTGGGCCCAGCAAGCCAAGGTGGGAAACAGGAGAAGGTGGGGGGGTCCCGGCCCGGCCGAGGGGAGGCTCGGGGCGGGACCGGCCAGCGGGGCGGCCCGTGTCGGGGCGGGGCAGGTTCGGGGGGACGCTGACCCAGTCCGGCCATGACATCACCCCCCCCCCCAGCACAGGGAGCGAGGGGACGAACCGTGTGTGTGAAAGTGAGAGCGGCCAGCCCCGGCCACACCCGCCCCCGCCACCCAGCCCGGCCCGGCCCGGCCCGGCTCCAGGGCGCAGAGCGCAGCGCGGACAAAGCCGAGCGCAGCGCGCAGAGCCCGGAGCCCCCGCCCGGAGCGCGGAGACCCCGGAGCCCCCAGCCCAGAGCGCACAGACCCCGGCCCGGAGCGCAGAGACTCCGGCCCGGAGCCCCCAGCCCGGAGCGCGGAGTCCCCAGCCCGGAGCAGCAGCTTCTCCCCTGCAGCCGCCGCCCCGCTCCCAGGTAGGGCCCCGCGCCCCAAGGGCCGAGCACCGAGGGGGTAGCAGGTGGGGCGGGGGGGGGGGCTGGGATCGCAGGTGGCGGGGGGGGGGTTGCAGGGAGTTTGGAAAGTGCCCGAGCGAGAGGCTCCCCGGCCCCGCAGCAGCTGTGTGTGTGTGTGGGGGGGGGGGATGGATGGGGTGTGGGGAGTGGGGATAGACAGAAATGGATGGACGGAGAGTGGGGCGGGGGGTAGGTGGATACAAAGAGATGGGTGGGTAGAGGGATGGTTGGGGGGATGGATGGAGGATGGAGGGATGGAGGATGGAGATAGGGATGGATGGTGGGATAGAGGGAGGGAGGGAGGGATGGTGGGACAGAGGGATGGATGGAGGATGGAGATAGGGAGGGATGGAGGATGGAGATATGGAGGGATGGTGGGACAAAAGGAGGGATGGAGATATGGAGGGATGGAAGATGGAGGGATGGAGGATGGAGATAGGGATGGATGGTGGGATGGAGGGAGGGAGGGATGGTGGGACAGAGGGATGGATGGAGGATGGAGATAGGGAGGGATGGAGGGAGGGATGGAGATATGGAGGATGGAGGGAGGATGGAGATAGGGAGGGATGGAGGATGGAGATATGGAGGGATGGTGGGACAAAAGGAGGGATGGAGATATGGAGGGATGGAAGATGGAGGGATGGAGGATGGAGATAGGGATGGATGGTGGGATGGAGGGAGGGAGGGATGGTGGGACAGAGGGATGGATGGAGGATGGAGATAGGGAGGGATGGAGGGAGGGATGGAGATATGGAGGATGGAGGGAGGATGGAGATAGGGAGGGATGGAGGATGGAGATATGGAGGGATGGTGGGACAGAAGGAGGGATGGAGATATGGAGGGATGGAGGATGGAGGGATAGAGAATGGAGAGAGGGAAGGATGGAGGGACGGAAGGAGGGATGAAGATATGGAGGGATGGAGATAGGGAGGGATGGAGGTTGGAGATAGGGAGGGATGGAGGATGAAAATAGGAAAGGATGGGGGATGGAGGAACAGGAGGAATGGAGATAGGGAGGGAAGGAGGATGGAGATATGGAGGGATGAATGGAGGGATGGAGATACGGAGGGATGGAGATGGCTGGATCTATTGGTGGAGGGAGGGATGAGGGGTGCATCGATGGGGCCGGTGCTACATGATGAAGCTGGGGGAGCCAGGTGCCACAGGGAATGACCAATTGGTAACCCCTCCCCTCCTCCCAACCCTGACCCCCCCGCCCCATCACCCCACCCTCTGAGCAAAGGCAGATGCTGGGGGGCTAGTCCCCAGCAACCCCCACGGTACCCCACCACACCAAACTCCTGTACCTTTCCCACCCCTGTAGCCCCCACCGCTGGTGCCCCCTCCCTCTCTGTCCTGACAACCCTCCCATCTCAGCACAGCCCTGTCAGTGGCACTGCGCCCCCCAATGTAGAGGTCTGGGGGGGTGAGAATATTGGGGTTGGGAATGGAGAGTGGTAGGGAGGGCAGGGGGAGCCAGAGCCCTGGGGGAGGGGGCTGAGGGCGGGAGGACAGAGGCCTGTGTGTGTCGGGGTTGGGGGAGGGAGGGTGCCCAGGTGGGTTCGTGGGTCCCACAGATGAGCAGAGACCAGTCCGTGAGGCCAAAGACATGGGGGGAGAGGGTGAGGAGTCCCAGGGGGGAAAGGCCCTGTGTCCCCCCACGCCCATCCTGAGCCAGTCCCTGCCCTGGGGCTGGATGGGAGCCAGTGGGAGCCCCCAGGAGGGGACAGACCCCTGCCCCATTCCCACCCCCTGAGCAGCCAGTCCCCCCAACCTCCATCTCCCACCCCTGCAGCCGGGCCAGGCTGGGATCTGGGTGGGACCCTTATCTCCTCACACAGGAATTTCCCCGGCTGTCAGCAACTTGCTGGGGCGGGAGCCAGGCTGGGATCGGAAACTGCCGGGATCTTCTCCAGGTGCTGCCAGGGCCCCACACCCCACAGCACCCCAGGTCTGCCCCCCAGCCTCTCCCCCATGCCACCAGGGGGCTGCAGGAGGGAGGAGACCCAGGGGCAGGGCTGGGACCCCCCATCACAGCAACCCCGAGAGTCCTGGAGGAGAGTGGGGTCTAGTGGGTTAGAGCAGGGGGGCTGGGAGCCAGGACTCCTGGGTTCTTTACCAGCTCAGGGAGGGGAGTGGGGGCTGGTGGGTTAGAGCAGCGGAGGTTGGGAGCCAGGACTCCTGGGTTCTCTCCCAGCTCTGGGAGGGGAGTGGGGTCTAGTGGTTAGAGCGGGGTGGTGGGGCTGGGAGCCAGGACTCCTGGGTTCTCTCCAAGCTCTGCGAGGGGAGTGGGGTCTAGTGGTTAGAGCAGCGGAGGTTGGGAGCCAGGACTCCTGGGTTCTCTCCCAGCTCTGGGAGGGGAGTGGGGTCTAGTGGTTAGAGCGGGGTGGTGGGGCTGGGAGCCAGGACTCCTGGGTTCTCTCCAAGCTCTGGGAGGGGAGTGGGGTCTAGTGGTTAGAGCAGCGGAGGTTGGGAGCCAGGACTCCTGGGTTCTCTCCCAGCTCTGGGAGGGGAGTGGGGTCTATTGGTTAGAGCGGGGGGGGCGGGGCTGGGAGCCAGGACTCCAGGGTTCCGTCCCCATGTTTGGCGGTTGCAGGAACATGAAAGGAGCAGTGAGGGGTGTACAAGGCCCAAGAAGCAGCAGCCCCCGTGGGAGCCCAGGGGAAGTCCGAGCGGTTATGGGAAAGCCGTGAGGATCTAGGGTTGCAGCTGTAAAAATAACAAGCCACAGAGGTTTGTGCAGAGCTCAGGAACGCCGGGCTGGGCGTGAACGGCCACTGGCTTGGCCGCAGAAACCCCACAGCCTGGCCAACAATATTCTCATTATGAGGAGGGGAAACTGAGGCACAGAACAGCACTAGAACCCAGGAGTCTTGGGCTCCCAGCCCCCCACTCCATGCTAATCACTAGACCCCACTCTCCACCCAGGAGTCCAGAACACAAAGGCCACTCTTCTTAAACCAGCTATTTCTTAATAGTGGGGGTTCCCGGGGCATGGGATATCGCAGGGCAGGCAGGGCTGTGTCTCGATGTCGGGGGTTCCAGCGGCTGGGACATGGAGGGGGATGGGGCCATGTCTCAGGGCTGGAGGTCCCGGCAACTGGGACATGGGGGCGCAACAGGGCTGTCTCTTGGGGCTGGTGGTCCTGGGGACTTGGACATGGGGAGGGGACATGGGGGTCCTCGCAGCTGGGACATGGGGGGGATGGGGCCGTGTCCCGTAGCTGGGGGTTCCGGTGGCTGGGACATGGGGAGGGGACAGGACCATGTCCCGGGGCTTGGGGTCCTGGTGCCTGGGACATGGGGAGGGGATGGGGCCCTGTCTCGGGACTGGGGGTCCCGGCAGCTGGGACATGGGGGGGACGGGGCCGTGTCCCAGGGTCGGGGTCCCCACACCTGCAATCCGGCGCTGCTCCGGCCCAGCGTGGGACACGTCTGCTCTCTCTGCTACCCCAGCTCATATCTCTGTCACGGAGTGTGGGGGAGTCCAGGGGCTGCACCCCTCTTCCTGGGATTCACTGTGACTCTCAGCCAGCCAGTAAAAGGGAAGGTTTATTGGACAATAGGAACACAGTCTAATACAGAGCTTGGGGGTACAACCAGGATCCCTCAGTCAAGTCCTTCTGGGGGAGCAGGGAGCTTAGACCCCAGCCCTGGGGTTCCCTGCGTTCCACCACCCAGCCCCAAACAGAAACTAACCCCCCCCAGCAGGCTCCCTGCTGTAGCCTTTGTCCACATTCCCAGGGCAGAGGTGTTACCTCCCCCTCCCCGTCCTGGCTCAGGTGACAGGCTCTCAGGTCTCCCACCCCCAGTGAAACCCCCCTGCCACATTCCCAGGTCAACACTCCCCCCTCCCTGCTGCGTCCCATCTCTCCCCCCTTCGAGACTGAACTGAGCGGGGTCACTCTGACCCGTGACCTGGGGAAGTTCAGGGCCCCCTCTCCGGGACAACGCGTCCGCTATCATGTTGGCACTTCCCTTCAGATGGACCACGTCCATGTCCTAATCCTGCAGGAGCCGGCTCCACCTCAGGAGCTTGACGTTCATAGAATCATAGAATCATAGAATATCAGGGTTGGAAGGGACCCCAGAAGGTCATCTAGTCCAACCCCCTGCTCAAAGCAGGACCAAGTCCCAGTTAAATCATCCCAGCCAGGGCTTTGTCAAGCCTGACCTTAAAAACCTCTAAGGAAGGAGATTCTACCACCTCCCTAGGTAACGCATTCCAGTGTTTCACCACCCTCTTAGTGAAAAAGTTTTTCCTAATATCCAATCTAAACCTCCCCCATTGCAACTTGAGACCATTACTCCTCGTTCTGTCATCTGCTATCACTAAGAACAGTCTAGATCCATCCTCTTTGAAACCCCCTTTCAGGTAGTTGAAAGCAGCTATCAAATCCCCCCTCATTCTTCTCTTCTGCAGACTAAACAATCCCAGCTCCCTCAGCCTCTCCTCATAAGTCATGTGCTCTAGACCCCTAATCATTTTTGTTGCCCTTCGCTGTACTCTTTCCAATTTATCCACATCCTTCTTGTAGTGTGGGGCCCTTTCATCTGGTGCAGCCAGGTCGGGGAGAGTGGTCGGTACACGGTGAAGTGTCGCTCGAAGAGATATGGCTCTAGTTTCTTGAGGGCCCACCCCATGGCCAGACACTCCTTCTCGATGGCCACGTAGTGTTGCTCCCGGGGTAGCAACTTCTTGCTCAGGTACACGATGGGGTGTCTCTCCCCCTTTTCATCCTCTTGCATTAACATCACCCCCAGTCCCATGTCTGAGGTGTCGGTGAACGCCATAAAGGGCTTGTCAAAGTCTGGGTTTGCCAGAACTGGGCCACTGACCAGAGCCTCCTTCAGTGCCCGGAAAGCCTCCTGGCACGGCTCGGTCCAGGCCACCTTGTCTGGCTTCCCCTTCTTGCATAGCTCGGTGATGGGGGTGGCTATGGCACTAAAGTGGGGCACAAACCTTTGGTAGTATCCTGCCAACCCAATAAAGGCTTGGACCTGCTTTTTGGTGTGGGGAGCGGGCCAGTCTCTGATCACCTCCACCTTCGCTGGTTCCGGCTTTAGGCGGCTGCTCCCCACTCGATGGCCCAGGTAGGATACTTCAGCCATCCCCACCTTGCACTTCTCTGCTTTTATGGTCAGCCCAGCCTCCTGGAGTCGGTCCAGCACTTGTCTAACTTGGGACACATGGTCCTCCCAGGTCTGGCTAAAGACACAGATGTCATCAATATACGCCACGGCAAAACTCTCCATCCCCCTCAGTAGCGGATCCACCAGGCGCTGGAAGGTGGCCGGCTCTCCCTTGAGGCTGAAAGGCAGGGTCAGGAACTCAGAGCCCCAGAGGGGTGATAAAGGCCGATTTCAGCCGGGCTTCTGCATCCAGCGGCACTTGCCAGTAGCCCTTTGTAAGGTCCATGGTGGTGAGGTATCGAGCTCCTCCCAGCTTGTCTAGGAGCTCGTCAGGCCTGGGCATGGGGTAGGCATCAGATACAGTGATGGCATTGAGCTTCCGATAGTCCACACAGAACCGGATCGACCCGTCCTTTTTGGGGACCAGCACGACCAGCGAGGCCCAAGGGCTGGCCGATGGCTGGATCACCCCCAAAGCCAGCATGTCCCGGACCTCTCTTTCCAGGCCCTGAGCCGTTTTCCTTGTGACGCGGAAGGGGGAGCATCTTATCGGCGGGCGCGACCCTGTCTGTACCCGGTGGACAGTCAGATTAGTGCGTCCAGGCTGGTTGGAAAACAGCTGTCGGTACGGATGCAGCACCCCCCCGATCTCAGCTTGCTGGGCAGGGGTGAGCTGATCCGAGGGGGGAATTGTTTCCAGGGGGGAACCAGCTCTGGTTCCAGGGAATAGATCTACTAAAGGGCCATCTCCCTGCTCCTCCCAATGTCCACACACGGCCAACACCACATTCCCCCTGGCATAATATGGCTTCATCATATTCACATCGTACACCCGGCGGTGGTGCGCCCGGTTCGACAGCTCCACCTCATAGTTTATCTCATTTAGCTGCTTGACAACCTTGAAAGGGCCCTCCCAGGCGGCCTGTGGTTTGTTCTTTCTCATGGGGATGAGAACCATCACCGGATCCCCGGTGGCGTAGGCGCAGGCCTGCGCCGTGCGGTCATACCAGACCTTCCGCTTCCTCTGGGCTCTGGCCAGATTCTCCGTGGCCAGGCCCATGAGTTCAGCAAGTCTCTCTCGGGAGGTCAGGACATAGTCCACCACTGACTCTCCATCAGGAGTGGCCTTCCCCTCCCATTCGTCTCTCATCAGGTCCAGGGGGCCCCTCACCCTCCTGCCATATAACAGTTCGAAAGGCGAGAACCCGGTAGACTCCTGGGGCACCTCCCTGTACGCGAACAGCAGGTGAGGTAAGTACTTGTCCCAATCCTGCGGGTGCTGGTTCATAAAGGTTTTCAGCATCATCTTTAGCATCCCATTGAACCTCTCCACCAGCCCATTGGACTGGGGGTGATACGCTGAGGCCCAGTTGTGCCGGACCCCACATTTCTGCCACAAGCACTGGAGCAGGGCCAACATGAAGTTGGCCCCTTGGTCTGTCAAGATTTCCTTGGGAATCCCACTCGGCTGAAAGTGGTCAGCAGCGCATCTGCCACGGTGTCTGCTTCAGTGGAAGCTCAGGGCTCTGCCTCGGGGTAGCGGCTGGTGAAATCTACCACCACCAGGATGTATTTCTTCCCCGACCGGGTCGTCTTGCTGAGAGGCCCCGCTATGTCCATGGCCCCCTTCTGGAAAGCTCCTCTATGATGGGCAAAGGTCTCAAAGCCGCTTTCCCCTTGTCCCGGGCCTTCCCCACCCTCTGACAGGGGTCACAGGATCGGCAATACTGCCGTACAGTGGTAAAGACCCCAGGCCAGTAAAAGTTCTGTAGCAGCCTCTGCCGGGTGCCCGGATTCCCTGGTGCCCTGAGAGGGGAATGTCATGGGCCAGGTACAGGAGCTTGCGGCGATACTTCTGGGGTACCACCAGCTGCCTCCTGACCCCACAGGACTCCACTTCCCCTGGGGGAGCCCATTCTCGGTACAGGAACCCCTCCTCCCACAGGAACCTCTCCTGGCAACCTCTCCTCATGGTCCGTCCCACACTGAGGTCGGCCAGGTCCCTGGGCTTCCGCCAGGAGGGATCTTTCTGCAACTCGGCCTGGAACTCAGCGGCTGGGGAAGGGATGGGGCCCGGTTCCCTCTCACTGGCTGGGTCTGAGGCCACAGCCTCTCTGAGCCGTGCCCCTCGGCGCTCCCTCCCCGCCAGGGTAGGGTCCTGCGCCTCTGGTGTGGTACCCTCCCCAAGGTCGGGGCGCAGTGCCCCTCGCCGGCTCTGGCTACGGGTCACAACCAGGGCGGTCTGGGGGTTGCTTGGCCAGTCCTCTAGGTCCCCTCCATCAAAACCTCAATGGGCAAATGGTGGTGCACCCCCACGTCCTTGGGGCCCTCCTTGGCCCCCCATTTCAGGTGTACCCTTGCCACAGGCACCTTGAATGGGGTCCCACCCACCCCCGTCAGGGTCAGGTAGGTGTTGGGCACCACCCGATCTGGGGCCACCACCTTGGGCTGGGCCAGTGTCACCTCCGCGCCCGTATCCCAGTATCCATTGACCTTCCTCCCATCCACCCCCATGGGAACAAGGCCCTCTCTCCGGAGGGACAGCCCCGCATCCACCCTGTAAACCGAGAACCCCGAGTCTGGAGCATCCAGCCCCCCACAGGAGCTGGCCTGGGGTACTCTTCCCTCCTGAGCAGGTGGTAAGCTGGCAGCCCCCCTTGCCTGGGTTGTCTGCCCCTCGTCCAGCTGGGTCCCTACCCAGTTAACCCTGGGTAGGTTGGGTCTGCTCAGTCTGTCCCTGAGCCTGGGGCACTGGGCCCCGTATGTGGCCTCTCTGGCCACAGTGATAGCAGCTCAGGTCACGTTGGTCCCCTCGAGTGGGTCAGAGGGTCCTGATGCCAGGCGTTCCCCTTGGGAGGGGGTTCTCCATATTTCACCACTGGGAAGTCCCATGGTGACTCTCTCTCTGCATCGTGGGGGGCCTGTTCTTTGGGGACTCCTCCCTGCTACCCCTGGACTAACTGTTCACAAACTTGTCAGCCAGATGCCCTGCATGCTGTGGGTTCTCCAGCTTTTTGTCCACCAACCATAGCCTCAGGTCGGAAGGGCACTGTTCATACAGTTGCTCCAGTACAATTAGGTCAAGCAGGTCCTCTTTAGCTTGGACCCCAGCTGCCCACTTGTGGGCATATCCCTGCGTTCGGTTGACCAGTTGTAGGTATGTGACCTCAGGCGTTTTACGCTGACTTTGGAACCTTTTCCGGTACATCTCGGGAGTCAGCCCAAACTCACGGAGCAGGCCCTTTTTGAACAGTTCGTAGTCCCCTGCCTCCGCCCCTGTCATTCGGCTGTACACCACAGTAAGGGGGTGAGAAACTGGAGCCTGTCTGCAGGGTCAACTCTGTGCATCTGGCAGGTATTCTCAAAGGCCATCAGGAAGCCATCTATGTCCTCCCCCTCCTTACGCTGGGCCAGGAAGCACTTATCAAAGCTCCTTGCAGTCTTGGGTCCCCCCTCACTCACCGCAGTAGGGGCCCCACTGCTCCTCAGCCTGGCCGGCTCCAGTTCATGTTGACGGTGCCTCTCCTTCTCCTCCCACTCATGCTGACGTTGCTTTTCATGATCCTCCAGCTCCATCATTTTCATCTCCCTCTCCCATTCCAGCTGCCTCCACTCCAGGGATGGGGAGCTCCGCTGGGAGGATCCCCTGCTGGCTGCCGGGGTCAGAGTGCTCTCGATATTCACTGGGCTTCTCTCAGGGACAGGGATCGGGTTGTCCAAGCCATCCTTCTCCTCCAACTGGGCAATCAGCTGTTCCTTGGTGGACCTCCCAAAGCGCAGCCCCCTCTGCCTGCACAGCTCCCCCAGGTCGCTCTTAAGGCGTTTAGCAAACATCTCCCTGCTGGCCACTCGCAGGCCTGGGCAGCTTTCCACGGTGTCCAGGGAGAACCCCTGGGGTGCCAGTCCTTCTTGAGGTCACCACCTCTTTGCCAGGGTCGAGCTGCAGACTCTTCCACCCCTGGGACCGCTCACTGCAATCCCCCGGGGGACCCTGTTACTGCAAAAGTCCTTCTCTCTGGTCACACACTCCCAGGGGTTAACCGCCCCGTGAAACCGTCTCTCTCTGAATCTTCAGCACGTCTGGTCCCCATCAATCCCCCTTCGTTTTACTGTTCCCCAGTCACTTACTGCAGGAAGCGCCGTTCACGGGGTGCAGTAGATCCCACCACTACCACCAGTTGTCATGGAGTGTGGAGAAGTCTGGGCCCTGCACCCCTCTTTCTGGGATTCACTGTGACTCTCAGCCAGCCAGTAAAAGGGAAGGTTTATTGGACAATAGGAACACAGTCTACAACAGAGCTTGTGGGTACAACCAGCACCCCTCAGTCAAGTCCTTCTGGGGGGCCGGGAGCTTAGACCCCAGCCCTGGGGTTCCCTGCGTTCCACCACCCAGCACCAAACTGAAACCAAAACCCCCCCAGCAGGCTCCCTCCTGCCGCCTTTGTTCACTTTTCCGGGGCAGAGGGGTTACCTCCCGGTCCCCCTCCTGGCTCCGGTGACAGGCTCTCAGGTCTCCCATCCCCTGTGAAACCCCCCTGCCACATTCCCAGGTCAACACTCCCCCTCCCTGCTGCGTCACACTCTCGCTCCCGGCTCCCTGCCAAGCTCCGGCTCTTGGACCGGTCTCCCCCGCCGGCTCCAGACACATTTTTGCAGCATGAATCCAGGTTTTTGTCGCGGGAGCCGGCACCAGGGGGCGTTGGGCTCCCCACACCTGCCCCACAGCCATGCAGCTCTGGCTGGCCGACCTGGGGTCCCAGCACCGGATCCTGCCCCTGCCTCCAGATCACAGGTGGGGTGGGACGGGGACCCTGTCTTGGTGCTGGGGGTCCCGGGGCATGTGAGTTGGAGTGGGGGGGCCTGTCTCGGTGATGGGGGTCCCAGGACTGGATTTGGGTTGCGGTTTGGTTGCGATTTGTTTTTTTCTCCCCCTTTGGCTCCTGGGGCTGTGAAGTTGGTTTCTGGCCGGAGTCTGAATTGGGCGCTACAGAAGAAGGGTCTTGGGGAGGGCCTTGGGGGGGTCCCTGGGGGGGGGTCTCTGTGCCCCCGTCACTAACTGCCTGCCCCTCCCCCACAGGTCTGCGCCCCCTCCAGCTGCGCCATGGGGCCCTGGCTCCTGCTGTTGCTCCTGCTGCTGGTGCAGGGGGCGCCTCCCCCCCCGGGCACAGGGCTCCTGGCCCCCCACCCCCGCCAGGCCCCCGCCAACGCCACCGTCTTCTCCCACATCTACAGTATCCGCCGTGGGGCGGCTGAGGGGGCCAGGGGGGCAGGGCCCGAGTCCCCACAGGAGGTGCTGGCCCCCCCAAGCCAGCAGCAGCCCCCCCGGCTCTACGAGCACACGCTGGAGGGGGACGAGAAGGTGGTCTTCACCCACCGCATCAACCTGCCCCCCCCGGCCTGCGACTGCGAGGGGGGGGGCGACGGCGGGGCCCTGCGGGAGGCACTGAGCCGGCTGCAGGCCCTAGAGACCCAGGTCCAGGCCCTGCAGGAGCAGTGTGGGGCCAAGGGCTGCTGCCCCTCCTCCGCCACCGCCCAGGCCGGCACAGGTGAGGTTGGGGGGCTGATGGAGGATATGGGGGGGCGGGGTGATGGAGAAGGGGGCAAGCGCAGGGACACCAGGAGGGAGGGGCTGATGGGAAGGGGGTGCGGCCATCAGGAGGGGGGGCATGGGGAGGGGGTGGGGACACAAGGAGGAGCAGGGGGAAGAGGCAGGGAGGGAGGGATATTGGGCGGAGTCAGAGGAGGGGGTCGGGTGTCCAAAAGGGGCAGGGCCACTGTGGGATGGGGCGGGGCCATAGAAAGGGGTGGGGACCTGGAGAGGAGTGGAGCAGTGGGAGGGGCAACAGAGGGAGGTGGGGCCAAAGGAGCAGGGAGGGCGTCAAAAAGGGGTGGAGCAAGGAAGATGCTGAGGGGCGGGGCCGAGGCAGGCAGGCAGCGCCCCCCAGTGGGCAGCAGGCGGGTTGCAGTTTCACCCCAGCCGCGTCTCCTTCCCTCCCTCCCCGCCGCAGGCCAGACGGACACCCAGAGCCTCTGCAGCCGGCACGGCACCTTCAACCTGGCCACCTGCGGCTGCGTGTGCCAGCCGGGCTGGGGCGGCCCCACCTGCGCGGAGCCGCAGTGCCCGGGGGGCTGCGGGGGCCGGGGCGAGTGCGTGGCCGGGCGCTGCGTCTGCCCCTCCGGCTTTGCCGGCGCCCGCTGCGAGACGCCCGTCTGCGCCGACGACTGCAACGACCAGGGCCGCTGCGAGGGCGGGCGCTGCGTCTGCTTCCCCGGCTACTCGGGGCCGGCCTGCGAGATGCCCGACTGCCCCGGCGACTGCCACGGGCACGGGCGCTGCCAGGACGGGCGCTGCGTCTGCAGACCCGGCTATGCCGGCCCAGACTGCAGCACCCGGGGCTGCCCCGGCGACTGCAGCGGGCGTGGGCGCTGCCTGAAGAACGGGGCTTGCGCCTGCCGCCGCGGCTACGCCGGGCCCGACTGCAGCCAGCCCGCCTGCCCCGGGGACTGCGGGGGGCACGGGGAGTGCCGGCTCGGGGAGTGCCACTGCCAGGAGGGCTACGCTGGCGAGGACTGCACCATGGGTACGGCCACCCTACCCACAATGCCCTGGGCCGCCCCAACCGCGCTACCCACAATGTCCTGGGCTACCCGAATCGCCCCAACCACCCTACCCACAATGCCCTGGGCCGCCCCGGCCACCCTACCCACAATGCCCTGGGCCGCCCCAACCGCGCTACCCACAATGTCCTGGGCTACCCGAATCGCCCCAACCACCCTACCCACAATACCCTGGGCCGCCCCGGCCACCCTACCCACAATGCCCTGGGCCGCCCCAACCGCGCTACCCACAATGCCCTGGGCCGCCCCAACACGCCTACCCACAATGTCCTGGGCTACCCGAATCGCCCCAACCGCCCTACCCACAATGCCCTGGGCCGCCCCGGCCACCCTACCCACAATGCCCTGGGCCATCACAGCCACCCTACCCACAGTGCCTTGGGCCATCGCAGCCACCCTACCCATAATGCCCTGGGCCACCCCAACCGCCCTACCCACAATCCCCCTCTGTGCCATACTCCTGAACCCACCATCCCCCTCTGTGCCCCACCCCTTACTCACAATCCCCCTCTGTGCCTGCTCCCCACATCCCTGGGCATCCATCCCTGAGGCGGGGTGTGGGGGCCCTGTCCTTGCCCTGCCCCCCATGTGGGGCAGCACTGGGCACCGAGCTGAAGGGCCTTTGTGCTGCTTAATCCTCTCCTGACCCATGGCCAAGGTGTGGGGGGAGCTCTCCCCAGATCTATATGGCAGCTGGTGCCCCCTTGCCCGGGACGTCCCGTCTCAGGGCACAGAGACCCCCTGTTAGGAGCTGCCCATCCCACAGCCGGGCAGGCCAAGATCAGCCTTGGCAGCGCGCCCCCTCCGGCTCCGGTTCCCCCGTAGAATCGGCCCCATTCATCCCGGCCGGGGGGGCGCGGTGCCGGGGGGGGCAGGGATCTGAGCCATGCTTGTTCCCCAAGGTGTTTGCTTTCCATCCCCGCCCAGGACGGGACAGAGATCAAAGACCGTGGCTGGATGGAGAGGGGAGACCCTGGGTGTGGACCAGCAGACAGGGCCTTTTCCCTCTATGGGGCAGGGGCAGGGGGCAGCTGTCTGGGGGGCAGGGGCCTGGGACACAGGGCCTGTCCCCTCTAGGGGGCGCCAGCCCCAGGGTGGGAGTCTGGCTGGCTGGGGACAGGGAAGGGGGTTCGGGGCACTCACCCCTTTCCCCCTGCAGAGATCCCGGCCGTGACGCTACGTGTGGGGCACCGGGACGAGGGCTCCTTCCGCCTGCAATGGACTCGCCCCAAGATCCATGTGGATGGATATGAAATTCACCTCGTTCCCACGGTAATGGGGTCCCAGGAGGGGTGTCAATCATCCCCTCCCCCCACTGCAGGGGAGCTGGTCCCGGATCTGGGCCCTGGAGAGCAGGGGATGTCAGTGGGGGAGGAGGGCGTGTGACCCCCCCAGCCCCCTCCCTGGGGAGCCTCACTTCTGGGAGGGGGCATTGGAAGGAAGGTGGGAAGAGGGGGTGGGGGTGCATGGGGTGGGGGTGCTGGGGAGACCCCCATCCCCTGACCCATCTGACCCCCAGCAGCGCCATGACACTGGTTTGGGGTCCTGGGAGGGGGGAGGTGCCTGAGAGGGCGGGGGGGCTGCATCCCCCAGCCCCTGACCCCCCCTTTCTCTCTCCCCCCAGGGGGACCCCGAGGGCGCCGAGTCCCTGCAGCTGCCTGGCTCGGCCACGTCCTTCGAGCGCTCGGGGCTGGACCCAGGCCAGGAGTTCAGCGTCACCGTCCGAGCCCAGCGGGACCAGCGCCTCGGGCCCCCCGCCACCCAGAGCGTCCGCACCCGTATGTGGTGGGAGGGACACAGCTGGGCGGCTGTTGGGGGGAGCTCTGGGGGGCAGGAGGTTTGGGGGCTGTGATGGGAGCCCAGGGAAGGTGTCAGTGGGGGGCTCTTTGGGATGGGGGCCCAGTGGGGGGAGGGGGCAGTATGGAGGGGGATTCTCTGGACTGGGGGCACAGTGGGGGGAGGGGATGCTGGGGGGAAGTTTAGGAGGCAGGGGGGTTCTCTGGGGAGGGGGCTCCCCTTCCCCACTCTCACCCCTCTCCCCCTCCAGGGATTGATGCGCCCCGCGACCTGCGCCCCACGGGGGCCACGGCCACCTCGCTGAGCCTGCGCTGGGAGCCCCCGGCCGCCGGGCCCGACAGATACACCCTGCGCTATGGCCCGGCGGGGCGGGACAGCACCGAGCCCCCCACCCGCCTGGTCCTGCCCCCCGACCGCACCACCCTCACCCTGACCGGCCTCCGCAGCACCACCCTGTACACCCTCACCCTGACTGCCCACCGCGGCCCAGAGCAGAGCCCTCCCGCCAGCGCCAGCGCCAGCACCGGTGGGTCCCACGGGCCCAGGGAGAGGGGCAGGGGATGGGGAGAGGGGACAGAGAAGGGAAAGAAGGAAATGAGAGAGGAGGACGAGTGAAGGAGGGAAAGCAGCAAGGACTGGAGTGTGGGAGCAGCGCGGACAGACGAGAGCGTCTGTCCGTCCATCCGTCCATCTGTCAATTCGTCCATCCATCCACCCACCCATCCGTCCGTCCCTCCATCCGTCCATCCAACCGTTCATTCACCTGTCCGTCCCTCCATCCATCCAATCGTCCATCGTCTGTCCGTCCGTGTGTCTATAAGGGAGCCAGACGTTTCTCCTTCTCTTCTCCCCACTCTTCTGCTCCAGGTTTTTCTTTCCCTCTCTCCCACAGCGAGTGATTTGTTCAGAGCAGGGCTGCCCGGGAGCCCGGTCGGAGCCAGCGCCTGCCCCTCCACCCCCCCCCACTCACCACCCGTCTACCCCTCCATTTAGGATCCGCAGGTCACGGAGCCAAGCGGCAATGGGGGGGTCGGACTAACCCAGTTCTCTTCCCTTCTCTCCTCTTCGCAGCTAGCTCACAGGCACCGGACGGGGAATTTCCCCTCCAAGGGCAGGGACTGGCTGGCTCAGGGGGGGTGAGGAATGGGTCACGGGCCTTTCCCCTCCAGGGCGCACCGGCTCTGATCCATCCCAGGGCGGGGGACTGGCTGGCTCAGGGGGGCAGGGAATGGGATCCCCTAATTGCACCAATATTTGCTCCTGGCAGCACCGATGCCCACCCTGCCCCTGCCTGGCCGGCCGCACCCAGAGCCCACGCGCCCCCCAGTGCCCCGTCTCCGGCCGCCTGGCCCCGTGGGGAAGCCGGGCCCCCGGCCCACCCCAGCCAACGCCTCCTCGGTCCCCAGCCAGCTCTTCTTCCGGACCATGACGCAGAACCTCACGGCCAAGCTGTCCCGGTACAACGGGACCCTGCTTCAGCGCCTGGAGAGCTACCTCCGCGCCACACGCTACCCGCTCCGCGGCAACCAAACCATCGCCACCGTGGCCAAGGTCATCTACCACTACCTGGTGCAGAGGAAGTCCCTGGAGGAACAGGAGATGGTCTACGTGGGGCTGGGCCAGCATTCGAAGGAGCTCGGGGCCATGGCACCCACTCCAGGGTACCCCATGGAGCAGCCCACAGGGCCCCCTGGCCAATTCCAGAAAGTTGGGGAGGTGGGCAGCATATTCTCAGAGGGCTCCCCCGGCTTGGACACAGGGCCCAGGGGCCACGCCAAGCCGGTGGTGGTGGCCCGCTCCCCTGGCGCCATTGTGGTCTCGCTGGAGGGCATGCGTGGCCACGCGGAGCGCATGGTGGTCCGCTACTGGCGGGTGGGCGACGGAGGAGGAGTGGGGGAGCTGGCGGTTCCCGGTGACGCCAGGGCGATTCGCCTCCACGGCCTGATGCCCGGCACCACCTACCAGGTGGAGATCCACGGCCTGGTCCAGGGGCGGCTGTCCAAGTCTTACTCCTTTGTCACCTCCACAGGTAGTGCTGGGGCGGGGGGTCCGACGCGGGGGCTCACTGCTCTGGCTCAGTAACCTCACCGGCCACGGTGCCGGCCATGCGCCCGCCTTGGCTGTTAACCGATGCCACCCGCTGGCGCTAACCCCCTCGGTTCTGCCCTCCTCTCTCCCGCAGGCTGCTGGCTGCTGCCCACAGGCCTGGCATGGCCATCGGACGGGTCGACTCCACCCTCCCCTTCCTCCATCCCCTTCCCGCCCTCTCTCTCCTCCGGCATTAACCCCACCCTTTCTCCTGCAGCTGGTTTGGCTTCCACCCGCTACCGGCCTCACGCCACGGACTCAATGGGGCACGGGGCCTGTCCCCTCTAAGGGGTGCCGACTCCCATCTGCCCCCAGGGGGAGGACTGGCTGCCTCAGGGGGGTGGGGAATGGGGCACGGGGTCTGTCCCCTTCTGGGGGATGCCGGCTCACATGTGGCCCCAGGGCAAGGACTGGCTGGCTCAGGGGGGTGGGGAATGGGGCACGGGGTCTGTCCCCTTCTGGGGGATGCCGGCTCCCATGTGGCCCCAGGGCAAGGACTGGCTGGCTCAGGGGGGCGGGGAATGGGGCACGGGGTCTGTCCCCTTCTGGGGGACGCCGGCTCCCATCTGGCCCCAGGGCGGGAACTGGCTGGCTCAGGGGGGCGGGGAATGGGGCACGGGGTCTTTCCCCTCTGGGGGGCGCCCTTTCACCCTTTCATGCCCCCCCAGCTCCAGAGGCATCCGGCACCGAGCAGCCCCCAGAGACCCCCATGTCCAGCCTCTCCCGCCCTGGGCCACCTCCAGGGGACCTGGCCGTGACAGACGTCTCCCCCGACCGGTTCCGCGTCACCTGGACGGCCACGACTGGCCCCTTCCAGCACTTCTTGCTGCGGTACCGGGAGCCCGGCTCTGTGGTGCCCCCCGGGCAGACCCAGGTGCCTGGGGGAAAGAGGAGTGTGATCGTCACCCAGCTGAGCCCCGGCACCGAGTACGAGGTGGAGCTGCGGGGGGTGGCACCTGACGGGACCATCTCAGAGCCCATCACCACCAGCGTGTGGACAGGTAACACCCCCGCCCCTTACTCTAGCCAGCCCTCTTCTGCGGGATCCTTCACCTCGTCCTTACAGCGAATCTTTGCAGGGCTATATGGATGCCTTGGAGAACCCAGGAGTCCTGGCTCCTAGGTCCCCCTCCCCACCCTGCTCTACCCACTAGCCCCCAGTCCCCTCTCAGGGCCAGGGAATGAATCCAGGAGTCCTGGCTCCCAGCCCCCTCTGCTCTAACCGTCTGACTCCCCTTCCTGCCCCTCCCAGAGAGCCCAGGCCCCCTGACCGTGGTACACGCTCTCTCTCTTGCAGCACCCCTTGGCAGGGGCCCCGGGCCAAACGAGTTGGGGGTCCTGGGGGTCCGGAACGTGACCAGTGATGGGTTTGGGCTGCAGTGGAGGGCGCGGAAGGGCCTGTTCCAGTCCTTCCTGCTGCGCTATGAAGATGCGTCCGGGCGCATGGGGCCCTGGGAGGCCGAGGTGCCGGCAGACCAGCGGGCGACCCGCGTCGGGGGGTTGCAGCCTGGCGCCGAGTACAATGTCACGCTGTATGGGGTGCACCGTGGCCAGCTCTCACCACCGCTCCGAGCCAGAGTCTGGACAGGTACCGCCAGCCCCTGCACGGCTCATGCCTCAGCTCCCTGCAGCCGGGGCAGCGAAAACTGCCCCTTGCTCTCTGCCCTGCCCACTCTAAGTCCTAACTCGGTACTTGCCCACCAGCCTGCTCTCCTTCCACAGTGTTTGGGGGCAGTGCCCAGGAGTCCTGGCTCCCAGCCCCCCTGCTCTAACCTACTAGCCCCCACTCCCCTCCCAGAGCCGGGCAGAGAACCCAGGAGTCCTGGCTCCCAGCCCTCGTGCTCTAACCCACCAGCCCCAATTCCTGTCCCTGAGCTCAGAGAGAACCCAGGAGTCCTGGCTCCCAGCCCTCCTGCTCTAACCCACCAGCCCCCACTCCTGTCCCAGAGCCGGGCAGAGAACCCAGGAATCCTGGCTCCCAGCCCGCCTGCTCTAACCCACCAGCCCCCGCTCCCCTTCAATGAGGCAAGGAGGGAGCAAGGAGCGGCCCCCGTAGGAAAACAGAAAGAAGGTGGCAGAGAAAGGGAGGTGTGTGCCGATGGGCAGAGGGTGAAATGAAGAAAGGGACAAAGGAAAGAAATAGAAGAAGGGAAACAAGTGAAGGGCGCGGGGGGTGACTGCGGGCAACGGTGACAGTAGGAAACTCGACAGACTAAAGAGAAATGTGCTGAAGAAAAGGAGAGACCTGGCTGACAGCATGGAGGAGAGGAAGAAGGAGACAGCGACAAGGGAGCGTGGCCGGGAACGGCAGGAGGCTGAGGGAGAGACGGGCCGGGACAGGAAGCAAGGCGCAGTGGAGAGTGTGGCAGGGAGAAAGGAAAAGGGACGAGTCACTCACGGCAGCAATGGGAGGGAGAGAACCAAAGCGATGGCATGGGAAAGATGGCAAACAGACGAGGGGCAGATACATGCAGCGATCCCACCCCACTTCCCCCTTCCTCCCGACCTCAGACCCTGGGGATGTTTCGGTGCAATACCACCCCCCACGGCATCTCCGCTACCCTTCCCCCACCCTACACCCTTGGCCCCACCCTGACCCAGAACTGATGGGACCATCCCTCCTGCCCTCTCCCTGCCAGCACCAGCAGAACCTGCCCCCCAGCTCAGCCTGGGAGAGCTCTCGGCCTCTGACGTCACCCACGACTCCACCCTGCTCTCCTGGACTGTCCAGGCCGGGGACTTCGACTCCTTCCTCCTCCAGTACAAGGAT
Organism: Dermochelys coriacea; assembly: GCF_009764565.3. NCBI lineage: Eukaryota > Metazoa > Chordata > Testudines > Dermochelyidae > Dermochelys > Dermochelys coriacea. The sequence goes on along the minus strand of NC_050081.1, from coordinate 39,156,180 downwards.
GCGGAGGGCAAACCCCAGGCGCTGCCCGTGGACGGGGGATCCCGCACGGTCACCGTCGCCAACCTGGCCCCTTCCCGCCGATACAAGTTCAACCTCTACGGCATCTCTGGCCGCAAGCGCCTCGGCCCCGTCTCCACTGACACTGTCACAGGTCAGTGGCTGGACCCGGGGCACCAGCCCCTTCCCCTCGTGCCCCTTTTGCTTTGCAGTGTGGTGGGGACCCTGACCACTGGGCTGGGACCTTCCCAAGAAGATGCTTCCAAGGAAATGAGAGAGGAGGACAAGATAAGGAGGGAAAGCAGCAAGGACTGGAGTGTGGAAGCAGCGTGGAGGGACGAGAACATCCGTCTGTCCCTCCATCCACCTGTCCATCCATCCATTCATCCACCTGTCCATCCATCCGTCCATCCACAAGTCCATCTGTCCGTCCAGCCATCCGTCCATCCATAACTAGATTGCTGGCCATTCAATGGATAGAGAGAAGAGAGTAGATAGGGATAGACAGACAGACAGCTGGATCAATATGCATTGGACAGGTTGAGCAAATAGAATGATGTGTATGGGAACAGATGGATGGGCAGATAAGTACATGAATGGATGTCTACAGGGGTGGATGGAGGGATGGAGGAGATGGCCATCGATGGATAGATAAAGGAGTGGGGATAGGTGGATGGACTGATGGAAGGGTGGATACATATGGATGGGGTGGATGGAGGGGATGGAAGGACAGAAGGGTGGGTACATATGTATGGATGTGGATGGATAGATGGATTGAAGGGTGGGTACATATCTATTGGAGGGGATGGATGGACGCACAGAGGGAAGGGTGGGTAGATATGTATGGGGATGGATGGAGGGACGGATGGACAGAAGGGTGAGTAGATATGTATGGGAGTGGATAGATGGATGGACGGAAATGTGGGTTTATATGTATAGATGTGGATGGATGGATGGATGGATGGACGGAAGAGTGGTACATATGTATTGGATGGGATGGATGGACAGATGGAAGGGTGGGTAAATATGTATGGGGGAGGATGAATGGAGGGATGGAAGAAAGGGTGGGTATATATGTGTGGGGGAGGATGGACGGAAGGTTGGGTACATATGTATGGGGGAGGATGGATGGAGGGACAGAAGGCAGGGTGGGTAGATATGTATGGGGGAGGATGGATGGAGGGATGGAAGGAAGGGTGAGTAGATATATATGGGGGAGGATGGATGGCGGGACAGAAGGAAGGGTAGGTAGATATGTATGGGGATTGATAGGGAGGATGCATAGAGGGACGGAAGGGTGGGTAGATATGTATGGGGGTGGATGGAGGGATGGACAGATGGAAGGGTGAGTAGATATGTATGGGGCTGGATGGGGGTTTTGGGGGAAGCACGGGTAGATGTGTATGTGTAACCCTTCTGCCAGGTACTTCCAGCAGCCACGAGGGCTGGGTTGGTTGTGGTGATGCATGCATGGACGGGTGGATGGATGGGTGCGTACAGGGATGGATGGAGGAGTGGTTGGGGATGGATGGGTGTGAATGGGGATCTTTCCATTGATGTTGGTGGCTTTGGTTCACCCCCTTCTCTTTCTCTCTCATTTGTTCTTCCTTCCCCCTCTCTCCTCCCGTCTGAGCTCAGTTCTCACCGAGGTTTGTGCCGGTTGATCTGGGCCGACCCCTCCATGGAGGCGGGGTGGCTGCAGAGAACCGAGGGATGTGGGATCCTCTTTGCAGAGATGCCCTGTCCATCTGTCTGTCCCCAGCTCCTCTTCCCAGCAGCAGGATCCAGCTGTGTCCTGGGACTGGTCTCTAGGGCTCCCTGCACCCTCGTCCCACTAATCTTCTCCGCTGATCCCCTTTGGCTAGGAACAACCCGGCCCCACAAGGACCTGGTGAGCTGCCTTCTTCCCCAGCCATGCCCTTATCCACCTCTTTGTTCCAGCCGCGGCGCCGAGGGAGGAGGAACCCACCCCCCAGCCCAGCCTGGGGGAGCTCTCGGCCTCCAACGTCACCCACGACTCCGCCCTGCTCTCCTGGACCGTCCAGGCCGGGGACTTCGACTCTTTCCTCCTCCAGTACAAGGACACGCAAGGCAACCCCCAGGCGCTGCCCGTGGATGGGGGATCCCGCACTGTCACCGTCGCCAAACTGGCCCCCTCCCGCAGATACAAGTTCAACCTTTATGGCATCTCTGGCCGCAAGCGTCTCGGCCCCGTCTCCACCAACACCGTCACAGGTCAGCGGCTGCTCCGGGTGCGCAGCTCCATCCCCTTTGGCCCCCTTTGCTTTCCAGTGTGACGTAGACGCTGAACACTGGGCCAGGACGTTCCCAAGAAGATGCTTCCAAGCCTCCTGCCTCCACTACCAGATTACCAGCCATTCAATGGATAGAGAGGAGAGTGGATAGGCACGGGGGTGACGGATGGATGGCTGGATGGATAGACAGACAGACAGCTGGATCAGTGTGCATGGGACAGGTTGAGTGACTGGAATGATGTGTATGGAAACAGATGGATGAACAGATAAGTACATGAATGGGTATCTACAGGGGTGGATGGAGGGATGGAGGAGATGGTCATTGATGGATAGAGAGAGGAATGGATTTGTATGCGGATGGCTGGATGGATGGGCAGGTGGGCAGATATGTATGGGGATGGATGGATGGACAGACAGACGGAAGGGTGGGTAGAGATGTATGGGGGTAGATGGATGGATGGATGGGTGTGTATATATACATGGGGATGAATGGGTGGGCGGACAGACGGAAGGGTGGGTAGGATATGTATGGGGGTGGATGGAGGGATGGACAGATGGAAGGGTGAGTAGATATGTATGGGGCTGGACGGGGGTTTTGGGGGAAGCACGGGTAGATGTGTATGTGTAACCCTTCCGCCAGGTAGTTCCAGCAGCCACAAGGGCTGGGTTGGTTGTGGTGATGCATGCATGGACAGGTGGATGGATGGGTGTGTACAGGGATGGATGGAGGAGTGGTTGGGGATGGATGGGTGTGAATGGGGATCTTTCCATTGATGTTGTTGGCTTTCGTTCATCCCTTTCTCTTTCTCTCTCATTTGTTCTTCCTTCCCCCTCTCTCCTCCCGTCTGAGCTCAGCTCTCACCGAGGTTTGTGCTGGTTGTTCTGGGTCGACCCCTCCATGGAGGTGGGGTGGCTTCAGGGAACCAAGGGATGTGGGATCCTCTTTGCAGAGATGCCCCGTTCATCTGTCTGTCTCCAGCTCTTCTTCCCAGCAGCAGGATCCAGCTGTGTCCTGGGACTGGTCTCTAGGGCTCTCTGCACCCTCATCTCACTAATCTTCTTTGCTGATCCCCTTGGCTAGGACCAACCTGGCCCCACAAGGACCTGGTGAGCCGCCTTCTTCCCCAGCCATGCCCTTATCCACCTCTTTGTTCCAGCCGCGGCGCCGAGGGAGGAGGAACCCACCCCCCAGCCCAGCCTGGGGGAGCTCTCGGCCTCCAACATCACCCACGACTCTGCCCTGCTCTCCTGGACCGTCCAGGCCGGGGACTTCGACTCTTTCCTCCTCCAGTACAAGGACGCGGAGGGCAACCCCCAGGCGCTGCCCATGGATGGGGGATCTCGCACCGTCACCGTCGCCAACCTGGCCCCTTCTCACAGATACAAGTTCAACCTCTACGGCATCTCTGGCCGCAAGCGCCTCGGCCCCGTCTCCACCGACACCGTCACAGGTCAGCGGCTGCTCTGGGGGTGCAGCTCCCTCCCCTTCGACCCCCTTTGCTTTCCAGTGTGACGTGGACGCCGAACACTGGACCAGGATGTTCCCAAGAAGATGCTTCCAAGCCTCCTGCCTCCACTACCAGTTTATTGGCCATTCAATGGATAGAGAGGAGAGTGCATAGGCACGGGGGTGACGGATGGCTGGATGGCTGGATGGATAGACAGACAGACAGCTGGATCAGTGTGCATGGGACAGGTTGAGTGACTGGAATGATGTGTATGGAAACGGATGAACAGATAAGTACATGAATGGGTTTCTACAGTGGTGGATGGAGGGATGAAGGGGATGGTCATCGATGGGTAGATAGAGGAATGGATTTGTATGGGGATGGCTGGATGGATGGGCAGGTGGGAAGATATGTATGGGGGTGGATGGCTGGATGGACAGACGGAAGGGTGGGTAGATATGTATGGGATGGATCGGTGCGTACAGGAACGGACGGAGGAATGGTTGGGGATGGATAGGTGTCAACGGGGATCTTTCCATTGATGTTGGTGACTTTGGTTCACCCACTTCTCTTTCTCTCTCATTTGTTCTTCCTTCCCCTTCTTTCCTCTCATCTGAGCTCAACTCTCACTGAGGTTTGTGTTGATCGCTCTGGGCCAACCCCTCCGTGGAGGTGGGATGGCTGCAGGGAATCCCGAAAAGTGGGGTCCTTTTTCCACACATGCCCCATCAATCTTTCTGTCCCCATCTCTCCTTTCCAGGAACAGGAGCCAGCTGTGTCCTGGGGACGGCCCTTGGGGTTCCCTGCACCTTGTCCTTGCTAATCCTCTCTACAGATCCCCTCTGGCTAGGAATTACCGAGGGCCTCATGGTCCCAGTGAGCCATTTCCTATCTCATCCAGGTCCTTCACCCCCCTCTCTCTGTTCCAGCTGCAGCGCCGAGGGAGGAGGAACCCGTCCCCCAACCCAACCTGGGGGAGCTCTCGGCCTCCGATGTCACCCACAACTCCATCCTGCTCTCCTGGACCGTCCAGGCCGGGGACTTCGACTCCTTCCTCCTCCAGTACAAGGACGCGGAGGGCAACCCCCAGGCACTGCCCGTGGACGGGGGATCCCGCACAGTCACTGTTGCTAACCTGGCACCTACCCGCAGATACAAGTTCAACCTCTACGGCATCTCCGGCCGCAAGCGCCTCGGCCCCGTCTCCACCAACGCTGTCACAGGTCAGGAGCTGCTCCCAGGGTGCTGGCCCCTTCCCCTCCCGCCCCCTTTGCTTTGCATTGTCAGGGACGCCATCCACTGGGCCAGGCTTCCAAGCCCCCAGCCTCCAGAAGCTGAGTTCCGGTCATTCAATGCCATTTTGTTGCCCAATCACTTAGTTTTGTGAGATCTTTTTGAAGTTCTTCACTGTCTGCTTTGGTGTTAACTATCTTGAGCAGGTTAGTATCATCTGCAAAATTAGCCACCTCACTGTTTACCCCTTTCTCCAGATCATTTATGAATAAGTTGAATAGGTTTGGTCCTAGGACTGGCCCTTGGGGAACAACACTAGTAACCCCTCTCCATTCTGAAAATTGACCATTTATTCCTACCCTTTGTTCTGTCTTTTAAGCAGTTCTCAAGCCATGAAAGCCATCTTCAGCAATAAGGACAGGGTGTGTATGTTGATAGATGGATGGATGGACGGACATATGGTATGGGGGTGGATGGATGAGTTGGTATGTATGGAGATGGAGGGATGGATAGATGGGTGTGTATGCAGATGATGGAGGAGTGGTTGGGGATGATTTTGTGTCAGTGGGGATCTTTCCATTGACGGTGACTTTGGTTCACCCCATTCTCTTTCTCTCTCATTTGTTCTTCCTTCCCTCTTTCTCCTCTTATGTCTCAGCTCAGCTCTCACCGTGGTTTGTGCTGGTTGCTCTCGCCCAACCCCGCCACGGAGGTGGGGTGGCCGCCGGGAACCTAGGAATGTGGGATCATCTTTGCATACATGCCCCGTCCATCTGTCTGTCCCCAAATCTCCTTCCCAGCAGCAGGATCTGGCTGTGTCCTGGGGCTTGTCTGTGGTTTCCCTGCACCTTCCCTCCACTAATCCTCTCTGCAGATCCCATCCAGCTAGGAATAACCCAGCCCCAGAAGGACCCGGAGAGCTGACCCTACCCCGGCTGCACCCTTCACCCCCCCTCTCTCTGTTCCAGCCGTGGCACCACGGGAGGAGGAACCCGCCCCCCAGCCCAGCCTGGGGGAGCTCTCGGCCTCTGACGTCACCCACGACTCCGCCCTGCTCTCCTGGACCGTCCAGGCCGGGACCTTCGACTCCTTCCTTCTCCAGTACAAGGACACAGAGGGCAAACCCCAGGCACTGCCTGTAGATGGGGGATCCCTCACGGTCACCATCACCAACCTGGTCCCTTCCCACAGATATAAGTTCCACCTCTACGGCATCTCTGGCCACAAGCACCTTGGCCCCATCTCCACCGACGCCGTCACAGGTCGGCAGCTGCTCCTGGGGTGCCGGCCCCTTTCTCTCCCGCCCCCTTTGCTTTCCAGTGTCAGAGACACCGTCCACTGGGCCAAGCACTTCCCAGAAAGATACTTCCTATCCTCCAGCCTCCACAAGCAGATTGCCAGCCATTCAATGTGTAGAGAGAGGAGTGTGGATGGGGATGGATGCGTGGATGGATAGACAGACAGCTAGATGGATGTGTATAGGGCAGATTGACTGAATGGATAAGAACATAAGAATGGCCCTACTGGGTCAGACCAAGGTCCATCTAGCCCAGTATCCTGTCCTCTGACAGTGGCCCAGTGCCAAGTGCCCCAGAGGGAATGAACAGAACAGGGAATCATCAAGTGATCCATCCCCTGTCGACCATTCTAGCTTCTGGTAAACAGAGGCTAGGGACACCATCCCTGCCCATCCTGGCTAATAGTCATTGATTGACCTATCCTCCATGAATTAATAGATGTGTATGGGGCGGATGGATGAATTAATAGGTAGATGGATGGCTGTCTATGATGGTGGATAAAGATGGATGGATGGATGGAGGGGATGGTAATGGATGGATAGACAGAGGAATGGATATATAAGGGGATGGACAGATGGGTGGGTGGATGTGTAAGGGGATGGATGGATGGGCAGGTGAATGGATGCATAGGGGAATGGATGGACAGACAGACTGGTGCAGGTGTGTGTATGGCAAGTGATGGATGGATGGATGGATGGATGGATGGATGGATGGATGGATGGACAGAAGGCTGGGTGGATGTGTTTGGTGATGGATGAATGGACGTACAGACTGTAGAGTGGTTGGATGGGTGTTTTGGGGGATCATGGGTACATGTATATTTGTAACTCTGTGGCCAGGTTGCATTATCAGCTATAAGGACAGGGTCGGTAAGGTGATAGATGCATGGATGGATGAACGTATGGTATAGTGATGGACCGATGGATGGATGTGTATGGGGATGGAGGAGTGTCTGGGGCTGGATGGGTGTCATCTATTAACATTGGTGGTTTTGGTTCACCTCCTTTTCTTTCTGTCTCGTTTCTTTTTCCTTCCCTCTGTCTCAAGTCAGCTCTCACCAAGGTTTGTGCCGGTCGCTCTCGGCTGAACCCTCCCACGGAGGTGGGATGGCTGCGGGGAACCTGGGAATGTGGGATCCTCTTTGCAGACATGCCCCATTCCTCTGTCTGTCCCCAGCTCTCCTTCCCAGAAGCAGGATCCGGCTGTGTCCTGGGACAAGTCCTTGGGGCTCCCTGCACACTCCCACCGCTAATCCTCCCTGCAGATTCCCTCTGGCTAGAAATAACCCAGCCCCCCAAGGTCCCAGTGAGCCATCCCCCACCCTGGCTTTCCCCTTCACCCCCCTCTCTCTGTTCCAGCCACGGCGCCGAGGGTGGAGGAACCCGCCCCCCAACCCAGCCTGGGGGAGCTCTCGGCCTCCGATGTCACCCACGACTCCATCCCGCTCTCCTGGACTGTGGAGGAAGGCACCTTCGACTCCTTCCTCCTCCAGTACAAGGATGCGGAGGGCAACCCCCAGGCGCTGCCCGTGGATGGGGGATCTCGCACGGTTACCGTCGGCAACTTGGCCCCCTCCCGCAGATACAAGTTCAACCTCTACGGCATCTCTGGCCGCAAGCGCCTCGGCCCCGTCTCCACCGACGCCGTCACAGGTCAGCAGGGTGACACTGATGCCAACCATGGGGCTGGGACATTTGCAGGAAGATGCTTCCAGGCCTCCAGCCTCCAGAAGTAGCATGCCGGCCATTCAATGAGTAGAGAGGAGTGTGGATGGGGATAGATGGATGGATGGATGTCTATGGGGCAGGTTGAGTGAATGGACAGATGCGTATGGGGACGGATGAATGAATACAAAGGTAGATGAATGGCTGTCCACAGGGGTGGATGGATGGATGGATGGGTGGGTCCGGGGATGGATGGGTGTCAATGGGGATCTTTCCATTAAAGTTGGTGACTTTGGTTCACTCCCTTCTCTTTCTCCCTCATTTGTTCTCCCTTCCCTCTCTCTCCTCCCGTCTCAGCTCAGCTCTCACCATGGTTTGTGCAGGTCACTCTGGGCCGACCCTGTGACAGAGGCGGGATGGCTGTGGGGAACCGGGGAATGTGGGATGCTCTTTGCAGACATGCCCCGTCCGTCTGTCTGTCCCCAGCTCTCCTTCCCAGCAGCAGGATCCGTCACTGTCCTGGGGCCAGTCTGTGGGTTCCCTGCACCCTCCCCGCACTAATCCTCTCTGCAGATCCCCTCTGGCCTAGGAATAATGATGCCCCACAAGGACCCGGCGAGCTGCCTCCCACCCTGGCTGCGCCCTTCACCCCCCTCTCTCTGTTCCAGCCGTGGCTCCGCGGGAGGAGGAACCCGCCCCCCAGCCCAGCCTGGGGGAGCTCTCGGCCTCTGATGTCACCCATGACTCCGCCCTGCTCTCCTGGACCGTCCAGGCTGGGGACTTCGACTCCTTCCTCCTCCAGTACAAGGACGCGAAGGGAAAACCCCAGGCACTGCCCATGGACAGGGGATCCCGCACGGTCACTGTCACAAACCTGGCCCCCTCCCGCCGATACAAGTTCAACCTCTACGGCACCTCCGGCCGCAAGCGCCTTGGCCCCGTCTCCACTGACGCCGTCACAGGTGAGCAGCTGCTCTTGGGGGCGCTGGCGCATTCCCCTCCCTTTGCTTTGTGTGATGTGGACGCCAAACACTGGGCTGGGACATTCACAGGAAGATTCTTCCAAGCCTCCAACCTCCAGAAGCAGACTGCGGGTATTCAGTGGCTAGAGAGAAAAGTGTGGATGGGGATGGATGGATGGATGTCTATAGGGCAGGTTGAGTGAATGGACAGATGTGTATGGGGACAGATGGATGAATACAAAGGTAGATGAATGGCTGTCTACAGGGGTGGATGGATGGATGGAGGGGATGGTCGGATAGATAGAGGAATGGATGTGTAAGGGGATGGACGGGTGGATGGGCTGGTGGGCGGATGTTTATGGGGATGGACGGAGGGACAGGCAGGTGGGCGGATGTGTATGGGGATGGATGTCTGTTTTTGGAGATGCACGCATTGAGGTGTACGTGTATGTACGTGTAACCCTTTTGCCAGGTGATACTGGCAGCCATAAGGACTGTGTTTCATATGGTGATGGATGCATAGATGGTTGGACAGACAGCTGGTATGGTGATAGATGAATGGATGAGTGTTATGGGGATGGATGGGTGTGTGTGTGGAGGAATGGATGGAGTGCTTCGATTTGGTTGGATGGATGGATAGAGGGATTGATGGATGGAGGGGATGGTAATAGATGGATAGAAAGAGAAATGTGGATATGTAGAGAGGGATGGAAGGGTGGGTGGATGTGTTTGTGGATGGATGGATGGACGTACAGATGGTAGGCTGGGTGGATGTGTGTGGCGATGGATGGGTGTTTTAGGGGATTCATTTGTAGATGTGTATGTGTGTCAGGGTTCCTTCCCCATACTGAACTCTAGGGTACAGATGAGGGGACCTGCATGAAAGACCCCCAAAGCTTATTCTTACCAGCTTAGGTTAAAAACTTCCCCAAGGTACAAACTTTGCCTTGTCCTTGAACCCTATGCTGCCACCACCAAGCATGTTAAACAAAGACCAGGGAAAGAGCCCACTTGGAGATGTCTTCCCCCCAAAATATCCCCCCAAGCCCTACACCCCCTTTCCTGGGGAAGGATTGAGAATAATATCCTAACCAATTGATTACAAAATCATCAAAGACCCAAACCCCTGGATCTTGGAACAATGGAAAAATCAGTCAGGTCCTTAAAAGAAGGATTTTATTAAAAAAAAAGAAAGGTAAAAATCATCCCTGTAAAATCAGGATGGAAAATACTTCACAGGATATTCAGATTCAAAACACAGAGGATCCCCCTCTGGGCAAAACCTTAAAGTTACAGAAAACAGGAATAAACCTCCCTCCTAACACAGGGAAAATTCACATTAAACAAAAGATAAAGTAACCCACCTTGCCTGGCTTACCTCTACTGGTTGCAATATTGGAGACTTGGATTAGGGTGGGTTGGAGAAGATGGATTTCTGTCTGGCCTCTCTCAGTCCCAAGAGAGAACAACCCATAAACAAAGAGCACAAACAAAAGCCTCCCCCCCTCCAAGATTTGAAAGTATCTTGTCCCCTTATTAGTCCTTTGGGTCAGGTGCCAGCCAGGTTAGCTGAGCTTCTTAACCCTTTACAGGTAACAGGAGGTTGCCTCTGGCCAGGAGGGATTTTCTAGCACTGTGTACAGAAAGGTGGTTACAGATGTGTATGTGTAACTCTGTGGCTAGGTCACATTGTCAGCAAGAAAGACTGGGTGGGTAAGGTGATAAATGAATGGATGGATGGACGTATGGTATAGTGATGAATGGATGGATGGATGGAGGGATGGGTGCATATGGTGATGGAGAAATGGATGGAGGAACATCTGGGGCTGAATGGGTGTCAGTGGGGATCTTTCCATTGATGGTGGCTTTGGATCACCCCCTTCTCTTTCTCCTTCCCAGCAGCAGGATCTGGCTGTGTCCTAGGGCCTGTCCCTTTGGCTCCTTGCACCCTTCCTCCGCTAATCCTCTCTGCAGATCCCATCTGGCCTAGGAATAACCCCACCCTCCAGGACCCAGTGAGCTGCTCCTGCTGACCCTGCCCTTCACCCCCCTTTCTCTGTTCCAGCCGCAGCACCGCGGAAGGAGGAACCTGCCCCCCAGCCCAGCCTGAGGGAGCTCTCAGCCTCCAATGTCACCCACGACTCCATCCTGCTCTCCTGGACCGTCCAGGCTGGGGACTTTGACTCCTTCCTCCTCCAGTACAAGGACGCGGAGGGCAAACCCCAGGCGCTGCCTGTGGACGGGGCATCCCGCACGGTCACTGTCACCAACCTGGCCCCCTCCTGCAGATACAAGTTCAACCTCTACGGCGTCTCCGGCCACAAGCGCCTCGGCCCCGTCTCCACCGACGCCATCACAGGTCAGCAGCTGGACCTGGGGTACCAGCCCCTTTCCCACCCCCCTTTGCTTTACAGTGTCAGGGACTCTTTCCACTGGGCCAGGACCTTCCCAGGAAGACGCTTCCAAGCCTCCAGCCTCCTCAAGCAGATTGCCGGCCACTCAGTGGGTAGAAGGAAGAGTGTGAATGGGGATGGATGGATAGACAGACAGCTGTATAGATGTGCATGGGGCAGGTTGAGTGAATGGATAGATGTGTATGGGGATGGATGGATGAATTAACAGGATGTCTTTGCGGGTGGATAGAGATGGATGGATGGAGGGGATGGTAATGGATCCATAGAAAGAGGAATGGATATATATGAGGATGGTCAGATAGATGGGGGGTAGGCAGATGTGTAGCTGATGGATGGACAGTCGGACTGGTGGGTAGGTGTGTATGGCGACTGGTGGATGGATGGATGCCTGAGTGGATGTGTATGGGGATGGACAGACGGAGAGACTGGTGGATGGATGTTTATGGGGATCGATGGATGGACGTACAGACATGGTGGATGTGTGTGGGAATGTATGGGTGTTTTGGGAGATTGATTTATAGATGTGTATGTGTAACTCTGTGGCTAGGTCACATTGTCAACAAGAAAGGCTGGGTGGGTATGGTGATAGATGCATGGATGGATGGGTGGATGGTATAGTGATGGATGGAGGGAGGGATCTGTATCACGATGGAGGGATGGATGGAGGAGTGTCTGGGGCTGGATGGGTGTCAATGGGGATCTTTCCATTGATGGTGGTGGTTTTGGTTCACCCCCTTCTCTCTCTCTCATTTGTTCTTCCTTCCCCCCTCTCCTCCCGTCTCAGCTCAACTCTGCCCGTGGTTTGTGCCGGTCACTCTGGGCCGACCCCTCCATGGGGAGGGATGGCTGCGGAGAACCCAGGAATGTGAGATCCTCTTTGCAGACATGCCCCGTTCCTCTGTCTGTCCCCAGCTCTCCTTCCCAGAAGCAGGATCCGGCTGTGTCCTGGGACAAGTCCTTGGGACTCCCTGCACCTTCCCCCCGCTAATCCTCCCTACAGATTCCCTCTGTCTAGAAATAACCCGGCCCCCCAAGGTCCCAGTGAGCCATCCCCCACCCTGGCTTTCCCCTTCACCCCCCTCTCTCTGTTCCAGCCACGGTGCCGAGGGAGGAGGAACCCGCCCCCCAGCCCAGCCTGGGGGAGCTCTCAGCCTCCGATGTCACCCACGACTCCATCCCGCTCTCCTGGACTGTGGAGGAAGGCACCTTCGACTCCTTCCTCCTCCAGTACAAGGATGCGGAGGGCAACCCCCAGGCGCTGCCCGTGGATGGGGGATCTCGCACGGTTACCGTCGGCAACTTGGCCCCCTCCCGCAGATACAAGTTCAACCTCTATGGCATCTCCGGCCGCAAGCGCCTTGGCCCCATCTCCACCGACGCCGTCACAGGTCAGCAGCTGGACCCGGGATACCAGCCCCTTTCCCACCCCCCTTTGCTTTGCAGTGTCAGAAACACTGACCACTGGGCCAAGACCTTCCCAGGAAGACGCTTCCAATCCTCGAGCCTCTGTAAGCAGATTGCCGGCCACTCAATGGGTAGAGAGAGGAGTGTGGATGGGGATGGATGGATAGACAGACAGCTGAATCGATGTGTCTTGGGCAGGTTAACTGAATGGATAGATTTGTATGGGGATGGATGGATGGATGGATGGATGGAGACGATGGTAATGAATGGATAGAGGAATGGGTATATATGGGGATGGACGGTGGATGGATAGACGGTAGGGTAGGTGGATGTGTGTGGGGATGGATAGAGCTTCCAGAGGGCACCAAGGGCTCCTTTGGCATAGATAGCGAGGCGTATGAGGCCATGCCTGTTGAAGTGAAGCTGTTACCCCGGAAGCTCGAATTCTTCTGTGACCCCAGAAGGAGAGAACAGATGCTCCAGCCTGCAGTGCAGTGAGAAGTCACCTCAGAGGGACCAGTCTCATCAGGATCTTTGGGGTCACTCAAGAGAGCACTAAGCTGATTAACCCCATAGAGTCATTAGTTACTTGGCCAGTAAACACACAAGGTATTGGCACTTTGGTGGGAACTGCTAACTTGGCAAGTACCAAAGAGGTAAAAAGTATAAATTTGACTCTGAGATCAAGTTAGTGGTGTCTGTTTTTTTTGTTTTTTGTTTTTGTTTTGTTTTTTTTTTTAAAGAAGCCCTCACTGTTCCACGTACGGTACTACAGGTGAGTGCTGTAATATATGCTACCGTTCTACTGCAAGTGTTTATTAAAGTGAAATGAAAACACACTTCTGTGGGTTTGAGAGTTTAGAGCCACCTTTCTTACCTGTGTTTAGAGCTGCGAATTCTGGGAGTTATGGAAAACTATGAACAAGATGCTGCTAGGGTTAATGGGAGGGGAGTTCATAAAATTCAGGAATTGCCACACAAGAACAGATACATGGGTTAGCTAGTCCAGTCTCCCATCTCCTTTTGTCAGTGATGGATGCTTTGGAGGAAGGCCACAATGTACTTACATAATGGGGGAGGGATAGCTCGGTTTGAGCATTGGCCTGCTAAACCTAGGGTTGTGAGTTCAATCCCTCTGGGGGCCATTTAGGGGCCTGGGGCAAAAATGGGGATTGGTCCTGCTTTGAGCAGGGGGTTGGACTAGATGATCTCCTGAGGTCCCTTCCAACCCTAATATTCTATATGATTCTATAAGGGTGGACGTATAGACGGTAGGGTGGGTGGATGTGTGTGGGGATGGATAGAAGGGTGGACATACAGACGGTAGGGTGGGTGGATGTGTGTGGGGATGGATAGATATTTTGGGGGATTCATGGGGGGAAGTGTGGCCAGGTGGCATTGTGAGCAATGGGACTGGTTGAGTATGATGATAGATGCATAGCTAGATGGATTTATGATATGGTGATCGATGGATGTATAGGTTTGTGTTGGGCTGGATGGGTGTCAGTGAGGATCTTTCCATTGATGGTGGCTTTGGTTCAGCCCCTTCTCTCTTGCTGTCATTTGTTCTTCCTTCCCTCTCTCTCCTCCCGTCTCAGCTCAGCTCTCACCGAGTTTTGTGTCGGTCACTCTGGGCCGACCCCTCACGGAGGTGGGATGGCCACAGGGAACCTTGGAATGCAGGACTCTCTTTGGAGACATACCCCGTGCGTCTGTCTGTCCCCAGGTCTCCTTCCCAGCAGTAGGATCCATCACTGTCCTGGGGCCGGTCCCTGGGGCTCCCTGCCCCCTCCCCTGCTAAGTCTCTCTGCTGATCCCCTCTGGCTGGCAATAACCCACTCCCACAAGGATCCGGCAAGTGTTCCTGCTGGCCATGCCCTTCACCCCCCTCTCTCTGTTCCAGCCAAGGCACCACGGGAGGAGGAACCCACCCCCCAGCCCAGCCTGGGGGAGCTCTCAGCCTCCAGCGTGACCCACGACTCCGCACTGCTCTCCTGGACCGTCCAGGCTGGGGACTTCGACTCCTTCCTCCTCCAGTACAAGGACGCGGAGGGCAAACACCAGGCGCTGCCCATGGACAGGGCATCCCGCACGGTCACTGTCACCAACCTGGCCCCCTCCCGCCGATACAAGTTCAACCTCTACGGCGTCTCCGGCCGCAAGCGCCTCGGCCCCGTCTCCACCGACGCCGTCACAGGTCAGCAGCTGCTCCCGGGAACTGGCTTCCATGACCTGTCTATGGCCATTCAACAGATGGAGAGAGAAAGAGAGAGAGAGAGAGAGAGAAGGTTGTGTGTTCACATAGCTGGACAGAGGGGTGTTGGTTGGTGGATGGATAGAGGTGTGGATGGATGCATATGGATCAGTGGCAGGATGGAAGGACGCGTGGAGATTGATGGCTGTGTATTCTGGGGTGTATGGGGCCGGATAGGTAGATGGGTGGATGGCTGTGTGTTCTGGGGTGTATGGGGACAGATAGGTAGATGTGTGGATATCTGTGTGTTTTGGGGTGTATGGGGACGGATAGGTAGATGGGTGGATGGCTGTGTGTTATGGGGTGTATGGGGACGGATAGGTAGATGGGTGGATGGCTGTGTGTTATGGGGATGGATAGGTAGATGTGTGGATATCTGTGTGTTCTGGGGTGTATGGGGACGGATTGGTAGATGGGTGGATGGCTGTATGTTCTGGGGTGTATGGGGATGGATTGGTAGATGGGTGGATGGCTGTGTGTTATGGGGACGGATAGGTAGATGTGTGGATATCTGTGTGTTTTGGGGTGTATGGGGCCGGATAGGTAGATGGGTGGATGGCTGTGTGTTCTGGGGTGTATGGGGACGGATTGGTAGATGGGTGGATGGCTGTGTGTTCTGGGGTGTATGGGGACGGATAGGTAGATGGGTGGATGGCTGTGTGTTCTGGGGTGTATGGGGACGGATAGGTAGATGGGTGGATGGCTGTGTGTTATGGGGATGGATAGGTAGATGTGTGGATATCTGTGTGTTTTGGGGTGTATGGGGATGGATAGGTAGACGGGGGGATGGCTGTGTGTTATGGGGTGTATGGGGACAGACAGGTAGATGGGTGGATGGCTGTGTGTTATGGGGTGTATGGCGATGGATAGCTAGGCGGGTGGATGGCTGTGTGTTCTGGGGTGTATGGGGACGGACAGGTAGACAGGTGGATGAATCTGCATGCCGATCGATGGCGGGGTGGAAGGACCCTTGGGGATGTACGACATTGATGGTGAGACGCGGGGGATAAATGGAAGGGAATCACTGTCTGTGTGGATGCACAGATCAATGGATGGATGCCTGGCTGCATGTGGATGAGTGCCCACACCCCAGATTCCTCCTTGCCCTAGCGGGTACTCAACCCCCACTCCACCCCTTCCCCCAACCCCCACCCTGCCTTTTCCCACCCGTGTTCTGCCCTGTCCCACCTCTTCCTGCCAGGTCCACCCCCTCCCCTGAGCCTGCCCCGTCCCTGCTGCTCCCCCTCTCACCACCGCCTCTCTACACTGCGGAACAGCTGATCCCACTGGGTGGAAGGCGCTGGGAGGGACGGGAAGGAGCTGGCTGCCGGTGGGTGCTAAGCACCCACTGATTTTTTCCATGGGTGCTCCAGCCCTCTGTGGGGCTGGATGGGTGTCAATGGGGATCTTTCCACTGATGTTCATGGCTTTGGTTCACCCCCTTCTCTCTCTCTCTCATTTGCTCTTCCTTCCCCCTCTCCCCCCCAGCTCAGCTCTCACAATGATTTGTGCCTAGACGACCCCGCTGTAACGAAGGTGCCTGTGGGAGCCAGCTGAGGTCACTCAATCAGGGTGAACTGCAAACAGACTGGGGCAGGCAAACCACAAACACTGGTGGATATTCCACTACCGAGATTTACCCAGCCATGCCAAAGCAGCCTCTGTCTGACCTCCCTAGGTGCCCAGACGTCCAAACAACGCAGTGCCCTTAAAGTGCCCGGCCTCTGGCCTCCGTCCAGACACACATCAAACATATGATGATAAATTCTGAATATCTTATCTCATCATATAAAAGAAAAGGTCCTTCCAATCCCAAAGGATCAGCCACACCCCAAGTCCAATGATATTGAGATCTTACCCAGAATACATGCTTCTAGCCAATTCTTATTAACTAAACTAAAATGTATTTTAAAAAAAAGAGAGGAGTGTTGGTTGAAAGATCAATAACCAGACAGACTTGAGTTCAATTCTTGAGGTCCAGATTCACAGCAGAGATGATTCTGTTTTGGCCAAAAATTCTTTGGACTATAACCTGTGGACTATTTCTAAATGTCCATGTTCAGGGTGACTCCAGTCAGTGACTGGGGATCTCAATCCTTATGGCTCTGGGTTTCCCCTTCTTGAACCCCAAAGCAGATCTGAGATGAAGAAGGATTGTGTCCCAGGGTCTTTATACATTTCCTGCAGCCTTTTGGCTGAGAAAATAATAGGCTTAAATTTCCTTCTCCCAAATATCCTGGCAATTAGCCCAGGGTAATTTATCCATTAAACAGTTCAGACACAGGTTATCACAACCTTCCAAGAGACACAGACAATATTACTAGTTCCCTCCAGTGTCTTCTTTTTCCACCAAATGCATCCGATGAAGTGAGCTGTAGCTCACGAAAGCTGATGCTCTAATAAATTTGTTAGTCTCTAAGGTGCCACAAGTCCTCCTTTTCTTTTTGCGAATACAGACTAACAGGGCTGCTACTCTGAAACCTTCCTAAATACTAAAACTCCTTTTTGATCTTTGGATCAAAGCCATAGCAATAGACAAGACTTGTTTGCTTACATCACAAGACCTGAGCAAACATCTCCCCTTCTCTCTCTAACAATGCCGGCTGCATTTCACAGCTCTCTTCATTTACAGATCTTCCTAACCAGTCTTTAAAGTTCAGCCCTGGGTCAAGTCAGTCTGTGAGTTAATAACTCTTTTTGGCCCTGTGTCACCTTTCAATGAGATATGATATTGCACTCATAACATCACACCCTCTGTGGGGCGAGATGACCCTGGGGAACCCGGGAATGTGGGATCCCCTTTGCAGACATGCCCCGTCCGTCTGTCTGTCCCCAGCTCTCCTTCCCAGCTTCAGGATCCAGCTGTGTCCTGGGGCTGATCACTGGGGCTCCCTGCCCCCTCCCCCACTAATGGTCTCTGCAGATCCCCTCTGGCTCAGAATAACCCGGCCCCACATGAACCTGGAAAGCCGCCCCCAATCCTGGATGTGACCTTCACTTCCCTCTCTCTGTTCCCACCACAGCACGATGGGAGGAGGAACCTGCCCCCCAGCCCAGCCTGGGGGAGCTCTCAGCCTCCAACGTCACCCACGACTCCGCCCTGCTCTCCTGGACCATCCAAGCCGGGACCTTCGACTCCTTCCTCCTCCAGTACAAGGACGCGGAGGGCAAACCCCAGGCACTGCCTGTGGACGGGGGATCCCGCACAGTCACCGTCGCCAACTTGGCCCCCTCCCACAGATACAAGTTCAACCTCTACGGCATCTCCGGCCGCAAGCGCCTCGGCCCCGTCTCCACCGACGCCGTCACAGGTCAGCAGCTGGACCCGGGGGTGCCTCCCCCTTCCCCTCCCGCCCCCTTTGCTTTGCAGTGCGGTGGTAACCCTGACCACAGGGCCAGGACATTCACAGGAAGTTGCTTCCAATCCTCCAGCCTCCACAAACAGATTGCCGCCCATTCAACAGCTGGAGAGAGGAAGATGGATGGATGGAGGAGTTGTGTGGAGGGATGGATGAATGGACAGAGGGGTATGTATTGGATGAATGGATGGAGGGGACAGTTGGATAGATAGAGGAATGGATGCAGATGTAGATGGATGGGGAGACAGGCAGGTGGGCAGAGGTGTATGGGGACAGATGGAGGGACGGGGAGAAGGGTGGGTGGAGGAGTATGGGGATGGACAACTGTTTTGGGAGATCCATACATAGAGGTGTATTTGTATGTACGTGTAACCCTTCTGGCTGGTGATATTGGCAGCAATAATAGCTCTCTTGCATATGGTGATGGATGCAGAGATACTTGGACAGATGGAGGGTTTGGTGATAGATGGACATGTAGCTGTGCATGGGGATGGAGGGACGGATGGATGGTTAGGTGATAGATGGGTATGTAGCTGCGTATGGGGGTGGATGGATGGATGGATGGATGGATGGATGGATGGATGGAGGGTTTGGTGATAGATGGACATGTAGCTGCATATGGGGATGGAAGGATGGATGGATGGACAGATGGAGGGTTAGGTGATAGATGGACATGTAGCTGTGCATGGGGATGGAGGGACGGATGGATGGTTAGGTGATAGATGGGTATGTAGCTGCGTATGGGGGTGGATGGATGGATGGATGGATGGATGGATGGAGGGTTTGGTGATAGATGGACATGTAGCTGCATATGGGGATGGAAGGATGGATGGATGGACAGATGGAGGGTTAGGTGATAGATGGGTATGTAGCTGTGTACGGGGATGGAGGGATGGATGGATAGGTACATGCAGAGGGATGGAAGAAGTGTTCTGGGATGGATGGAGTGATGCGTCTATCTGGGGCTGGATGGGTGTCAATGGGGATCTCTTGACATCGGTGGCTTTGGTTCACTCCCTTCCCTTTCTCTCATTTGTTCTTCTTTCCCTCTCTCTCCTCCCATCTCCGCTCAGCTCTCATCCTGGTTTGTGCCAGTTGCTCTCACCCGACCCCTCCACGGAGGCCGAGTGGTTGCGGGGAACCCGGGAATATGGGATCCTCTCTGCAGACATGCACCATCCGTCTGTTTGTCCCCAGCTCTGCTTCCCAGCAGCAGGATCCGGCTCTGTCCTGGGACCAGTCCCTGGAGCTCCCTGCACCCTCCCCTCACTAATTGTCTCTGCAGGTCCCATCTCACTTGGAATAACTTGGGCCCCCAAGGACCCAGTGAGCTGCCCCCAACCCTGGCTGTGACCTTCTCCCCCCTCTCTTTGTTCCAGCCATGACAGGGGAGGAGGAACCCGCCCCCCAGCCCAGCCTGGGGGAGCTCTCAGCCTCTGATGTCACCCATGACTCCATCCTGCTCTCCTGGACCGTGGAGGGGACCTTTGACTCCTTCCTCCTCCAGTACAAGGACGCGGAGCGTAAACCCCAGGCACTGCCCATGGACGGGGCATCCCGCACAGTCACCGTCGCCAACCTGGCCCCCTACCGCCAATACAAGTTCAACCTCTACGGCATCTCCGGCCGCAAGCGCCTCGGCCCTGTCTCCACTGACAGCATCACAGGTCAGCAGCTGCTCCCGGGGGTGCCATCTCCTTCCCCTCCTGCCCCCTTTGCTTTGCAGTGCGGTGGTGATGCTGGCCCCCAGGCTAGGAACTTCCCAAAAAGATTCTTCCAAGCCTCCAGCCTCCACAACCAGACTACCAGCCATTCAAGGTCTGGAGAGAAGAGAATGGATAGGCCCGGATGGATGGATGGATGGATGGATGGATGGATGGATAAACTGGTGGATCAATGTGCACGGGGCAGGTTGAGTGAATGGATAGATGTGTATGGGGATGGATGGAAGGATGGAATTCGTGGCCACGGACGGATAGACGGAGGAATGGCTGTGGATGGGGATGGATAGACAGATGGGTGGGTGGACGGATGTGCATGGGGATGGAGGGGTATTTTTGGGGATGCATAGGTAGACAAGTTTGTATGTGTAAGCCTTGTGCCAGTTAGTATTGGGAGCCAAAAGGCTGTGTTATGTATGGTGAGGGATGGATGGTTGGAGAGACAGATGGTTTGATGATCGACTAACGGATGGGGGTGTATGGGGAGGGATGGATGGATGTGAGGAGGGATGGATGGAGTGTATGGCAATGGATGGATGGAGTGTACGGGTGTGTACAGGGATGGATAGATAGGTGTATATTGGGAGTGATGGATGGAGGGGTGGGTTTGGCAATGGATGGGAGTCAGTGGGGATCTTTCCATTAATAGTGGTGGCATTGGTTCAACCCGTTCTCTCTCTCATTTCTTCTTCCTTCCCTCTCTGAGGTTTGTTCCTTCCCTCACCGAGGTTTGTGCCGGTCGCTCTGGGCCACCCCTCCACGGAGGTGGGATGGCCGCGGGGAATGTGGGATCCTCTTTGCAGACATGCCCCATTCATCCGTCTGTCCCCAGCTCTCCTTCCCAGCAGCAGGATCCAGTTGTGTCCTATGGCTGGTCCCTGGGACTCCCTTTGCCCTCCCCACAATAATTCCTCTCCTCAGATCCCCTGTGGCTAGGAATAACCTGGGCCTCAAGGACCCAGTGAGCCTCCCCCACCCTGGCTGCGCCCTTCACCCCCCTCTCTCTGTTCCAGCTGCGGCGCCGAGGGAGGAGGAACCCACCCCCCAGCCCAGCCTGGGGGAGCTCTCGGCCTCCAACGTCACCCACAACTCCGCCCTGCTCTCCTGGACCGTCCAGGCCGGGGACTTCGACTCTTTTCTCCTCCAGTACAAGGACGCGGAGGGCAACCCCCAGGCGCTGCCCGTGGACGGGGGATCCCGCACGGTCACCATCACCAACCTGGTCCCCTCCCGCAGATACAAGTTCAACCTCTACGGCATCTCCGGCCGCAAGCGCCTCGGCCCCGTTTCCACCGACACCGTAACAGGTCAGCTGCTGTCCCCGGGGGTGGCGGCCCCTTCCCCTCCTGCCCCCTTTGCTTTACAGCACAGTAACGGTGCTGGCCATTGCAAAGACGTTCTTCTCTTCCATCTTCTCTTCATGGTCTCTCTCCATTGCACAGGAGCTTGGGGAATGCTGCTTGCGGCCCATGTTCCTCTGTCCCGCTTGTCTGAGTCTGCCCCAGTCCCCCTTCCTTGGACTGTCTATGGATCTCTTTATGGTGCCTACACATGACTGTGTACTCCTCCATCCATCTCCAGCATGTAGCCACACCTCCATCCATCCATCCATCCATCCACCCACAGCATCCATCCATCTCCAGCATGTAGCCACACCTCCATCCATCCATCCATTCATCCATCCCCAGCATCCATCCATCGCCAACTTGTAGCCACACCTCCATCCCTCTCCAGCATCCATCCATCCATCCCTCTCATTCAGGATACACTCAGGGTCACCCAGGCCCCCTCTCTAGGTCCCATCTCTCCTTTTTCCTCCCTTGCGACCTCCCCGCTTAACTTTTCACTCCCTGCAGAGTCCCTGGGTAACGGGGCATGAGCCCCAGCATGCCCTGCCCCTGCTCTCTCTGGTTCATTGTCCCCAGTTGGACTCAGCGAGTGACCATGCCCCTCACCCCCCAATCTCTCTTCCAGCCGTGGTGCCGCGGGAGGAGGGTGTCGGGACGCAGCTCCGCCTGGGGGTGCTCTCGGTGGCCAACGCAGCCCACAACTCCCTCGACCTCTCCTGGACCGTGGAGGGGACCTTCGACTCCTTCATCCTCCAGTACCGGGACGCAGAGGGCAACCCCCGGGCGCTGCCCGTGGACGGTGCCCTGCACTCCCTCCACCTCCATGACCTGGCCCCCTCCCACCGATACAAGTTCAACCTCTATGGCGTCTCCGGCCGCAAGCGCCTCGGCCCCGTCTCCACCAATGCCATCACAGGTCAGCGGCTGCGCCCAGATGCCAGGGTCTCCTCGGCCTCTCTGGCTCCTCGAGCGTCACGTCTCTCTCCGGCACCGCTTGTGCCCTTGCTCACCACTACAGCCCACAGCACGGGCGAGCGCCATGTGTCTGTCTGTGCTGAGAGCCACCCGGCCGCCAACCTGTCCCCGGGGTCCCGGGGCTGCATCCTCTCTCCTCCTTCCACGCTCCATCTATCTCCTGTGCCTAGTTCTCTGCCTCCTTCCACCTTCTCTCTCTTTCTGCCTTCAGATTCTCTCAGTGTCAGGCAACTGGCTCTTTCTCCCCCTTCTACCTTCTGTCCATCCAATGCCCTTCTTGTATCTCCTTCACTCTCCTGCTTCTACCTTCCGGCTGGTCTGTGCCTTTCTTTCTGCCTCCCCCTTCTTTCTCTCTTTGTCTGTCATCTCCGAGTCTAGCAATCCTCCCCTTCTCTCCCCTTTCCGTGATCGATCTACTCCTCATTTCTCTTTCTCCTCTGCTTTCACTCTCCAGTTCTCTCCTTTCCTTTCTCTATGCTGTTCAGTCAACGTTCCTTCGCCATCGTTCTTCTGTTTCCTCCCTCTCATGCTTTCATTCTCCCCTTCCCTTCCTGATCTCTCTTGCGCTGTTTCCCCACTTCCCTTGGATTCTTTCCTCTACTTTCCTTCCTCTTTCTTCCTTTGCTGCTTCCCCCCTTTTCTCTTTTCCGTTTCCTCGAACGTTTCCCCTCCTTCCTCATTCATTTTTTCTTTTGGTCGGTTTCGAGTCTATTTTTTTCCTCCACTCTTCTGCTTTCTCTTCCCTCCAATTGTTGCCTTTTATCCCAGACAGTGATCTGCGCCCTTCACCCCCCTCTCTCTGTTCCAGCCGCGGTGCCGCGGGAGGAGGATCCCGCCCTCCAGCCCAACCTGGGGGAGCTCTCAGCCTCCAACATCACCCATGACTCTGCCCTGCTCTCCTGGACCGTCCAGGCCGGGACCTTTGACTCCTTCCTCCTTCAGTACAAGGACGCGGAGGGCAACCCCCAGGTGCTGCCCGTGGATGGGGGATCCCGCATGGTCACCGTCGCCAACCTGGCCCCTTCCCACCGATACAAGTTCAACTTCTACGGCGTCTCTGGTCACAAGCGCCTCGGCCCTGTCTCCACCGACGCCGTCACAGGTCAGCGGCTGCTCCCGGGGCACTGGCTCCTTCCCCTTGTACCCCACTTTGCTTTGCAGTGTGATGGGGCCAGCATTAGCCAGTGCTCCAGGCCCATCGCAGGAAGCCACTTCCAAGCCTCAGATGTCCATGACCAGGCTACTGATCATTCAACAGATGAGAGTGTGGGGGTGGATGGATGGATGGATGGATGGAGGGCTGTATTGGGGAACGGATGGAAAGATGGATGGATGGATGGATGGATGGATGGATGGATGGATGGATGGATGGATGGATGGATGGATGGAGGGGTGTGTGTGGATAGATGGAGGGCTGTATTGGGGAATGGATAGAATGATAGATTGATGGAAGGACAGGTTTGTGTGGATGGATGGATGGATGGATGGATGGATCAGGGAAAAGATGGATGGAGGGGATGTGTGGAATGATGGATGGATGGACGGGTGCGTGTGGATGGATGGAGGGCTGTATCAGAGAATGGATGGATGGATGGATGGATGGATGGAGGGGGGGTGTGGATGGATGGAGGGCTGTATCAGAGAATGGAGGGAAAGATGGATGGGTAGAAGGACGGATGTATTTGACAAGATGGAAGGATGGGTGTGTGGGGGGTGAATAGCTGGTAGGAGGACATGTGGAAAGGGATGGGTAGACATTGGGTATTCATGGAGATGGATGCATATGGATGGGGATGGAGGCGTGTGTATACGGCTGGATGGGTGTCAATGGAGATCTTTCCATTGACATTGGAGGCTTTGGTTCACCCACTTCTCTTTCTCTCTCACTTGTTCTTCCTTCCCCCTCTCCTCCCCTCTCAGCTCAGCTCTGCCCGTGGTTTGTGCTGGTCACTCTGGGCTGATCCCTCCATGGAGGCGCGATGGCTGCGGGGAACCCAGGAACGTGGGATCCTCTTTGCAGACATGCTCGGTCCGTCCATCTGTCCCCAGCTCTCCTTCCCAGCAGCAGGATCCGACTGTGTCCTGGGGCTGGTCTGTGGGGCTCCCTGCACCCCCCTTCCCACTAATCCTCTCTGCTGATCCCCTCTGGCTAGGAATTACCTGGCCCCCAAGGACTCAGTGAGCCGCCCTCTACCCCAGCCATGCCCTTCACCGCCCTCTCTCTGTTTCAGATGCGGTGCCGCGGGAGGAGGTACCCGCCCTCCAGCCCAGCCTGGGGGAGCTCTCAGCATCCAACGTCACCTATAACTCTGCCCTGCTCTCCTGGACCGTCCAGGCTGGGGACTTCGACTCCTTCCTTCTCCAATACAAGGACGCAAAGGGCAAACCCCAGGCACTGCCCGTGGATGGGGGATCCCGCACGGTCACCGTCACCAACTTGACCCCCTCCCGCCGATACAAGTTCAACCTCTACGGCATCTCTGGCCGCAAGCGCCTTGGCCCCGTCTCCACCGACGCTGTCACAGGTCAGCGGCTGCTCCTGGGGTGCCGGTCCCTTCCCCTCCCGCCCCCTTTGCTTTACAGTGTGTGGGGACAAGAGCTGCCAGCCGGGACCCTCCTGGGAAGACACTTTCCAGATTCCAACCTCCACAACCCGTCTACCGGCCATTCAATGGGTGGAGGAGTTTGGATGGGAATGGAGGGGTGGCTTGACAGCTGGATCGATGTGCATGGAGCAGACTGACTGAATGGAGCGATGTGCATGGGGTGCATGGATCAATGAGTGAATAGATAGATGGATTGCTGTCGATTGGGATCAGTGGGGATGGATGGATGGATGGGTAAATGGAGGCTGTTGTCATGGATGGATGAATGGATGTGAATGGGGGTGGATGGCTGTCTATGGGGATTGGTGGGGATGAATGGATGGATGGAGAGGATGGTCATGGATGGATAGATGGATGAATGGATGTCTATGGGGATTGGTGGGGATGGATAGGTACATAGATGGCTATCTGTGGATGGGTGTGGGTGGATGGATAGGTGGATGGATGATTGTCTAAGGGAATGGATGGTGTTGGATGGGGATGGTCATGGATGGATAAATAGATGAATGGGTGTGTATGAAGATGCAGGGCTGGATGGAGGAGTGTCTGGGGCTGGATGGCTTTCTATGGTGATTACTGGGGATGGATGGATAGGTGGATCGGTGGGGATGAATGTATGGATATGTAGATGGGTGGCTGTGGGCATGGATGGGGATGAATGGGATGGACACGGCTGGAAAGATAGATCAATGGGTGTGTATGAGGATGGAGGGATATTTGGAGAAGTGGTTGGGGCTAGACGGGTATGGGCATTTCTGGGGCTGGATGGGTGTAACTGGGGATCTTTCCATTGATGGTGGTGGCTTTGGTTCACCCCTTTCTCTTTCTCTGTCATTTGTTCTTCTTTCCCTCTCTCTCCTCCCCTCTCAGCTCACTGGTTTGTGCTGGTCACTCTGGGCCAACCCTCCATGGAGGCGGGATAGCCGTGGGAACCAAGGTGGGAATGTGGGATCCTCCTTGCAGACATGCCCTGTTCGTCTGTCTGTCCCCAGCTCTCCTTCCCGGAAGCAGGATCCAGCTGTGTCCTGGGGCTGGTCCCTGGGGCTCCCTGCACCTTCTGTCTGCTAACCCTATCCACAGGTCCCCTCTTGTCTGGAATAACACAGCCCCCAAAGGACACAGTGAGCCACCACATATCCTGGCTGCTCCCTTCACCCCCCTCTCTCTGTTCCAGCCGCAGCAATGAGGGAGGAGCCCAGCCTGGGGGAGCTCTCGGCCTCCGACATCACCCACGACTCCGCCTTGCTCTCCTGGACCGTGGAGGGGACCTTCGACTCCTTCCTCCTCCAATACAAGGACGTGGAGGGCAACCCCCAGGCGCTGCCCGTGGATGGGGCATCCCGCACGGTCACCGTCTCCAACCTGGCCCCCTCCCGCCGATACAAGTTCAACCTCTACGGCGTCTCCGGCCGCAAGCGCCTCGGCCCCATCTCCACCGACGCCGTCACAGGTCAGTAGCTGCTCCCGGAGGTGCCGCCACCTTCCCCTCCCGCCCCTTTTGCTTTGCTGCAAGCTGGGACCTTCCTGGGAAGATGCTTCCAAGACTCCAACCTCTGCAACCCGTCTACTGGCCATTCAACAGGTAGAGGACTTTGGATGGGGATGGCTGAGTGGATAGTCAGACGGATTGATGTCCATGGAGCA
Organism: Dermochelys coriacea; assembly: GCF_009764565.3. NCBI lineage: Eukaryota > Metazoa > Chordata > Testudines > Dermochelyidae > Dermochelys > Dermochelys coriacea. The sequence continues at coordinate 39,129,597 of NC_050081.1, read as the reverse complement.
GACTGAATGAATGGTTCAATATGTATGGGGTTAATGGATCAATGATTGTATGGATAGATGGATGGCTGTCTTTGGGGATGGATGGATGGTGTGGCAAGATGGCCGATGTGTATATGGTGGGTTCTGCGCTTTTCTTGGGGAGGGGCTTAGATGTCACCCCTTGCCTCCTCTTGGGTGCTGAGGGCCCCGCTACTAGCCCGGAAAGGTGGTAGAGGAGGGAAGCGGGGAGGGATATGGGTTTGCTCCTCAATCTGAGTCCCAGCCCCTCTCAACCCCTGCGGGTTTCTTACCCTCATCCCCCTTAGGTGGGGTTACCCTCGGCCCTTAGATGCTGGGTGGGGGAAGGGAATCTCCCTGTCCTGCTGGGCAGGGTCCCCCTTACTTCAGTTCTCAGATCTTCCAAATCTCTCAACACGCCTCCAAGCTCCAGTCCTCTCTCCTTCCTCCTCCTTCTCTGACTGCCTGAAGCAGGGGGGTTTTATTAGGTTCCTGACAGGGTTTAATTGACCACAGGTGCTCCAATTAACCTGTAGCAACTCTCCCTATTCTACAGGGAACCATGCTTTAATTAGCTTATATATTTCCCCTCGACCACTCTACCACTTCTCCCTGGCCCTCCTGTATCACAATAGATAGGTAGATGGATGGCTGTCTAAGGGTATGGATGATGTTTGATGGGAAAGGGGATGGCCATGGATGAATAAATAAATGAATGGGTGTGTATGAGGATGGAGGGATGTTTCGAGGAGTGGTTGGGGATGGATGGGTGTCAATGAGGATCTTTCCATTTACGTTGGAGGCTTTGGTTCACCCCCTTCTCTTTCTCTCTCGTTTGTTCTTCCTTCCCCCTCTCTCCTCCCATCTCAGCTCAGCTCTGCCCGTGGTTTGTGGTTGCTCTGGGCCGACCACTCCATGGAGGCGGGATGGCTGTGGAGAATGTGGAAATGTGGGATCCTCTTTGCAGACATGCCCTGTCCATCTGTCTGTCCCCAGCTCTTCTTCCCAGCAGCAGGATCTGGCTGTGTCCTGGGGCTGATAGCTGGGACTCCCTGCACCCTCCCTCTGCTAATCCTCTCTTCAGATCCCTTCTGCCCAGGAAGGGGACCTGGCAAACCACCCTGCACCCCAGCCACACCCTTCACACACCCCCCATCTGTTCCAGCTGCGGTGCCGCGGGAGGAGGAACCCGCCCCCCAGCCCAACCTGGGGGAGCTCTCGGCCTCCAATGTCACCCATGACTCCATCCCACTCTCCTGGACCGTGGAGGAAGGCACCTTCGACTCCTTCCTCCTCCAGTACAAGGACGCGGAGGGCAAACCGCAGGCACTACCCATGGACGGGGCATCCCGCACAGTCACCGTCGCCAACCTGGCCCCCTCCCGCCGATACAAGTTCAACCTCTACGGCATCTCCGGCCGCAAGCGCCTCGGCCCCGTCTCCACCGACGCCGTCACAGGTCAGCAGCTGCTCCGGGGGTGCAGCTCCGTCCCCTCCCACTCCTTTTGCTTTGCAGTGTGGTGGGGACAGCAGCCACCAGCAGGGACCTTCCTGAGAAGACACTTCCTAGACTCCCACCTCCACGTCCCATCGACTGGCCATTCAACAGACGGAAGCACATGGTTTGGTGGATAGACAGACAGGCAGATGGATTGATGTGTTTGGAGCAGACTGACTGAGTGGATCGATGTCTATGGGGTGCATGAATCAGTGAGTGAATAGACAGATGGATGGCTGTGTATGGGAATGGGTGGGGATGGATGGATGGATAGATAGATCAATTAATTGTTATCTAAGGGTATGGATGGTGATGGTATGGATGGATAAATAGTTGAATGGATGTGTATGAAGATGCAGGGATGGATGGAGAAGTGTCTGGAGCTGGATGCCTGTCTATGGGGATTGGTGGAGATGAATGAATGGATGGATAGGTAGATGGGTGGCTATCTATGGGCATAGATGGGGATGGAGGGGATGGTCATGGATGGACAGATAGATAAATGGGTGCATATGAAGTTGGAGGGATGGAGGCTTGTGTACAGGGCTGGATGGGTGTCAGTTGGGATCTTTCCATTGATTCTGGTGGCTTTGGTTCACCCCCTTCTCTTTCTCCCTCATTTGTTCTTCCTTCCCTCTCTCTCCTCCTGTCTCAGCTCAGCTCTCACCAAGGTTTGTGCTGGTCACTCTGGGCCGACCCCTCCACGGAGGTGTCATGGCTGCGGGGAATGTGGGAATGTGGGATCCTCTTTGCAGACATGCCCTGTCCGTCTGTCCCCAGCTCTGCTTCCCAGCAGCAGGATCCGGCTGTGTCCTGGGCCCAGTCTCTGGTGCTCCCTGCACCCTCCTCCAACCAATCCTCTCTACAGATCCCCTTTGGCTAGGAATTACCCGGCCCCACCAAGGACCTAGCGAGCTGCCCTGCCCGCCACTCTTTACCCCCCTCTTTCTGTTCCAGCCGTGGCACCAAGGGAGGAGGAACCCACCCCCCAGCCCAGCCTGGGGGAGCTCTCGGCCTCCAGCGTGACCCACGACTCCGCCCTGCTCTCCTGGACCATCCAGGCCGGGGACTTCGACTCCTTCCTCCTCCAGTACAAGGATGCGGAGGGCAAACCCCAGGCGCTGCCCATGGACGGGGGATCCCGCACGGTCACCGTCGCCAACCTGGCCCCCTCCCGCCGATACAAGTTCAACCTCTACGGCATCTCCGGCCGCAAGCGCCTCGGCCCCGTCTCCACTGACACTGTCACAGGTCAGCAGCTGCTCCCAGGGGGCCGGCCCCTTCCCCCCCCTTCCCTTTGCTTTGCAGAGTGGTGGGGACAAGAGCTGCCATTTTGGACCTTCCAGGGAAGACACTTCGCAGACTCCAACTTGCACAACCTCTCTACCAGCCATTCAGTGGGTGGAGGAGTTTGGATGGGGATAGATGGGAGGATAGACAGGGAGATGGATCGATGTGCATGGAGCAGACTGAATTAATGGATCGATGTGTATGGGATGCATGGATAAATGAATAGATGGATGACTGTGTATGGGGATGGGTGAAGATGGATGGATGGGAATGGATGGAAATGGATGGATGGGTGAGGATGGGGATGGATGGATAGGTAGATGGAACGATTTCTAAGGGTATAGATGGTGTTGGATGATGATGGTGATGGATGGATAAATAGATAAATTAGTGTGTATGAGGGTGGAGGGATGGATAGAGGAGTGTCGGGGGCTGGATGGCTGTCTATGGGGATTAATGTAAATGGATGGATGATGAATAGCTGGATGGATGAATGAATGGATGGATAGGTAGATGAATGGCTGTCTATGGGCACAGATGGGGATGGAGGGGATGGTCACGGATGGACAGATAGATGAATGGTTGTATATGAGGATGGATGCATGGATGGAGGAGTGTCTGGGGCTGGATAGGAGTGACTGGGGATCTTTCCATTGACGTTGGTGGTTTTGGTTCACCCCCTTCTCTTTCTCTCTCATTTCTTCTTCCTTCCCTCTCTCTCCTCCCACCTCATCTCAGCTCTCACTGAGGTTTGTGCCGGTCGCTCTGGGTCGGCCCCTCGTGGGAAGCGGGATGGCCTTGGGGAACCTGGGACTGTGGGATCCTCCTTGCAGACATGTCACATCTGTCTGTCTGTGTGTCCCCAGCTCTCCTTCCTGGAAGAAGGATCTGGCTGTGTCCTGGGGCCAGTCCCGGGGCTCCCTGAAACCTCCCACCACTAATCCTCTCTTCAGGTCCCATCTCGCTTGGAATAACCCAGCACCCCAAGGACCCAGCGAGCTGCCCCCTACCCTGACCGTACACTTCACCCCCCTCACTCTGTTCTAGCCGTGGCTCCGAGGGAGGAAGAACCCGCCCCCCAGCCCAGCCTGGGGGAGCTCTCGGCCTCTGACGTCACCCACGACTCCGCCCTGCTCTCCTGGACCGTCCAGGCTGGGACCTTCGACTCCTTCCTCCTCCAGTACAAGGACGCGGAGGGCAACCCCCAGGCGCTGCCCGTGGACGGGGGATCCCGCACAGTCACCATCACCAACCTGGTCCCCTCCCGCAGATACAAGTTCAACCTCTACGGCATCTCCGGCCACAAGCGCCTCGGCCCCGTCTCCACCGACACCGTCACAGGTCAGCAGCTGCTCCGGGGGCGCAGCTCCCTCCCCTTCGGCTCCCTTTCCTTTGCAGTGTCAGGGACGCCGACCCCTGGGCCAGGACCTTCCTAGGAAGATACTTTCCAGACTCTGCCTCCATGACCCAGTTACTGGCCATCCATGGATGGAGAGGGGGTCATGCGGGGAAGAATGGGAGGGTGGGTGGATGGATAGAGGGGGGGTCATGCGGGGAAGAATGGGAGGGTGGGTGGATGGATAGAGAGGGGGTCATGCGGGGAAGAATGGGGGGTGGATAGATGGATAGAGAAGGGGGTCATGCGGGGAAGAATGGGGGGTGGATCAATGGATAGAGATGCCAGTTAATAAGAATGGGAAGGATGGATGCAGAGTTGGATTGGTTTGCGTTGGATGTGTATGGGGAAGGATATACAGGTGTCTCCAGGGATGGATGGATGGGTGTGTATGGGGATGGGGGGATGGAGAGATGTTGGGAGGGATGGCTGGAGAAGTGTCTGGGGATGGATAGGTGTCAATGGGTATCTTTCTATTGGTGTTAGTGGCTTTGGGTCACCCCCTTTTTTTTACACCTCTCCCCTTGCTGGAGAATGCCCGATTAAGTAAGCGACAGCCAAGTTGACTTTGTTGATGCCTGTCTGGGGTTGCCAGTGTGTCTTTGCCTCTGAAAAATGGGTTTGTTGGCATTACCTGCAACATGTTTCAATAACAATCATACATTGCTTTACACACAGTGCTGTTATACACATCTTAACAGGACAATGATGTCCAGCAGATTATGAGTTTTCAAATGATACCTCACAAGGCATCCTTTGTACAAAATATATCGTAACTGTATAAAGTGTGAACATGGGGTACAAGGTGTCACAAGAGGGTTACTAACCTCAGCTAGCTCTTTATTCAGGCAGCTCACGGCTAAACGTCCCAGCCCTGTGCTTGTAGACTGATGTCCCAGCATCCCCGCCGCACCCTTCCCTCCTGCAACTGGTCTGAGCCTGCCAGGTTCCACGCAGAGTTACTGGAGGATAAGGCCAAAAGGGACTGTGCTGATTGTCCCGTCTGACCCTTGTACAGCAGGGGCCAGAGAATGTTCCCCAGTTCCCTCTGTACTGAGCCCGGACACTGGGGCTTGGCTAATGCATGTCCCAGCGAGGCAGCTGGGTTGGGTCTGCAGCCGTGCAGAGGTGGAGAGGACATGGCTTCCCTGGGGAGAGCAATTCCCCACACTGGGGAGCGTGGGCCCAATTTCTGAGTGGGGTTCGTCTGCATTTGCTTCCAGCCCCTGGGTCGTGTTCTGCGCGTTTCCGCTGGGTTACAGAGCCTGGCGTTGCCTGGGGGGTTGTCACGGCTTTTCTCCCCGAGGCGTCACAATTTGAGGCAACCCTCAGTCATCTCTCCAAGGGGCTGAACAGCCTGAGCTCTCTGACCGTGGGGGCTGGGGGCCCTTTGGGTTCACGCGCAAGGAGATGTGTCAACCCAGAGCACCTCAGACCAACCCGCCAGACGTCCACGTGGGATGGGATGGGGGTCTTCCCCAATGCTTTGCATCCACAGGCTGTTCCCATCAGTCCCGGTGCCCCCCGACCCCATCACCCAGCTCTCCCTGATGCTTCTGCCCCCTATTTCCCCTCTGCGGCAAGTCCCCAAGGAATTGTTCATTGAATCCACACCCAACTTTGTTCCAGCTGCGGGGCCACGGGAGGAGGAACCCACCCCCCAGCCCAGCCTGGGAGAGCTCTCGGCCTCCAACATCACCCACAACTCCGCCCTGCTCTCCTGGACTGTGGAGGGGACCTTTGACTCCTTCCTCCTCCAGTACAAGGACGTGGAGGGCAAACCCCAGGCGCTGCCCATGGACGGGGGATCCCGCACGGTCACCATCACCAACCTGGTCCCCTCCCGCAGATACAAGTTCAAGCTCTACGGTGTCTCCGCTCGCAAGCGCCTCGGCCCCGTCTCCACCGACGCTGTCACAGGTCAGCGGCTGCTCCCGGGGCACAGGCTCCTTCCCCTCCCGCCCCCTTTGCTTTGCAGTATCAGGACGCCAACCGGACGCCAACCACTGGGACAGGACCTTCTAAGGAAGACACTTCTGAGCCTCAGGCATCTACGACCCTAGCTGCTGACCATTCAGCAGATAGAGAGTCGGATGTGTGCGGATGGATGGATAGAGGGACGTAGCCAGGAATGGAAGAAATGCTTCTTAGATAGATGGATGGGTGTGTTTGAAAGGATGGGTGTGCGGGACAAATGGCTGCATAGAAGGATGTGTGTGAATGGATGGATGGACCTTGGGCATTCATGGGAATGGATGGATGGGAAGGGAATGGCTGGTTGGATAGATGGGTATGTATGGGGATGGAAGCATGGAGGAGTATCTAGGTCTCAATGGGTGTCAATGGGGATTTTTCCATTGATGTTGGAGGCTTAGGTTCACCCCCTTCTCTTTCTCTCTCATTTGTTCTTCCTTCCCCCTCTCTCCTCCCGTCTCAGCTCAGCTCTCACTGAAGTTTGCGCTGGTTGCTCTGGGCCAACCCCTCCACAGAGATGGGATGGCTGCGGGAAACTCGGGAAGGTGGAATCCTCTTTGCAGACATGCTCCGTCCTTCTCTGTCCCCAGCTCTCCTTCCCAGCAGCAGGATCCGTCACTGTCCTGGGGCGGGGCCCTAGGGCTCCCTGCACCCTCCCCTCACTAATTATTTCTGCAGATCCCCTCTGGCTGGGAATAACCTGGCTTCCCAAGGATCCAGTGAGCCGCCCCCCGACCACGGCCACACCCTTCACCCCCCTCTCTCTGTTCCCGCCACAGCGCCAGGGAAAGAGGAACCTGCCTCCCGGCCCAGCCTGGGGGAGCTCTCGGCCTCCGACATCACCCACGACTCCATCCTGCTCTCCTGGACCGTGGAGGGGACCTTTGCCTCCTTCCTCCTCCAGTACAAGGATGCGGAGGGCAAACCCCACGCGCTGCCCGTGGATGGGGGATCTCGCACGGTCACCGTCACCAACCTGGCCCCCTCCCGCAGATACAAGTTCAACCTCTACGGCATCTCCGGACGCAAGCGCCTCGGCCCCGTCTCCACCGACGCCGTCACAGGTCAGCGGCTGCTCCGGGGGTGCCGGCCCCTTCCCCTCCTGCCCCCTTTGCTTTGCAGTGTGTGGGGACAGCAGCTGCCAGTGGGGACCTTCCTGGGAAGATGCTTCCCAGATTCCAACCTCCATGACCTGTCTACCAGCCATTCAACAGATGGAGGAGTGTGGATGCAGGTGAATGGGTGGATTGACAGACAGACAGATAGATCAGTGTGTATGAAGCAGACTGAATGAATAGATAGATGAGTATGGGGTTGATGAATAAATGAATGAATGAATGAAAAGATACATGGATGGCAGTTTATAGGGATCAGTGGGGATGGATGGATGGGGATGGTCATGGATGGATGAAAGTGTATGGGGAGGGAGGGAGGGAGGGATGGATGAGCAGATGAATGGATGTCTACTGGTATGGATGGGAATGGATTGATAGATGAAGGAATGTGGATGGGGATGGATGGACAAGGAGATGGATGGATGTGGATGGGGATGGAGCTGATGGATAGAAGAATGGATGGATGGATGGATAAGGGGATGAATGGATGTGGATAGGGATGGAGCGGGTGGATAGATGAATGGATGGAGATGGTTGGATGGATGTGGATGGGGATGGATACGGATGGAGCAGATGGATAGATGAATAAATGGAGATGGATGGATGGATAAGGGGATGGATGGATGTGGATGGATAGGGATGGATGGATGGATGGATGGATGGATAAGGGGATGAATGGATGTGGATAGGGATGGAGCAGGTGGATAGATGAATGGATGGAGATGGATGGATGGATGGATGGATGGGGATGGATAGGGATGGAACGGATGGATAGATGAATGGATGTGTATGGGGATGGATGGATAAGGAGATGAATAGATGCATATGGAGATGGATGGATGGGGATGGATGGATTGATGGATGGAGTGGATGGATAGATGGATGGATGCCTATGGGGATGGATGGAGTTTACGGAACTGGATGGATGTTTTGGGGGATTCACGGCAGACGTGTGCGTGTCTGGGTAACCCTTCTGCAGGGGGCAGGTACAAGGGCTATGCTGGGTAAGGTCATGGATGCCAGGATAGATGGATGTGACTAGCCATGGATGATGGATGGATGGATGGGGGAGCGTGTGAAGATGGTATGGTCATTTCTGGGGCTGGATAGGTGTCAGTGAGAATGTTTCCACTGGCGTTGGTGGCTTTGATCCACCCCCTTCTCTTTCTCTCTCACTGGTTCTTGCTTCCCCCTCTCTCCTCCTGTCTCAGCTCAGCTCTCACCAATGTTTGTGCTGGTTGCTCTGGGCTGACCCCTCCATGGAAGTGTGATGGCTGTGGAGAGCCCGGGAATGTGGGATCCTCTTTCCAGACATGCCCCGTCCGTCTGTCTCTCCCCATCTCTCCTTCCCAGCAGCACGATCCCGTTCTTTCCTGGGGCTGGTCCCTGGGGCTCCCTGCACCCTCCCCCAACCAATCCTCTCTGCAGATCCCCTCTGGCTGGCAATAGCCTGGCCCCCCAAGGACCTAGGGAGCCTCCCCCCACCCAGGCTCTGCCCTTCATCTCCCTCTCTCTGTTCCAGCCGTGGCACCAAGGGAGGAGGAACCCACCCCCCAGCCCAACCTGGGGGAGCTCTCAGCCTCCGACGTCACCCACGACTCTATCCCGCTCTCCTGGACCGTGGAGGGGACCTTCGACTCCTTCCTCATCCAATACAAGGATGCAGAGGGCAAACCCCAGGCGCTGCCCGTGGACGGGGGATCCCGCACGGTCACCGTCACCAACCTGGCCCCTTCCCGCCGATACAAGTTCAACCTCTACGGCGTCTCCGGCCGCAAGCGCCTTGGCCCCGTCTCCACCGACGCCGTCACAGGTCAGCAGCTGCTCCTGGGGTGCCGGCCCCTTCCCCTCCTGCCTCCTTTGCTTTGCAGAGTGGTGGGGACAAGAGCTGCCATTTGGGACCTTCCAGGGAAGACACTTCGCAGACTCCAACCTCCACAACCTCTCTACCGGCCATTCAATGGGTGGAGGCGTTTGGATGGATGGACAGATGGATCGATGTGCGTGGAGCAGATGGAGTGAATGCGTCACTGTGTATGGGCTGGTGTCCCGGACTCCCAGGTCATGCCCACTCTTGACCCTGTACGGTTCCTGGGGGGAACCCCCTTCAGTGTGACAGCCCTTCTCGGGGGTCCTCTCTCTCTCTCTCGGGGCTCCAACCCCTCCACCTCCTGGTACCGCACCTCTCTGAGCCTTAGCACACCTGTCTCTGCTGTGGGCCCCCTCAGGGAGTCCCCTTGCTCTGGACCCCCAGGGCCTCCACTCCCAGAGGGAATAATGCCCCCCTGTTCTCTAGACCGGAGTGACACTCCACCAGCGTAAAACAGGAGGGTTTATTGAGTGTTGAACCCAGCCCAGGAAACTCTCCAGGCCTCAGGCCTGGCCTCCCTCAGCCCAGCACATCCCAGTCTCCCCTGCATCCAGGGGGGCTCTGCCTGCTCCCTCCTCCCGCCCAAAACCACCCTGCTTCCCAGCTGGGCAGCTGATATCAGCAGCCCCAACAGCTCCTTCCCTGTCCTTTGTCCTCCGTCCTCCATCCCAGGTAAACAGGACTCTGGGGCCCTCTCTCCACCATCCTTTGTTCCCCTCTGGCTGGAACCGGCTGGTCAGGTCACGGGGTCTCTCCTCAGCCCTTTGTCCTCCCACTGGCCAAAACCGGCTGACGGTCAAACTGGGGTGGGCCTCTTAGACTGCAGGTCATCAGTTGTTAGGGTTTCCCATCTCCAGGCCATTGTATGGGGATCCCGGCTGCTAGGTGAGGTGACACCTGGTACTCAGCAACAACCTCTCTCCCACCACCTTGTTAAACATGCAGCATGCAGGGAAACTGAGGCACACACACGCTATTCATGTAAAACACGACAAAAATCCCCAACTTCGTCACAGATGCATGGATGAATGAATGAATAGAGAGATGGACAGCTCTCTATAGAGATTGGTGGGGATGGATGGATGGATGGATAGTTCGGTAGATGGATGGATGTCTAAGAGGATGGATGGATTGGAAGGTGGATGGATTTGGACGGGGATGGATGGATGGAGGGGCTTGTCATGGATGGATGGATGGGGGAGCATATGAAGATGGTGGTACTGACGTTTCTGGGGCTGGATCGGTGTAACTGGGATCTTTCCACTGACGTTGGAGGCTTTGGTTCATCCCCTTCTCTTTCTCTCTCATTTGTTCTTCCTTCCATCTCAGCTCATTGCTCACCAAGGTTTCTGCCGGTTGCTCTAGGCCGACCCCTCCATGGAGGCGGGATGGCCACAGGAACCCAGGTGGGAATGTGGGATCCTCTTTGCAGACATGCCTCATCCATCTGTCTCTCCCCAGCTCTCCTTCCCAGCAGCAGGATCCGTCACTGTCCTGGGGCTGGTCTCTGGGGCACCCTGCAGCCTCCCCACACCAATCCTCTCTGCTGAACTCCTCTAGCTGGCAATAACAAGGCCCCCTAAGGTCCCAGTGGGCCACACTCCACCCTGGCTTCCCCCTTCACTCCCCTCTCTCTGTTCCAGCCGCGGCGCTGAGGGAGGAGGAACCTGCCCCCCAGCCCAGCCTGGGGGAGCTCTCAGCCTCCAACGTCACCCACGACTCTGCCCTGCTCTCCTGGACCATCCAGGCCGGGGACTTCGACTCCTTCCTCCTCCAGTACAAGGACATGGAGGGCAACCCCCAGGCGCTGCCCGTGGATGGGGGATCCCGCACGGTCACCATCACCAACCTGGTCCCCTCCCGCAGATACAAGTTCAACCTCTACGGTGTCTCTGGCCGCAAGCGCCTCGGCCCCGTCTCCACTGACACCGTCACAGGTCAGCGGCTGCGCCAGGGGTGCCGGCTCCTTCCCCTCCTGCCCCCTTTGCTTTGCAGAGTGGTGGGGACAAGAGCTGCCAGCCGGGACCTTTCTGGGAAGACACTTTCCAGACGCCAACCTCCACAATACGTCTACCAGCCATTCAATGGGTGGAGGAGTTTGGATGGGAATGGAGGGGTGGTTTGACAGCTGGATCGATGTGCATGGAGCAGACTGACTGAACGGAGCGATGTGCATGGGGTGCATGGATCAATGAGTGAATAGATAGAGGGATCGTTGTCGATGGGGATTGGTGGGGATGGATGGATGGATACATCAATTGATGGATGTCTATGGGGATGGATGGATGGATGGATGTCTATGGGCCTGGATGGGGATCAAGGAGATAGCCATGGATGGACAGATAGATGAATGGGTGCGTATGAAGATGGAGGGATGTTTGGAGGAGTGGTTGGGGATGGATGGGTATCAATGGGGATTTTTCCATTGATGCTGGAGGCTTTGGTTCACCCCCTTCTCTTTCTCTCTCATTTCTTCTTCCTTCCCTCGCTCTCCTCCCATCTCAGCTCAGCTCTCACTGAGGTTTGTGCCGGCTGCTGTGGGCCGACCCCTCCATGGAGGTGGGATGGCCGCAGGCAACCGGGGAATGTGGGGTCCTCTTTGTAGACATGCTCCGTCCGTCTGTCTGTCCCCAGCTCTCCTTCCCAGCAGCAGGATCCGGCTGTGTCCTGGGAACGGTCCCTGGCGCTCCCTGCACCCTCCCCCCGCTAATCCTCTCTGCAGATCCCCTTTGGCTAGGAATTACCCGCTCCCCCCAAGGACCCAGCAACCCACCTCCACCCGATCCCAGCCTCCCCCTTCACCCCCCTGTCTCTGTTCCAGCCATGGCGCCGCGGGAGAAGGAACCCACCCCCCAGCCCAGCCTGGGGGAGCTCACGGCCTCCAACGTCACCCACGACTCCGCCCTGCTCTCCTGGACCGTCCAGGCCGGAGACTTGGACTCATTCCTCCTCCAGTACAAGGACACAGAGGGCAAACCCCAGGTGCTGCCCGTGGACGGGGCATCCCGCACGGTCACTGTCACTAATCTGGCCCCCTCCCGCAGATACAAGTTCAACCTCTACGGCATCTCCGGCCGCAAGCGCCTCGGCCCCGTCTCCACCGACGCCGTCACAGGTCAGCGGCTGCTCCGGGGGTGCCGGCCCCTTCCCCTCCTGCCCCCTTTGCTTTGCAGCATGGTCGGGTTAACACGTAGCTGGGACATGTGGAGAATGGAGCCAGTTCCCACCTCCCCATGCTCACGGACTCGCCTGACACGTCCATACCCAGCTGGCACCCACAGGCTGGGGGCCCTGAGACGGGCGCTGCCACACGGTGGCTTTGACCATCTCAAACCAGAGTGTCCCCCCCCATAATCCCTAAGGGGGCAGGGTCCTCTCCTGCCTGGCCCCGGCTCGCTGGCCCTTGGGGCTCGCTGGCTCTTGTCCTGGGCCGGGTGGGAGCTCTCCCCAGGGGACACTGGTCACCGCGGGGCTGGAGCTGCCGGGTCAGTGTCACTGGCATCTCGGAGCCACACCAACCCATCCAGGACCTGTGGGGCGCAGCAGGGACCCCTGAGCCGGCCTGTGTCTGCAGCTCCCCAGCCGAGCCCCCCGGGGCAGCGCCCGCCCGTCCCCTTGCTGGCTGGGCCCTGCCCCCGGGCTGCTGGTCCAGGTCACCTGCCCAACGTAGCCACCTCCCTACAGCCCAGCAGGGGCGGCCAGTCCCTCTGTGCCCACCCGACGCCAGGCCGGCTGGGGCTGTGCTCGGGGTTAGCAGCCGCCAGAGCCGTCGTCTGTTTGGCAGGAGACTCAGTCTGGGGCTCCAGAAGCTGGGAAACCCCTCAAGGCGGGGGGGGTCACACAAATCTGCTCCCACCCCTTTCCTGCTACTTCTTTCTCCCTTTCCTACACCCCACCCATCGCTCCTCCCCTCCCCCTGCCTCACGCCTACCCTGCACCAATCTCAGCACCACGAGCCACGTCTCTGCCCCCTTCCCTGGGGAACTCGGTGTCTGAGGGCTTTGCTCCCACTGCACCATCAACGCCACCAGTTCCACCCCACTGGGGCAGCCCTTCTGCCCCGATCCCAGAGCTACACTGCCTGGGTCTGCAGAGAGCCTGAGCCCGTTGCTCTGGGAGGCAGGGGCAGCCTCTATTTGCCTGACCAAGCGTTTCCGCACCCTGTGCCCCTCTCTCTGTTCCAGCCACGGCACCGCAGGAGGAGGGAGCTGGGACACAGCGACGCCTGGGGGAGCTCTCAGCCTCTGGCGTCACCCACGACTCCGCCCTGCTCTCCTGGACCGTCCAGGCCGGGGACTTCGATTCCTTCCTCCTCCAGTACAAGGATGCGGAGGGCAAAGCCCAGGCGCTTCCCGTGGATGGGAGATCCCGCACGGTCACCGTTGCCAACCTGGCCCCTTCCCGCCGATACAAGTTCAACCTCTACGGCATCTCCGGCCGCATGCGCCTCGGCCCCGTCTCCACCGACGCCGTCACAGGTCAGCGGCTGCTTCGGGGGCATAGCTCCGTCCCCTTCAACCCCCTTTGCTTTGCAGTGGGTGGTGACAGCCGCTGCCAGCCGCTTCCCAGACTCCAAGATGCTTCCCAGACTCCAACCTCCACCACCCGTCTCCCAGCCATTCAACAGATAGAGGAGTTTGGATGGGGATGGATGAGTGGATAGACAGACAGATAGATGGATCAATGTGCCTGGATAAATGAATAATAGATGGATGGCTGTGTATGGAAATCGGTGAGGAGGGATGGATGGATGGAGAGGATCTCATGGATGGATAGACTGATTAAGGGATCTGTATGGGGATGAATGGATGGAGGGAGGGGATGGTCATGGATGGATAGATAGACGAATGCATGTCTAAGGGGAGAGATGAATGGATGTGTATGGGGATGGAAGGCTAAGGGGATGGATGGATGGGGATGGAGCGGCTGGATAAGGAGATGGATGGATGGGGATGGATGGATAAGTAGATGAATGGACATGTATGGGGATGAATGTATATGGAGATGGATGGATGCGTATGGGGATGGATGGCGTTTATGAATGGGTGTTTTGGGCGATTCACGGCAGAGGTGTGCGTGTCTGGGTAACCCTTCTGCAGGGGGCAGGTACAAGGGCTATGGTGGGTAAGGTCATGGATACCTGGATAGATGGATGTGACTGGCCATGGATGGATGGTTGGAGGGGAGCGTATGAAGATGGTGATATGGGCGTGTCTGGGGCTGGATGGGTGTCAGTGAGGATTTTTCCATTGACATTGGAGGCTTTAGTTCACCCCCTTCTCTTTCTCTCTCACTTCCTTCCCTCTCTCTTCTCCCATCTCAGCTCAGCTCTCACCGAGGTTTGGGCCGACCCCTCCATGGAGGCGGGATGGCCGCGGGGAACCCAGGAACGTGGGGTCCTCTTTGCAGACATGCCCTGTCCAACTGTCTGTCCCCAGCTCTCCTTCCCAGCAGCAGGGTCTGGCTGTGTCCTGGGGCCAGTCCCCGGGGCTCCCTGCACCCTCCCCCCACTAATCCTCCCTGCAGATCCCCTCTGGCTAAGAATTACCCGCCCCCCCAAGGACCCGGCAAACTGCCCCCAACCCCATCCGCACCCTTCACCCCCCTCTCTCTGTTCCAGCCGCGGTGCCGAGGGAGGAGGAACCTGCCCCCCAGCCCAGCCTGGGGGAGCTCTTGGCCTCCGACATCACCCACGACTCCGCCCTGCTCTCCTGGACCGTCCAGGCCGGGACCTTCGACTCCTTCCTCCTCCAGTACAAGGATGCAGAGGGCAAACCCCAGGTGCTTCCCGTGGACGGGGGATCCCGCACAGTCACCGTCGCCAACCTGGCCCCTTCCCGCCGATACAAGTTCAACCTCTACGGCATCTCCGGCCGCAAGCGCCTCGGCCCCGTCTCCACCGACACCGTCACAGGTCAGCAGCTGCTAGGAGGAGGTTCCCAGCCAGCGCCTGCCTCCTTCCTTCTCCCCCCACCAAGTCTTTCCCAGGACCCCCCTTCACTGCTTTGCTCTTCCCCTGCCTTCCCACTCTCCTGCCTCTCCTGTCCCTGTGCGGCGTTTCCTCCTCCGGGATCCTTCCCTCCTTGTCTCCCTTTGCCCCTTTCTTCTCTTGGACATTTTTTCACTCCTCCTCTCTTCCCACCACTCCTCCAGCTGTCCCCTCCTCTGCCAGGGCCCTTTCCACGTTCCTTCGCTCCCAACCACCCTCTTCCACATCACTTTGCTTGGTGCAATCATGGCACCAGAGGCCACATCCAAGGGATCTTGCCTCTGTCAGTCACTTTGCTCCCCTATTTCCACCCCACAGAGGGGCCACTTGCTCCGGACATCAGAGACGATACTGCCTGAGTTTGCAGAGAGCCTGATCCCATGGCTCCACAGTGGGGGAAGCTGCCTCTGTTTGCCCCGCAGGCTGTTACCTCACCCTTAACTTTCCCCCTCTGTTCCAACCACAGTGCCGCGGGAGGAGGGAGCCAGGATACGGCTCCACCTGGGGCAGCTCTCGGCCTCTGACGTCACCCATGACTCCCTCGATCTGTCCTGGACTGTGGAGGAGGGAACCTTCGACTCCTTCATCCTCCAGTACCGGGACGCAGACGGCAACCCCCAGGCGCTGCCCGTCGACGGGGGATCCCGCACAGTCACCATCGCCAACCTGGCCCCCTCCCGAAGATACAAGTTCAACCTCTACGGCATCTCCGGCCGCAAGCGCCTCGGCCCCATCTCCACCAATGCCGTCACAGGTCAGCACTGGGGAATTCCCCCTCTCAGCTCTCTCCTCCCACCTTTCCCCCCTCGGCAGGTGCATGATGGGATAGAATCGCCCCCTTCTCTCCATCCCTGTGCCTCGTGGGGCAGGGGGAGGGTCCGAGGGACATGCTTTGAGTCGGGAAAATGCCGATTCGCCTCTCGAAGCGCTGGCCAGGAAACAGGCTCGTACGGAGTCTTGGGCTCGGCGAAGGGACCTGGGACCCCTGGTCTGAGCTGCGTAGCCCTGGCCCTCACCCCGGCCTGCATTCGCGCTGGGCAGAACCAGCGGCGAGCTCTTCCAGAAACAGCCCGTGTGGGTTTCACATGAGCCAGGGACGGAGAGTCCGGCCTGGCCCGTGGGGATTGTCTGGCTGGTTAATTCCCCTCCCTGCTTCGGGCCGCCGGCCGCAATCGGCTCTGATCCACCCTCCTGCCAGCGCCATGGCCCGGGGCCGGTTGGGTCTGGTGCGTCCCATCGGCAGCCAGGCCACCTGCAAAGATACTGGCCTTTCGGCCACTTGCCAAAGTTTTGCCGCTTTCAGCCCGATTCCGAACAGGGGTGGGGGCTGGAGACGCGGGGTCCAGGCCGGGTCTGAGCTGCTCCCCTCTCCCCAGGCCGGCAGGAGGAGGAAGACGAGGAGGAGGACGAAGGTGCCACGCAGCCCAAGCTGGGAGAGCTCTCGACCTCCGAGGTCACCAAAGACTCCGTCCGCCTCTCCTGGACCGTCCAGGCTGGGGCCTTCGACTCCTTCCTCCTCCAGTACCGGGACGCGGAGGGCAACCCCCAGGTGCAGCCCGCGGACGGGGCATCCCGCACGCTCGTCGTGTCCGACCTGCTCCCCTCCCGCAAGTACAAGTTCAACCTCTACGGCGTCTCTGGCCCCAAGCGCCTCGGGCCCGTCTCCACCGACGCCGTCACAGGTCAGCGAACCGGGAGGCTGGCCGGCCATGGCCCCTCGACAGCCTGGGGGGTGCCCGGCTGGAACTACCAGCCCCCTTCCTTCCGCAGGTCTTCCCTCTGCAGCCCAGCTGGAGCCCCGGACTCCTGGGTTCTATCCCAGCTCTGGGAGGGGAGTGGGGTCTGGTGGGTTAGAGCAGAGGGGCTGGCAGCCAGGACTCCTGGGTTCTCTCCCCGCTCTGGGAGGGGAGTGGGGTCTGGTGGGTTAGAGCAGAGGGGCTGGCAGCCAGGACTCCTGGGTTCTCTCCCCGCTCTGGGAGGGGAGTGGGGTCTGGTGGGTTAGAGCAGGGGGGATGGGAGCCAAGACACCTGGGTTCTATCCCAGCTCTGCCTCTGACCTTCTGGGTGACCATGTAAAAAACCCCATACCTGCCACTTGCCTCAGTTTCCCCACCTGGGGGGTAACACAGGGGCTAACAATCCCATTGCACCACTGACAAGCCCTTCCTCTTCTGGGCCTCAACCCTGCTCCTGATCCCCCATTCCTCTCCTCTCTCTATTGCCCCCCACAGCAGTTAACCCTTTCCACTCTGCACCGGAGCCCCATGGGACAAAAGTAACTAACCTGCTCCCAGGGCCCCAGGTCAACACCTGGCTCCTGGCCAGGTGCATGATGGGATAGAGTTAACCCCCTCTTGCCTGGCCCCAACCCCCTGTACCATCTCCCCCAGAGACAATTAACCCCCTCCTGCCCCTACAGCCTTCCCGGAAGCCTCCAGTGTGACGGCCGCCTGGCTGGACCAGCTGCTCATCTCCGAGGTGACCCCGACCTCGCTGCGGCTGAGCTGGGACGCGCCCGAGGGCAACTTTGACACCTTCCTCATCCGGTACCGGGACGCGGGCCGGGGGTCCGGGCTGGGGCCGGCGCCCGCCCAGGAGGTGCCAGTGCCAGGGGCCCAGCGCTCGGCCGTGCTGCATGGGCTGCGGCCCGGCACCGAATACAGCCTGGCAGTGTACGGCCTGCAGCAGGGCGAGGAGACGGCCAACATCCGCGGGGCCGCACAAACCAGCAGCCTCGGTACGGCCCCCGCTGCGGCACCGAGCCCAGCTGTCCCCCATCCCAGTACCCCCTGCTGCCCCCTCCCTGCTGCCCCCGCCCCCTCTCCCCATCCCAGCGCCTCTGTAACGAGGCTGGTTCTGGCGGGACCCAACAGAGAGCACCAGTTTAGGACAAACTGCTCAGAGCAAGGCAGTTACAGCCCCAGGCTGGGGTTTCTGTGCACCCCAGCCAAACAGAGAGGGCTTCGGTCTCACCCCACTGGCTAACCACAAGTCACACAAGCAATTCCCTTAGACACCCCAGTTTCCCTGTATCACCACCAGTGCCACTCGTTATGGGGACAAATGGTTATGAAAACCAATACCCCAGTAAAAGAAAAAAGATTCGATCCGAAAGGACCAAGCCCCATACCCAGGTCAATGCACAAATCAGATCTTACCCACAAATCACACTGGCCAACCCTTTCGAATCTAAAATTTAGAGGTTTATTCGTAAAAGAAAAAGACAGCGACGAGCGCAAGAGTTGGTGACATGGAATCAATGACATCCAGTAACGGCCAACGCCGGAGTCCGGTCCTTAGGCCTGTCCCCGCCTGCCTGGCTGGGTCCCACGGCGTGTCTGCCTTCTCGCAGTGGGTCAGGTGTGTCGCCCATGGTCCGTCATGGGCCATCCAGCAGGCTGGGCGGAGCTGACCCCAACTTGTCTGGAGTGTCCCCCAGAAACGGAGCACACGTGTGAACTACAGACAGTACAGAGCCAACACTGATAACGTTAAATACCAAATGAGACCTGCACCCAGGTGGCATAATCCTAACTAGCCACCCTCACCTCCTCATCGACACCTTATCTGACCCCCTTTGTGCAAGATCTGGTGCCACTACAGGACCTTGGTTGCAACCATGTTCTATATGGTCCCAGTTTATGTCAATAACATGACAGCCCCCTGCTGCCCCCTGCCCCATCCCTGGTGAGAGGGGCCGGGGGGTGGGACAGATGGAGTGTGTGGAGCCCGTGACAGAGGGAGGGAGGGACAGGCGGTTGGGTGAGTGCCAGGGGGTGATAGTGGGGGGCACTGACGGGTCTCAGCCCCCCAACCCGGCTGAGGGGGGACGGGGCTCCGCAGGTACTGTCCCCCCAGTGGTCATGCTGGTAAGGGGCCCCCCAGCTGGCTCCGCCTGAAGGCCCATGGGGCCCCTCTGACCCCTATGTCTCCCCAGAGCTGGAGAGCCCCCGGGACCTGCGCTTCAACGACGTCCGTGAAACCTCGGTGGGGGTGACCTGGGGGGCCCCATCCACCCACGTTGACCACTACAAGGTGTCCTTCCAGCTGAGCGACGGGGGTAAGTGCCCCACAGCACCCCCCTGCTCCCCCCACAGCGCCCCAAACCAACTCCCCACAGCATCCCTCGCTTGCCCCCCCACAGCACCCCTCGCTGGCCCCCCACAATGCCCCAAACCAGCTCTCCACAGCGCCCCTCACTGGCCCCCCATAGCACCCCAAACCGGCTCCCCACAGCGTCCCTCACTGGCCCCCCCACAGTGCCCCCTGCTGCACTCCCCAACACCCCAAACCGGCTCCCCACAGCGCCCCTCACTGGCTCCCCACAGTGCCCCAAACCGACTCCCCACAGCGCCCCTTGCTCGCCCCCACAGCGCCCCTTGCTGCTTCCACACCGTGGCCCCCGGCCCTCCCCCGCTGGGCCCTGGAGCTCAGTGACCCCCCCATAGCGCCCCACACTGAGCACCCCACAGTGCTCCCAGAGTCCCAAGAACTGCCTGCAGAACAGCTCCCCATACTGGCCCTGTGCCCCGGCCCCGCCCCCGACACGTGGCCCCGCCCCCAGCGCGCCCTGACCCACCTGTCGCCCCAGGGGAGCCGCAGAGCGTGATGGTCGAGGGCACCCGGCTGCCGACGACGCTCGAGGGGCTGATCCCCGGGGCCAGCTACGAGGTCAGCGTCATGGCCATCCGGGGCTTCGAGGAGAGCGAGCCACTGGTGGGCTACGTCACCACGGGTAAGGGCCGGACGCCTGGGTCCCTCTGCCCCAGGGCCAGCGCTGGACAGTTGGGTCTGCTCCCCTGCCCTGGGGCCAGCACCCCATGCCACCGGCTGGACGCCTGGGTCCCTCTGCCCCAGGGCCAGCGCTGGACACCTGGGTCTGCTCCCCTACCCTGGGGCCAGCACCCCATGCCACCGGCCGGACACCTGGGTCCCCTCCCTTCCCATCCAGGGCACGTGCCACAGCCTGTCACCTGGATCTCTGGGTCCCGTCCCGTTGCCTCCCCACTGGATGCCTGGGCCCCCTCCCTTCCCCGACCCCAGGACGAGTGCCCACCCCTGCCAGCCGGACGCCTGGGTCCCCTCGGCGGGGGCTGCTCTCCCTGACGTTCTGCGCTCTCTCCGCAGTCCCCGACGGCCCCTCGGACCTGCGAGCCGTCAACATCACCAACACCTCGGCCCTGCTGCACTGGCGCCCGCCCCGGGCCCCTGTCCACAGCTACGAGCTGAGCTACGGGCCCCCCGAAGGTGAGCGCGGGGGGAAGGGCGTCACTCCCCTCCCCCGGCCCTCGCTGGCTCCCTGCCCCGGCGGGTGGCTCCGTCCCTGGCGCCCAGGTCCCCGGCGCCCTTCGCCTGCCTGCCCCGGGTCCGGGCGGCCAGCGTGGGCATCTCCAGGGCACTGGGCCATTGGCTCTCTCTGGCCCGCTCGCCCCTCGCCCAGCCCGGCTCCTTCAGCCTCCCCACTCCGGCATTTCATCCAAGGGGGGGTGTTGGGGGCAGCTCAGATGTGGGGATCCCCAGCCCCCCCTCCGGGCCCCTCCCCTCCAGCCTGGCCTCCCCCTCACCCCGGCTCTCCCCGCAGGCCCCTCGGTGACGGTGCGGCTCCCCGGGACCCAGGCCCAGCACCCCCTGTCCGGGCTGCAGCTGGACACCGAGTATCTGGTCAGCATCCATGGGGTGACGGGGGGCAACCGCAGCTCCCCCACCCACGCCACCTTCACCACCGGTACGGGGGGGAGATGCAGGGGGGGCAGGGGGATCACGGGAAGGGGGAAGTAGTGAGGGGAGGGGGGATGTCGATGGGGGAGGAGGGTCGCGGGGAGGGGTGGGGGAAGCAGTGAGGGGAGGGGGGATGTTGGGGTGGAGAAAGGAGTGGGGGTGGCGGGAGGAGGTCGGGGGGGGTCCCTGTTTCACTCTCCCCTCCCCCAGGGCTGGATGCCCCCCGGGACCTGCAAGCCACTGACGTGACCCCCCGCAGCGCCCGGCTCTCCTGGACCCCTCCACGCGTCCCCCCCGCTGGCTACCTGCTCAGCTACGAGACGCCCTCCGGCCAAACGCAGGTATCCGGACCCCCAGCCCCTGCCTGCTCAGCCCCCAGCCCCCCCTACAGCCCCCCCGTTCCCTCCCCAACCCTTGCCACAGCTCCCCCAACACCCCTCCCTGCTCTCCACCCTCTCCCCGCACATCCGCGTCTGTGGAGCCAGAAGTCCCCCCCAGATCGCCCCACAGCCCCAGCACTGCTCCCTGCCCCTCCCCCACTCCCTCCGGCCCATCACCCCCCCTCACTCCCTCTCCCCCCAGGAGATCCCCTTGGGCTCAGATGCTGCCTCCTACCAGCTGAGCAACCTAACCCCGTCGAGCCGCTACCAGGTCCGGGTGCAGGCGATCCGGGGGGGCCTCCCCAGCACCCCCATTGCCACCTCCTTCAACACCGGTGAGCTGCAGGACGCCTGGGTTCTAGCCTGGCTTGGGGGATGAGGGCCTGGGGAGGGGGGGCTAGTGGGTGGTTTCAGCAGGGCGGCTGAGATCCCGGACTCCTGGGTTCTCTCCTGGCTCGGGGAGGGGAGCGGGGGCTGGTGGGTTAGAGCAGGGGGGCTGGGAGCCAGGACGCCTGGGTTCTCTCCCCGGCTCTGGGAGCGGAGTGGGGTCTAGCGGTTGCAGCGGGTGGGGCTGGGATCCTGGACTCCTGGGTTCCATTCTCGCCTCTCCTCAGTCTGGCTGACCTACCCCTTCCCCCGGGACTGCGTGGAGGAGCAGCTGAACGGGCCCGGCCCCTCCCGCGAGGTGACCATCTACCTGGGGGGCGACAGGCAGCGCCCCCTGCAGGTGTACTGCGACATGGAGACCGACGGGGGCGGCTGGCTGGTGAGTGCGGGGCTGGGGCAGCGCGGCCTGCGGGGCGGGGGACACACCCGCCCCATGGAGGCAGTGGGGCCAAGTGTCTGTCTCTGACCCCCCCCGACTCCCCCAGGTGTTCCAGCGCCGCATGAACGGCGAGACGGATTTCTGGCGAGACTGGCAGGACTACGCCCGGGGCTTCGGGAACCTGTCCCGGGAGTTCTGGCTGGGTGAGGGAGAGAACCCAGGCGTCCGGGCGGCCCTGCGATCCCCCCGACCCCTCACTCCCCCCAGAGCCGGGAGAGAACCCGGGCGTCCAGGCGGCCCTGCGATCCCCCCCCGACCCTCCTCCCCCCAGAGCCGGGAGAGAAACCAGGCATCCGGACTGCCCCCTGGCGGAGCAGAGAGAGAACGGAGCAGAGAGAGAACCCAGGCATCCGGGTGGCCCTGCGATCTCCCCCCGACCCTCCTCCCCCCAGAGCCGGGAGAGAACCCAGGCATCCGGGCTACCCCCTGGCAGAGTAGGGAGAGAACCCAGGCATCCGGGCTGCCCTGCGATCCCCCCTGAGGCCCCACTCCCCCCAGAGCCGGGAGAGAACCCGGGCATCCGGGCGGCCCTGCGATCCCCCCCCGACCCTCCTCCCCCCAGAGCCGGGAGAGAAACCAGGCGTCCGGACTGCCCCCTGGCGGAGCAGGGAGAGAACCCAGGCATCCGGGTGGCCCTGCGATCCCCCCCCAACGCTCCTCCCCCCAGAGCCGGGAGAGAACCCAGGCATCCGGGCTACCCCCTGGCAGAGCAGGGAGAGAACCCAGGCATCCGGGTGGCCCTGCGATCTCCCCCTGACCCTCCTCCCCCCAGAGCCGGGAGAGAACCCAGGCATCGATGCTGCCCCCTGGCGGAGCAGGGAGAGAACCCAGGCGTCCGGGCAGCCCTGCGATCCCCCCTCTACTCCCCCCAAAGCCGGGAGAGAACCCAGGCATCCAGGCTGCCCTGCGATCCCCCCTGAGCCCCACTCCCCCCAGAGCCAGGAGAGAACCCAGGCGTCCGGGCTGCCCCCTGGCGGAGCAGGGAGAGAACCCAGGCGTCCGGGGGGCCCTGTGAGCCCCCCTCCCCCCAGAGCCGGGAGAGAACCCAGGTGTCCTGCCCCCAGGTAACGACGCGCTGCACCAGCTGACGGCTGCGGCGGAGCAGGAGCTGTGGGTGGATCTTCGGGCCGGCACCGAGGCTGCCTACGCCCGGTACCAGCGGTTCCGGGTCGACCCCCCCAGCGAGCACTACCGCCTCCACCTGGACGGCTACCGCGGCACGGCCGGTGAGGGCTAAGGGATGGCTGGGGGGACACAGGTGAAAGGGAGGCGAGGGTAGCCAATGGGGAAGAAAGGGGGGATCATGATGGGGGGTGCTGGTGGGGAGGCAGAGGACGAGGATGGATGGGGGACAGCAGGGGGTTGCTATGTCGGGGGTCAGTGGATTGGGGGGTCTGTGTCCTGGGAGGGATGGGGGACAGTGGGAGTTGCTATGTCGGGGGGGTCAGTGGATGGAGGGTCTGTGTCCCGGGGGGCATGGATAGGGGCTGGGGGGTGTCTGTGTCCCAGGGGGGCTACAGGAGCAGTGGGAGTTGCTATGTTGGGAGGTCGGGGGGGGTCTGTGCCCCAGGGGCTCTGGGTGGACAGTGGGGGGGTTGCTATGTTGGGGGGGTCAGTGAATGGGGGTGTCTGTACCCCAGGGGGGCTGGGTGGGGAATGGGGAGGACAGCAGGGGGGTCCAATCCCCAGGAGTGGTTGGGGGAGGGGTGCTGTCCCCCCACAGCCCCCCCTCACCCCCTGCCCTCCTCCCAGGTGATGCGCTGAGCTACCACTCGGGCAGCGTCTTCTCCACCCGGGACCGGGACCCCAACCGGCTGCTGATCCCCTGTGCAGTGTCCTACCGCGGGGCCTGGTGGTACCGCAACTGCCACTACGCCAACCTCAACGGGCTCTACAGCAGCCGCCAGGACCACCAGGTACGGCCCGCCCGGACGCCTGGGTTCTCTCCCCGCTGCGGGGGGCAGGATGCCTGGGTTCTCTCCTGGCTCTGGGGGGGCTGGTGGGGAGAGCAGGGGTGTGGACTGGGAGCCAGGACTCCTGGGTTGGCCCATCCCAGGGCAGGAAATTAACTCCTTCCCATCCAGCAAGTCCAAGCCAGTTGGGAAACTGAGTCATGGATTGCACTTAGCACTATTACAGAAGTTGCTGAGGGGGTCAGTGCTGGGGGGTCTCTCACCCCCCATTTCTGCCCCCCCCAGGGCGTGAACTGGTTTAACTGGAAAGGCTTCGAGTTCTCCATCCCCTTCACCGAGATGAAGCTGCGGCCACGGCGGGGCTGAGCTGGACGGACGGACAGACAGACGCGAGAGGGAGGGAGGGAGGGAGAGCGAGCGAGCGAGCGAGACCGCAGCACTGCCGGGAGCCACCAGGGGG
Organism: Dermochelys coriacea; assembly: GCF_009764565.3. NCBI lineage: Eukaryota > Metazoa > Chordata > Testudines > Dermochelyidae > Dermochelys > Dermochelys coriacea. The sequence continues at coordinate 39,105,171 of NC_050081.1, read as the reverse complement.
AGCCGGGGCATCACGAGGAGACCCCCCCATGAGGCCCTTCCACCCCCCATGAGACCCCCCTCCCCCACAGAGCCCCCAATGCTTAATTCCCTCCCCTCACCTAGCCCCTCCTACACACCCCGGGGGGGTCCCTGCTTCCCACAGTGAAGGTGGGGGGTCTGTGCAGCAGGCCCAGCCCCAAGGGGCCACCCCAATCCAGCCTGGTGGGGGGGCAGGGCAGATGGAACCCAGGAGTCCTAACCCCCAGCTCCTCTGGGGCTCCCATCACCTCCCCACTTAGAAGCGGGGGCCTGTGGGGAGACAAGGGAGCAAGCAGGGACCCCATCTGTGGTGGAGCAACGGAGATGGATGGACCCAAAGCACCTTTATTCTGACTGAAACGGCCCAGATGGGCGAGGACCTTGGGGAGGGCAGAGTTAAGGGGGTTTGCAGGGAAACCAGGGGGGCAGAGTTAAGGGGGTTTGCAGGGGGCTGTTCAGAGTCTATTGAGTGATATAGTTTATATATTAAAAAAAAACAGCTGAAAATGTTACAAAAACCCCCCAGTGAATGAGAAACTGTTGGGGCCAGGGACAGGTGTGGGGTGGAGGCTCCCCATGACCTGGAGGGATGCAGGAGGGGGGGATATGAGGGGCTTGGAGGGGTCCCTGGGGCACAGAGTACAAGGGGGGTTGGGGGCTCACTGCAGTGGTGGATCAGTGGGGGGTTCAGGATGGCAAGAGGGTCACTTGGAGACCTGGTGTCACTGGCGGGATGGTGGTTGGGGCTGTGGGGAGGTTACTGGGAGTTACGGGGTCACTTGGGGGTTCAGGGAGATGTGACAGGATCCCTGGGGTGCTGTGTGGCACCCCTGGGCCCCCTTCACGCTCCAGCTCACCTCGCTGTGGGGAGGACCCGCCCCAGCCTTTGTACCGGAGGGGAGCCCCCGAGCGCGCGGCGCAAACCCCATTTTAGGGACAATAGAACCCAGGTTTATTAACTCCAGAGCTAGCCGGGAGGTGATTAGCGTGGGAGGCACCGTGGGGCCGAGCTCGTTACCGAAGCGAATGCCCAGTGAGCGCACCGGCTAAAGCTGACACCTCCTCGCGGGCGGGTTTGGCTCAGCTGTTTCCTCCCCCCACGGGATGTTACATTCGTAACCCCCGGGCCTCTCCCTGCAGCCTGGGGCCAGTCTCCTCAGTCAGTGTCTTCATCTTCCCAGCGGCCGTGTGGGGGGGGAGGAGAAAGGCCAACGCAGGAGGCCCCCCCCCGCGTTTCTACCCTCGGCCCCTGTGCTGAAGACACTTGCCCAGACGTGCAGATGGGCTTTGCTGAGTCCCGGGGCCGGGCGATCCCCCGGCATGGCCTTGTGCACCCGGGTCGCAGAGCAGAGCAGCCCCGGTGCATGGGGCTCGGGCAGCCCTCAGGGTCGAGGAGCGCCCGCCTGGGGGGGGCTCACCGCCGGTCCCAGTAACCCCCCCACAGCAGCAGCAGCTCACAACTCCCTGCACCCCAACGTGGCCCACGCTGGAACAGGCCAGCGGGTCTCAGCACCTCACGGGTTTCACACGACACGTCACACGGGGGCTGTGTGTGAGACAGCAGAGCCCCGGGGGAATGATGGATACGGGGGCACAGGGCGCTGCTTTGAGGTGCAGGGTGTCACAGGAGGCTCAGCAGGGGCCCCAGGGGTGGCGGGGGGGTTAAGGGCAGCAATGGGAGCTATGGGTTCACTAGGGGCTCGGGGACGGGCCCCCAGGGCAGGACACGGACCCGGAAGGGCTCCAGGGGGGGCTATGGAGTCACTAGGGGTTCGGGGGGCTCGGGGAGGGGCCCCCGGGACAGGACACGGACGCGGAAGGGTGGGCAGCGCACCACGGTGCCGTACAGGCCCCGCAGGGACGGGAGGGCGCCGGGAGCAGGTGGCTCCAGCCGGAACTCGCGCAGGACGTGCCCGAGGAAGACGAAGATCTCGGCCCGGGCCAGCGTCTCCCCCAGGCAGGCCCGAGCCCCACAGCTGAAGGGCAGCAGGTTGCGCTGGGCCAGCCGGGGGTCGTCCGCCTCCAGAAACCGCTCTGCGGGAGTGGGAGAGAGCCATCAGCCGGGACCCAGGGGTCCGGGCACCGCCCCCCCCCGCCCCCAATGAGAGAGTCGGAGACCCAGTTGTGTGGGGGAAGGTCAGCCCCCAGTGCCAATGAAAGACAAGGACCAGGCATCCAGGTGGGGTCAGCCCCCAGCCCCCCCATGAGAGCCAGGGATCAAGGCATTCGGAAGGAGGGTCGACGCCCAGCCCCCATGAGAATCAGAGATCCAGGCGTTCAGGGGGTGGCTCAGCACCCTGCCCCGTAGCTGGGGGAGGGGCTCAGGAGAAGCTGCGGGGGCAAGGGGGGGGGGCCGTACCTGGCCTGAACTCCAGGGGGTGGCTCCAGGTGCCCTCGTCGTGGTGGGCGGCGAAGAGGTTGGGGATCACGGTGGTGCCCTTGGGGATGGTGAAGCCCGAGAGGCTGCAGGGAGGGGGGAGGTGTCAGATTGGAGAAGGAGCATGTGCCTGGTGTCCCCCCATAGTGCTGTGGGGCAGACCATGGGGCACGGCGGGAGAGGGGTACCTGGTGTCCCCCGTGGTGCTGTGGGGCAGGGTGGGGGATGGGGGCAGGGCAGGGATGGGGGCCGTGGGGCAGGGAGGGGGAGGGGTACCTGGTGTCCCACATGGTGCTGTGGGGCAGGCCGTGGGGCAGGGCGGGGTACCTGGTGTCCCGTGTGGTGCTATGGGGCAGGGTGGGGGATGGGGGCAGGGAAGCCATGGGGCAGGGTAGGGCGGGGAGGGGAGCCTTGGGGCAGGGGAGGGGAGGAGTACCTGGTGTCCCACGTGGTGCTGTGGGGCAGGGCGGGGGAGGGATACCGGTGTCCCCATGGTGCTGTGGGGCAGGGTGGGCGAGGGGTACCTGGTGTCCCGCGTGGTGCTGTGGGGCAGGGCGAGGGGCGCCACGGGGCGCAAGCGGAGCGTCTCGGAGATGGTGGCGCTGAGCAGGGGCAGTCGGTCCCGGTCCCCATAGCTGGGGAGGCGCTCGGGGCCCAGCACCCTCTGCAGCTCCGTGTGGATCCCATCCTGGACCTGTGGGGGGACCCCATGGACGCTCACCCCTCCATAGAGCCCCCCCATAGACACTGACCCCCCCCATCAGGGATCACGCAGTGCTTTATGGGGGGGGAGGATGGTCCTGCCTGCTGTACAAACGGGGAAACTGAGGCAAGGAGCAATGGGACTTGGTTACGGTCACCCACAGAGACCCCCAAACCCCTCCCTCAAGACACCAGCCCCCCAACCACTGAGTCCCTTGTCCACACCCCCAACAAGCCCTGGGGACACCCACGGACAAGCAGGGCAGTCATGGGGCAGGAGTTTGGGAGGGCAGATCGGTGGGGAGGTACTGGGGGTATGAGGGTCGGAGGTACAGGGGTTTGGAGGCGCACATGGGGTGGTACAGTAGGAAGGCCACAGCCCAGGTGAGCAGGGTGGCAGTGGAGGATCAGGGGGTACGGGGAGCTTTGGGAGTATGGGGAGGTTTGGGGGTACAGGGGTTTGGGGCTCACCTGGGCATGGTGCAGCAGGAAGGCCACAGCCCAGGTGAGCAGGGTGGCCGTGGGGGGTCAGGGGGTACAGGGAGGTTTGGGGGTACAGGGGTTTGGGGGTTCAGGGCTCACCTGGGGGTGGTGTAGCAGGAAGGCCACAGCCCAGGTGAGCAGGGTGGCCGTGGGGGGTCAAGGGGTACAGGGAGCTTTGGGGGTATGGGGAGGCATGGGGGTTCGGGGCTCACCTGGGCATGGTGTAGCAGGAAGGCCAGAGCCCAGGTGAGCAGGGTGGCTGTGGGGGGTCAGGGGGTACAGGGAGGTTTGGGGATACAGGGGTTTGGGGGTTCGGGGCTCACCTGGGCGTGGTGTAGCAGGAAGGCCACAGCCCAGGTGAGCAGGGCGGCCGTGGGGGTCAGGAAGTACAGGGAGCTTTGGGGGTATGGGGAGGTTTGGGGGTTCGGGGCTCACCTGGGGGTGGTGCAGCAGGAAGGCCACAGCCCAGGTGAGCAGGGCGGCCGTGGTCTCGGTGCCCCCGATGAAGAGGTCGACGAGCGCCATGTGAACGTGCTCCGGGGTGAGGCCCCCCTCGGCCGTGGGGTCCCCCCCGGCCCCGGCCCCCGCCCCCCGTCGCTCTTCCAGCAGCTGCAGCATGTGATCCACCATGTCCCGGGCGCACTCGGGGCGCAGCGACTCCTGGGGGGACGTGGGGGTGAGGGAAGGGAAGGGAATGGGGACCCCCAAACTCCACACTAGGGACCCTGCACCCCCGCCCCAGAGACCCTGCACCTCGATGCCCAAACCCCGCCCCGCGGACCCTCCACCCTGTACCCCAGAGAACCCGACTCCATACACCACCCCGACTCCCACCCCTGCCCCAGAGACCCCCACCTGGTGCCGCTGGATCTGGGCCCGGACGAAGGCGTCTCGGAACCGCACCTGGAGCAGGAGCCGCCGCAGGGCCCCGCTGGGGAAGACCTGGGGGGACCCCGAGACTGAGATTCCGGCGCCCCCTGCTGGCCCCCCACAGCGCCCCCGCTCCCTTCTGGCCCCCGCGGAAAGCGCCGCCCCACAGCGCCCCCCGCCGGCCCCCACAGCGACACCCCCCTCCCCGCCCCACAGTTCCCCCGCTCCCTACAGCTCCCCCCCTCCACCCCACAGCACAACTCCCCGCCCCACAGCGCCCCCCGCCGGCCCCCACAGCGACACCCCCCTCCCCGCCCCACAGCGCCCCCGTCCCCTGCTGCCCCCCCCCCGCCCCCTCACCCTCAGCAGGGGCAGCGCGTCCAGCGCCCGCACAGCGCCCCGGCCCCACAGCGCCACCAGCTCCGTGATACAGTCGTGGATGTCCTGGATGGCGGCGGCGTCCGGCATCTGCGGGGAGGGAGCGGGACGGAGCCCCCCAAATCCCCCCGGCCCAGGCTGGGCGCCAGGGGGCCCTGCCCCGCCTCCCCGGACGCCTGGGTTCCCTGGGGGTGCGTTCCGTCCTCCGCCTCCCCGGACGCCTGAGTCCCCTAGGGATGCGCTCCGTCCCCCGCCTCCCCGGACGCCTGGGTCCCCGGGGTGCGCTCCGTCCCCCGCCTCCCTGGACGCCTGAGTCCCCTAGGGATGCGCTCCGTACCCCGCCTCCCCGGACGCCTGGGTCCCCGGGGTGCTCTCCGTCCCCCGCCTCCCCGGACGCCTGGGTTCCCTGGGGGTGCGCTCCGTCCCCCGCCTCCCCGGACGCCTGGGTCCCCGGGGTGCGCTCCGTCCCCCGCCTCCCCGGACGCCTGGGTTCCCTGGGGGTGCGCTCCGTCCCCCGCCTCCCCGGACGCCTGGGTCCCCGGGGTGCGCTCCGTCCCCCGCCTCCCCGGACGCCTGGGTTCCCTGGGGGTGCGCTCCGTCCCCCGCCTCCCCGGACGCCTGGGTCCCCGGGGGTGCACTCCCCGTCCCGGACGCCTGGGTCCCCACCCTGGGCTCACCATGGGTCCGAAGGCCATAGCACAGATGGTGCGACAGGTCTGCAGCGAGAAATCTTCGGCCACGTCCACAGCGGCCCCCCCATAGCTACGGAAAACCTGGGGGGCAGAGAGAGGTCAAGGGGGTCCAGCACCCCCCGAGTCCCTGGGTCCAGGACAAGGCGGATCCCCGGGGGGGGACGGGGGGCAGGGGAGATCCGGGTTCCAGGCCCGGGTGGGAAGTGAGATGTCATGGGGGTCCCTGTTGGGGGGTTTCCTTAGGGCGAGTGCCCACGGGAGGGGGAGGGGTGGGGGTTCCCAAGGGTGAAGGGGGTCCCTTTGGGCTGTGGCATTTCCCTGGGGTTAGGCAGGTCCCCGGGGCGGTCCCCGGGATCCCTGGGATGAAGAGGGTCCCTCTGGGGGGTGGACATTCCCTGGGGTTAGAGGAGTCCCTGCGGGGTCCCCTGGGTGGAGGGTCCCCGAGGAGTGTCTGGGATGAAGACGTTCCCTATGGGGAGTGGGAGTTCCCTGGGGTTAGGGGTCCCCGGGGGGCCCCAGGGGTAAGGGGATCCCTGGGATGAAGGGGGATGGGAGTTCCCTGGAGTTAGGCAGAACCCGGGGAGTCCCAGGAGGTAAAGGGGGGTGGGAGTTCCCTGGGGCTGGGGGTCCTGGGGGGCCCTGGGGTTAGGGGGGTCCCCGGGGCGAAGGGGGCCCTCACCTGGCAGAGCGCGGCCGCCTGCACCCCCAGCACTGGGTCCAGCTGGAGGCGCTGGGCGCGGGCCAGGGCGGAGTGAGCCACTTTGCGCTGCAACCGCCAGCCGGGGGTGAAGTCACCCAGGGACAGATCATGGCCCCCCAGGGAGATGAGATCCGCTGCGGGGGGGGGGGGGGAGGGTTAGTGACCGGCTGGGAGAGACACCCCCACCCTCACCCAAGCCCCCGGGACCTATCCCCATCCCGTCCCAGCATTAACTCTGGACCCTACTGATGGCAGGACCCAGGAGAGTCGGAGCTCAGAGAGCTGGAGGAGGGCTGATCCCCCCCAGATAGCTTCATGAACAGCCCCCCAAAGTCCTCTGGCAACACATCCCCCACCGTCATCCCACAGCCCCCAACCCCCTCAGTCCCCAGCCCCCCATTACCAACGAAGCTGGAGGGGCGCCCGGCGAAATCGAACCATTTCTGGGTCAGGGCCTGGCGGATGGAGTCCACGCTGTTCAGCACCACCACGTCTGGGGGCACACACGCCGGGGGGGGTCAGCTGTGGTTTTAACCCTTCCCCCCCCCGCCTCTAGCAGGGACACACAACTGGGGGGAGGCTGGGGTTAATAGGGGGACCCCGGCCAGGTCAGAGCAGGGAGGGAACAAGCTGGGGGCACCCAGCCAGGGCCCGTGGGCAAAAGGGGGAGGCCATGGGGGGAGGGGCCCCTGGGCAGGACACATGGGGGAAGGGGGGCCCAGTGGGGAGAAGGAAGGAGGCGGGGGGGGCCCTGGCCTGGGCACATGGGGAAAGGGGGGGGCCAAGTGGGGGAGGGGCCAGGGCACAGGGGGGAAGGGAGGCCCCAGAGGGTTCCAGCAGGGGGGCCCCAGCCCCGCTCACCCTTGGCCCCGAAGCGGAGCCGGTAGACAGGCCCGTAGCGCCGGGCAAGCTCCAGCAGGTGCAGGGGCAGCTCGGGGTGCAGCATGTGGGGCAGCCCCCCCACCAGGGGCAGGGCCCAGGGGCCGGGCAGGGCACTCAAGCCGCCCCCCCTGCAAGCCCCACGTCGGCCCCCCAGCACGGCCAGGGCCAGCAGCACCAGCAGTAGGAGCAGGGCGGCTGTCAGCATGGCTGGGGCCTCGGGGCGCGGGCGGGATATAAAGCCCCAGAGCCGTTCGTCACGGGGCCTTGGAGAGACAGGCGTGACGCAGGGCGCCCCTCACTCCCGACCCGGCCCCCCAGTGCCCCTCACTCCCGACCCACGGCCCCCCTCACTCCCCACCCGGCCCCCCAGTGCCCCTCACTCCCAACCCCCAGTCCCCCGCTTCGCCGGCACCCCTCACTCCCGACCCCCGGCCCCCCAGTGCCCCTCACTCCCAACCCCCAGTCCCCCTCTTCGCTGGCACCCCTCACTCCCGTCCCACAGCCCCCCCAGTGCCCCTCACTCCCGACCCACGGCCCCCCTCACTCCCCACCCGGCCCCCCTGTGCCCCTCACTCCTGACCCGCAGTCCCCTGCTAGCCCAGCCCTGGGGCTCAGAAGTGACTTCTGGGTAACTTCGTTTTCATTAACTTGAGGTCAGAGCCCGGCAGTGGGCCGGGGTCTGGGGGTCCCACTGACATAATACCGGGCGTGGGTCCCTGGCACTTTACTGTGGAGGGCGTTGAATAGGCAGAAACCAGCCTCTGGGAATTTTGGGAACCCACAAAATCTCTCGCAGGTTTCCTGGTGACCGATTGCTCTGACGGGCGGCACGGCAGGGGTTCGAACCGGAGTCCCGGGGCATGTACATGGCACGAGCAAGATCTGGTTTATTCTGGATCCGTTCACGCCTAGGACCCGTTCCCTGCCCACAGCTGGGCAGCTGCCAGGGGGCTCGCTTGGGCAGGATCGAAAGGATAAAAATGCAAGAAGCAATTTGGGGGGGTGGGTATTGGGGGGCAGGATGGGATTAAATAAACGTCCCCCGCGGCATGGGGCTCTTTCTGGTGTCCCTCGTGTAACCAGCCCCCAGCCCCACCCCAGAGCCAGCCGCGTCCCAGCGCCGGGGACTCCGTGTAACCAGCCCCCAGCCCCACCCCAGAGCCAGCCGCGTCCCGGTGCCGGGGGAGGGGGCTCCATGTAACCAGCCCCCAGCCCCACCCCAGAGCCAGCCGCGTCCCGGCGCCGGGGGAGGGGGCTCCGTGTAACCAGCCCCCAGCCCCACCCCAGAGCCAGCCGCATCCCGGGGCCGGTGCCGGGGACTCCGTGTAACCAGCCCCCAGCCCCACCCCACAGCCAGCCGGGGGAGGGGGCTCTGTAACCAGTCCAGGAAGCCAGTCCCAACCTTGAGGCACTGTCAGCACAAATCATCCTAGCGCGTCACCCTCCACCCTTGACTCTGGGGGACCCCGGTCACCATGGGAACAGCAGGGGGGGTCCCATCCATCAGCAGGTGCTCGGGCGGGGGGGGTCACGGACACACACACCCAGGGGGTTTCAAAATACTTGTTTAAATTGGGAGATAAAGAGGCCCAGAGGCAAAATGGCAGGGACGGGGGTGGGTTCCAGGATCCCCTCCCCCAGCTGCTGCCCCCTCCCTGAGCAGGCTCCCCACCTCCCTCCTACCCAGCCCACCCCACTGCAACAATAAAAAGGGGTAAACAGTGAGGTGACAAAATTTACAGAGGATACAAAACTACTCAGGCTAGTTACATCCCGGGGGACTGCAAAGAGCTGCAACGGGGTCCCCCAAACCCGGGTGACGGGGCAGCTGGAAAACATCATCCCCACTCAACGCATCAAATGACGGGGGCTGAATTAGCAGTTACCCCTCAAGAAAGAGCTTGGAGTCACCGTGGAGAGTTCTCTGAAATCACCCACTCAACGTGCAGCCAAAACCCTGAACAGAAAGCTGGGAACCACTGGAAAGGGACAGAGAATATCCCGCTGCCTCTCCAGAAATCCATGGGACGTGCGCAGCTTGAATACTGCGCGCAGATCTGGTCGCCCCGTCTCCAAAAGGATCTATTGGAATTGGGAAAAGTGCCACAAACGGGCAACAAAAATGATTAGGGGGATGGAGCAGCCGCCCTACGAGGAGAGGTCGATAAGACTTTTTTAATTAATGGGACTTATCAGTTGGAAAAGAGACACCTAAGGGGGGGTAGGATCGAGGCCCATAAAATCATAACGGGTCTGGAGAAAGTCAATAAGGTCACGTTATTGACCCCTTCTCATAACACATGAACTAGGGGGTCACCCAATGAAATGAATCAGCAGCAGGTTTAAAACGAATAAAAGGAAGCTTTTCTTCACACAACGCACGGTCAACCTGTGGAACTCCTTGCCAGAGGATGTTGTGAAGGCCAAGACTATAACATGGTTCAAAAAAGAACTAGATAAGTTCATGGAGGACAGGTCTATCAATGGCTATTAGCCAGGATGGGCAGGGATGGTGTCCCCGGCCTCTGTTTGCCGGAAGCTGGGAATTGCCTCGCTAATTGCCCTGGTCTCTTCATTCCCTCTGGGGCACCTGACACGGGCCACTGTCGGCAGACAGGACACTGGGCTAGATGGGCCTTTGGTCTGACCCAGTCTGGCCATTCTCATGTTCTTATAATTGTGACAAAGTGGGGGATTTTCTTAGTGCTTTGCATGAGCACAGTGTGTGCCTCAGTTTCCCTTCAGTGCTGCATGTGAGGAGGTGGGGGAAGGGGGCTTGTTGGTGCAGAGGGCCAGGCGTGACCTCGCCCAGCAGCTGGGACCGGAGGCCCAGGCCATCTTGGGAGCCAGTGGGGGAACAACCGGCAGGAGAGAGGGGGCCCAGGTAACCTGTTTGCCAGGGGAAGAAGACAAAGGGCGGAGGAGGGGCTGTTGGGGAAGGGGATATAGGGGCTCGGCTGGAAGGAGGGGGCACTGGATAGGGGACAAGGAGCAGCCAGAGCCTCAGGGGACGGGGCCAGACCCGAGCCCCTGGGACCTGCCAGGGCTGGGTCCAGACGCTCACTAACCCCTGTGTGAGGCTGGAGGAGAGTCCCTGCAGGCTGGAGATCGGGGTGTGGCGGGGGGGGGGACATGCAGCAGGGAGGGGGGTGCACTGACCGGGGGATGGCATCTAGTTCTGATGGGCCTGTCTGTGCAGGGGTGGGAGAGAGGGGGTGACTCCACTGGAGGGAGGAGACTGGAGCTGGGGGGGGTTGGACCCAGGTGAAACTGGACAAAGGCTGGGGGAGGAGCTGGGGGGGAGAAGGGAGACTGGGGGGGGGGGGGGTCGGTTTCAGTTTGGGGCTGGGTGGTGGAACTTACTGGCCGGCTGAGAGGCCCGGGGAATCCCAGGAAGAGGGGTGCAGGGCCCAGACTCCCCCACACTCCATGACAGGGGGTGGGGGAACAAGGGGACTCCCTGAGGGGCCCACTGCAGAGCCAGGCAGCTGGAGGCTGAGAGGTGCGGTCCCAGGAGGTGGTGGGGCCCATGGTTTAACCCCCGAGAGAGAGCAGCCCCCCCCGAGAAGGGCTAGCACCCTGAAGGTGGGGTCGCCCCAGGGCCATAGCGAACCAAGAGACAATAGGGACAATTTCAAACCAACTTTATTGACATCACTGCAGCTGCCTTGTACAATACACACAACGTACGGGCCCGGCCCCCCCGATCCAGGGGCCCCCCTCCCCCATAATGGGGGCCTGGGACAGCGCCTGGCTGGGGGGTAAGTGCTAGTCAGAGGAGCCCCACTGGGGGTGAGACACGCCCCCACGCCCTTCGCTGTGGCTCCCTCTCTCCACCGGGGGGGAGGGGGGGTGGCTCTGGGGCAGGAGAGAAGTTAATATCAGAAGTTAAAACCCTGTGCAGCCCCCCACCGCCCGGAGCTGGTAGGCCCAGGACTCCTGGGGTACCCTGGCCCCAGGCTCAGACTGGGGGGACCCTGTGGAGGGGATCAGGGGATTAAAAATAGCAGGGAAAGGGGGGCTCAGATAAAACCTCCCTGGAGGATTGGGGGGCAGAGGGGGGTTGGTGAGATGGAGGCTCAGGGACAGGTTGGGCCCCAGGGAGGTTCTGGGGGGGCCCCGGGGAGGTTTCCAGGTCTGGTCCCTGCTCCACCCAGCCTGTTGTGGACACCACCGATGCGCTGGGGGCTCGCAGGGCGGGTCCAGCTCCCCTCAGCCCAGGCCCTGGGGGCTGCACCGGGGAGACTCGGGGCCCCCCTCAGCCCAAGCCCTCCTGGATGCCGCGGATGCGCCGGGCCAGCTGGATGTCCTTGGGGAAGAGGGTGACGCGCTTGGCGTGGATGGAGCAGAGATACGAGTCCTCCAGCAGCCGCACCAGGAACGCCTCTGCTGCCTGGGGGGGGGAGGGGGAGGTCAGGGGGAGCCCCCACAGCCCCCTGAGGGAGCCCCCACAGCCCCACAAACCATCCCTTCCCCCACAGCCCAAAGCACGCCTCCCCCAGGACACTCCCCGCCTCCCTCCCGCAACTGCTGGGGCAGCCCAATAGACCCCAAGGCCCCCTACCCCAGGGATCCTCCTTCTCCAGCCCATTTCGACCCCCTCTGCCCCCCAGCCCCTCACCTCCTGCAGGGCCAGCAGGGCCATGGCCTGCCAGCGAAAGTCCACGCCCCGGGTGTACATCAGGCAGATCTCCCGCACCTGGGGAACGGGCAGCGGGTGAGACCAGGCTGGCGGAGCCGGGGGGCACGTTGCTGGGCCCATGGGGCAGACCGGGGGGAGGGGAAGGGAGATACTGGGCTGGTTGGGTCCATGGGGCAGAGTGGGGGTGGGGGGGTTGCGGGGTCCATGGGGCAGAGGGGAGCAGTGGGGTCCCAGGGGGCATAGGGTGGCCTGGCGGGGCAGGGGGTCCCGGGGGGGGCTCACCATGCAGGAGAAGGAGGCAGGGGGGTTCCAGGGGGCAGGGGGGACTCCTGGGAGAGCTCGCCACGCGGGAGAAGGAGACGGGGGATGCCAGGCCGGGGGGGCTCGCCACGCGGGAGAAGGGGGCGGGGGGGTCCCGGGGGGGCTCGCCACGCGGGAGAAGGGGGCGGGGGGTCCCGGGGGGGCTCGCCACGCGGCAGAAGGGGGCGGGGGGGTCCCGGGGGGGCTCACCACGCGGGAGAAGGGCAGTTTGCTGATCAGCAGGTTCGTGCTCTTCTGGAATTTGCGGATCTCCAGCAGCGCCCGCTGCCCGGGCCGGTACCGGCGCCGCAGCCCTGGGGGAGCAACGGGGTTAGGGGGGCTGCGGCCAGTTCCGGGGGCAGGGGAGATCCGAGGGGTCCTCAGGGCGGGGATCCCGGCGGGGCGGGGGAGATGGTCCGGGGAGGGGGGGCGGGGATCCGGGCGGGGGCAGAGTGACGTAAGCCCCCAGGCACTTACCGGGCGGGCGGCGGCGCGGGGGGGGGCGGCTCGGGCCGGCGGGGGGAGCGGCGCGGGGGGGCGGCGGCCTTGCGGCGGGAGCCGGGCCGCGGGGGGGAGCCGCGCTGCATGGCGGGTGCGGCCTGGGGGAGAGAGAGGGGGGGTGAGCGGGGAACCCCGGAGTCCGGGCCCCCCCGCCGCGCTGCAGCAATAACGTCACGACCTCCCTCCCCGCGCTGCACCTCAATGACGTCACCCCTCCCCCGCCGATGACGTCACAGCGGCCCCACCAAGCCTCCCGGGCCCCTTCCGGCCTCGGTGACGCCACCAGCGCGCGCTCAACCCCCGCGCTGACGTTCCCGCGGCGGCAGCGACGTAGGCGGCTCCCCGCGTCTGCCCGGGCGGCGGCGGCTCCGAGTCGCTGGGATTCAAACCTCCCGCGGGGCCCCGCCCCCTGGCGTCACTTCCGGCGCGCTCCAACTCCGGCGCCGCCCGCACCGGAAACCCGCGAACGCGGCCGCTCTGCGCCGCCGGCGGACCCGCCTCTATGGTCCCTCTGTCCGCGAGCGCTCACGTGAGTCGAGGGCTCGGCCGGCCGGGGGGCGTCAGAGCCCCCAGCGCGGGACTCGCTGACACGTGACGCGGCGGGCGGGCGGGGGGGGCGGGGTCTGTCGCGAGCCGGACGATGGGGCGGGGTCCACGGCGCGACGACGTCACACACCGTCCGTTGGGCGCGAGCCGGCTCTTGCCCCGCCCCCGGGGTGACCGGGCCCCGCCCACTCCTGTCCCCCTCCCCCCCGGGCGTCACGTGACCGCCCGTCCGACCCTGCGCCGGTCCCCGCCCCGCCCCCCACAGCCCCGCCCCACGGGGTTCAATCAGAGCCCAGAGACCCGCCGAGCTCAGCCGCTTTATTGGGGGGGGGGGGCGGGAGGTTCCGTGCCTGGGGGGGCGGGTCCTCGGGGCCCCCCCGCGCCGGCCGCGCTCAGTCGACGTCCATCGCGGTCACCGTCTCGTCCAGCAGCTGGAGCCGCAGGGGGGCGACGGCTTCGCTCAGCACCGCCGAGGTGCCGGCCCGGTACCGGCCCTGCCTGCGGTGGGGGGGGCGAGTCAGCCAGCGCCCGGCCCGGCCCCCGCACCAGCCCCCCAACTCCCCCCCTCTGCCCCCCCGGCCTCCCGGGTCCCCGCCCCGCCTGCCCCCCCGGCCTCCCGGGTCCCCGCCCCGCCTGCCCCCAACCCCCTCCCGGCCTCCCGGGTCCCCGCCCCGTCTGCCCCCAACCCCCCTCCCGGCCTCCCGGGTCCCCGCCCCGTCTGCCCGCAACCCCGGCTCTGCCCCCCCGGCCTCCCGGGTCCCCGCCCCGCCTGCCCCCAACCCCCCCCCCCCCGCCTCCCGGGTCCCCCCCCCCCCCCGCCCCCAACCCCCCCCCGGCCTCCCGGGTCCCCGCCCCGTCTGCCCCCAACCCCCCTCCCGGCCTCCCGGATCCCCGCCCCGTCTGCCCCCAACCATCCTCCCGGCCTCCCGGATCCCCGCCCCGTCTGCCCCCAACCCCCCCGGCCTCCCGGGTCCCTGCCCCGTCTGCCCGCAACCCCGCCTCTGCCCTCCCGGGTCCCCGCCCCGCCTGCCCCCAACCCCCCCCCCGGCCTCCCGGGTCCCCGCCCCGTCTGCCCCCAACCCCCCTCCCGGCCTCCCGGATCCCCGCCCCGTCTGCCCCCAACATCCTCCCGGCCTCCCGGATCCCCGCCCCGCCTGCCCCCAACCCCCCTCCGGCCTCCCGGTCCCCGCCCCGTCTGCCCCCCACCCCCCTCCCGGCTCCCCCGCTCCGTCTGCCCCCAACCCCGCCCCCGGCCTCCCGGGTCCCCGCCCCGCCTGCCCCCAACCCCCCTCCCGGCCTCCCGGGTCCCCGCCCCGCCTGCCCCCCGGCCTCCCGGGTCCCCGCCCCGCCTGCCCCCAACCCCCCTCCCGGCCTCCCGGGTCCCCGCCCCGTCTGCCCCAACCCCGCCCCGGCCTCCCGGGTCCCCGCCCCGCCTGCCCCCAACCCCCCCCGGCCTCCCGGGTCCCCGCCCCGCCCCCACGGGTTCCAATCAGAGCCCAGAGACCGGCCGAGCTCAGCCGCTTTATTGGGGGGGGGGCGGGAAGTTCCGTGCCTGGGGGGCGGGTCCTCGGGGCCCCCCCGCGCCGGCCGCGCTCAGTCGACGTCCATCGCGGTCACCGTCTCGTCCAGCAGCTGGAGCCGCAGGGGGGCGACGGCTTCGCTCAGCACCGCCGAGGTGCCGGCCCGGTACCGGCCCTGCCTGCGGGGGGGGGGGGCGAGTCAGCCAGCGCCCGGCCCGGCCCCCGCACCAGCCCCCCAACTCCCCCCCTCTGCCCCCCCGGCCTCCCGGGTCCCCGCCCCGCCTGCCCCCAACCCCCCTCCCGGCCTCCCGGGTCCCCGCCCCGTCTGCCCGCAACCCCGGCTCTGCCCCCCCGGCCTCCCGGGTCCCCGCCCCGCCTGCCCCAACCCCCCCCCCCGCCTCCCGGGTCCCCGCCCCGCCTGCCCCCAACCCCCCCCCCGGCCTCCCGGGTCCCCGCCCCGTCTGCCCCCAACCCCCCTCCCGGCCTCCCGGATCCCCGCCCCGTCTGCCCCCCAACCATCCTCCCGGCCTCCCGGATCCCCGCCCCGTCTGCCCCCAACCCCCCCCGGCCTCCCGGGTCCCTGCCCCGTCTGCCCGCAACCCCGCCTCTGCCCTCCCGGGTCCCCGCCCCGCCTGCCCCCAACCCCCCCCCCCGGCCTCCCGGGTCCCCGCCCCGTCTGCCCCCAACCCCCCTCCCGGCCTCCCGGGTCCCCGCCCCGTCTGCCCCCAACCCCCCCCCCGGCCTCCCGGGTCCCCGCCCCCCCCGCCCCCCAACCCCCCCCCCGGCCTCCCGGGTCCCCGCCCCGTCTGCCCCCCACCCCCCTCCCGGGTCCCCGCTCCGTCTGCCCCCAACCCCGCCCCCGGCCTCCCGGGTCCCCGCCCCGCCTGCCCCCAACCCCCCTCCCGGCCTCCCGGGTCCCCGCCCCGCCTGCCCCCCGGCCTCCCGGGTCCCCGCCCCGCCTGCCCCCAACCCCCCTCCCGGCCTCCCGGGTCCCCGCCCCGTCTGCCCCCAACCCCGCCCCCGGCCTCCCGGGTCCCCGCCCCGCCTGCCCCCAACCCCCCCCGGCCTCCCGGGTCCCCGCCCCGCCCCACGGGTTCCAATCAGAGCCCAGAGACCGGCCGAGCTCAGCCGCTTTATTGGGGGGGGGGGGCGGGAAGTTCCGTGCCTGGGGGGGCGGGTCCTCGGGGCCCCCCCGCGCCGGCCGCGCTCAGTCGACGTCCATCGCGGTCACCGTCTCGTCCAGCAGCTGGAGCCGCAGGGGGGCGACGGCTTCGCTCAGCACCGCCGAGGTGCCGGCCCGGTACCGGTACCGGCCCTGCCTGCGGGGGGGGGGGCGAGTCAGCCAGCGCCCGGCCCGGCCCCCGCACCAGCCCCCCAACTCCCCCCCTCTGCCTCCCGGCCTCCCGGGTCCCCGCCCCGCCTGCCCCCCCGGCCTCCCGGGTCCCCGCCCCGCCTGCCCCCAACCCCCTCCCGGCCTCCCGGGTCCCCGCCCCGCCTGCCCCCAACCCCCCCCCCGGCCTCCCGGGTCCCCGGCCCGTCTGCACCCAACCCCCCCTCCCGGTCTCCCGGGTCCCCGCCCCGCCTGCCCCCAACCCCGCCCCCGGCTCCCGGGTCCCCGCCCCGCCTGCCCCCAACCCCGCCCCCGGCCTCCCGGGTCCCCGCCCCGCCTGCCCCCCCGGCCTCCCGGGTCCCCGCCCCGCCTGCCCCCAACCCCCTCCCGGGTCCCCGCCCCGCCTGCCCCCCGGCCTCCCGGGACCCCGCCCCGCCTGCCCCCAACCCCCCTCCCGGCCTCCCGGGTCCCCGCCCCGCCTGCCCCCAACCCCCCTCCTGGCCTCCCGGGTCCCCGCCCCGCCTGCCCCCAACCCCCCCCGGCCTCCCGGGTCCCCGCCCCGCCCCACGGGGTCCAATCAGAGCCCAGAGACCCGCCGAGCTCAGCCGCTTTATTGGGGGGGGGGGGCGGGAGGTTCCGTGCCTGGGGGGGGCGGGTCCTCGGGGCCCCCCCGCGCCGGCCGCGCTCAGTCGACGTCCATCGCGGTCACCGTCTCGTCCAGCAGCTGGAGCCGCAGGGGGGCGACGGCTTCGCTCAGCACCGCCGAGGTGCCGGCCCGGTACCGGCCCTGCCTGCGGTGGGGGGGGCGAGTCAGCCAGCGCCCGGCCCGGCCCCCGCACCAGCCCCCCAACTCCCCCCCTCTGCCCCCCCGGCCTCCCGGGTCCCCGCCCCGCCTGCCCCCCCGGCCTCCCGGGTCCCCGCCCGCCTGCCCCCAACCCCCCCCGGCCTCCCGGGTTCCCGCCCCGTCTGCCCGCAACCCCGGCTCTGCCCCCCCGGCCTCCCGGGTCCCCGCCCCGCCTGCCCCCAACCCCCCCCCCGGCCTCCCGGGTCCCCGCCCCGTCTGCCCCCAACCCCCCTCCCGGCCTCCCGGATCCCCGCCCCGTCTGCCCCCAACCATCCTCCCGGCCTCCCGGATCCCCGCCCCGTCTGCCCCCAACCCCCCCCGGCCTCCCGGGTCCCTGCCCCGTCTGCCCGCAACCCCGCCTCTGCCCTCCCGGGTCCCCGCCCCGCCTGCCCCCAACCCCCCCCCCGGCCTCCCGGGTCCCCGCCCCGTCTGCCCCCAACCCCCCTCCCGGCCTCCCGGGTCCCCGCCCCGTCTGCCCCCAACCCCCCCCCCGGCCTCCCGGGTCCCCGCCCCGCCTGCCCCCAACCCCCCTCCCGGCCTCCCGGGTCCCCGCCCCGCCTGCCCCCAACCCCCCTCCCGGCCTCCCGGGTCCCCGCCCCGTCTGCCCCCCACCCCCCTCCCGGGTCCCCGCTCCGTCTGCCCCCAACCCCGCCCCCGGCCTCCCGGGTCCCCGCCCCGCCTGCCCCCAACCCCCCTCCCGGCCTCCCGGGTCCCCGCCCCCCCCCCCGCCCCCCCGGCCTCCCGGGTCCCCGCCCCGCCTGCCCCCAACCCCCCTCCCGGCCTCCCGGGTCCCCGCCCCGTCTGCCCCCAACCCCCCCCCCGGCCTCCCGGGTCCCCGCCCCGCCTGCCCCCAACCCCCCCCCGGCCTCCCGGGTCCCCGCCCCGCCCCACGGGTTCCAATCAGAGCCCAGAGACCGGCCGAGCTCAGCCGCTTTATTGGGGGGGGGGGCGGGAAGTTCCGTGCCTGGGGGGGCGGGTCCTCGGGGCCCCCCCGCGCCGGCCGCGCTCAGTCGACGTCCATCGCGGTCACCGTCTCGTCCAGCAGCTGGAGCCGCAGGGGGGCGACGGCTTCGCTCAGCACCGCCGAGGTGCCGGCCCGGTACCGGTACCGGCCCTGCCTGCGGGGGAGGGGGCGAGTCAGCCAGCGCCCGGCCCGGCCCCCGCACCAGCCCCCCAACTCCCCCCCTCTGCCTCCCGGCCTCCCGGGTCCCCGCCCCGCCTGCCCCCAACCCCCCTCCCGGCCTCCCGGGTCCCCGCCCCGCCTGCCCCCAACCCCCCCCCGGCCTCCCGGGTCCCCGCCCCGCCTGCCCCCAACCCCGCCCCCGGCCTCCCGGGTCCCCGCCCCGCCTGCCCCCAACCCCGCCCCCGGCCTCCCGGGTCCCCGCCCCGCCTGCCCCCCCGGCCTCCCGGGTCCCCGCCCCGGCTGCCCCCAACCCCCTCCCGGGTCCCCGCCCCGCCTGCCCCCCGGCCTCCCGGGACCCCGCCCCGCCTGCCCCCAACCCCCCTCCCGGCCTCCCGGGTCCCCGCCCCGCCTGCCCCCAACCCCCCTCCTGGCCTCCCGGGTCCCCGCCCCGCCTGCCCCCAACCCCTCCCGGGTCCCCGCCCCGCCCCACGGGGTCCAATCAGAGCCCAGAGACCCGCCGAGCTCAGCCGCTTTATTGGGGGGGGGGGCGGGAGGTTCCGTGCCTGGGGGGGCGGGTCCTCGGGGCCCCCCCGCGCCGGCCGCGCTCAGTCGACGTCCATCGCGGTCACCGTCTCGTCCAGCAGCTGGAGCCGCAGGGGGGCGACGGCTTCGCTCAGCACCGCCGAGGTGCCGGCCCGGTACCGGCCCTGCCTGCGGTGGGGGGGGCGAGTCAGCCAGCGCCCGGCCCGGCCCCCGCACCAGCCCCCCAACTCCCCCCCTCTGCCCCCCCGGCCTCCCGGGTCCCCGCCCCGCCTGCCCCCCCGGCCTCCCGGGTCCCCGCCCCGCCTGCCCCCAACCCCCTCCCGGCCTCCCGGGTTCCCGCCCCGTCTGCCCGCAACCCCGGCTCTGCCCCCCCGGCCTCCCGGGTCCCCGCCCCGCCTGCCCCCCCGGCCTCCCGGGTCCCCGCCCGCCTGCCCCCAACCCCCTCCCGGCCTCCCGGGTCCCCGCCCCGTCTGCCCCCAACCCCCCTCCCGGCCTCCCGGGTCCCCGCCCCGTCTGCCCGCAACCCCGGCTCTGCCCCCCCGGCCTCCCGGGTCCCCGCCCCGCCTGCCCCCAACCCCCCCCCCCGCCTCCCGGGTCCCCGCCCCGTCTGCCCCCAACCCCCCTCCCGGCCTCCCGGATCCCCGCCCCGTCTGCCCCCACCATCCTCCCGGCCTCCCGGATCCCCGCCCCGTCTGCCCCCACCCCCCCCGACCTCCCGGGTCCCTGCCCCGTCTGCCCGCAACCCCGCCTCTGCCCTCCCGGGTCCCCGCCCCGTCTGCCCCCAACCCCCCCTCCCGGCCTCCCGGGTCCCCGCCCCGTCTGCCCCCAACCCCCCTCCCGGCCTCCCGGGTCCCCGCCCCGTCTGCCCCCAACCCCCCCCCCGGCCTCCCGGGTCCCCGCCCCGTCTGCCCCAACCCCCCTCCCGGCCGCCCGGGTCCCCGCCCCGCCTGCCCCCAACCCCCCTCCCGGCCTCCCGGGTCCCCGCCCCGTCTGCCCCCCACCCCCCTCCCGGGTCCCCGCTCCGTCTGCCCCCAACCCCGCCCCCGGCCTCCCGGGTCCCCGCCCCGCCTGCCCCAACCCCCCTCCCGGCCTCCCGGGTCCCCGCCCCGCCTGCCCCCCGGCCTCCCGGGTCCCCGCCCCGCCTGCCCCCAACCCCCTCCCGGCCTCCCGGGTCCCCGCCCCGTCTGCCCCCAACCCCCGCCCCCGGCCTCCCGGGTCCCCGCCCCGCCTGCCCCCAACCCCCCCCGGCCTCCCGGGTCCCCCGCCCCGCCCACGGGTTCCAATCAGAGCCCAGAGACCCGCCGAGCTCAGCCGCTTTATTGGGGGGGGCGGCGGGAGGTTCCGTGCCTGGGGGGGCGGGTCCTCGGGGCCCCCCCGCGCCGGCCGCGCTCAGTCGACGTCCATCGCGGTCACCGTCTCGTCCAGCAGCTGGAGCCGCAGGGGGGCGACGGCTTCGCTCAGCACCGCCGAGGTGCCGGCCCGGTACCGGTACCGGCCCTGCCTGCGGGGGGGGGGCGAGTCAGCCAGCCCCCCGGCCCGGCCCCCGCACCAGCCCCCCAACTCCTCCCCTCTGCCCCCCCGGCCTCCCGGGTCCCCGCCCCGTCTGCCCCCAACCCCCTCCCGGCCTCCCGGGTCCCCGCCCCGTCTGCCCCCAACCGCCCTCCCGGCCTCCCGGGTCCCCGCCCCGTCTGCCCCCAACCCCCCTCCCGGCCTCCCGGATCCCCGCCCCGTCTGCCCCCACCCCCCCCCCCGGCCTCCCGGGTCCCCGCCCCGCCTGCCCCCAACCCCCCTCCCGGGTCCCCGCCCCGTCTGCCCCCAACCCCCCCCCGGCCTCCCGGGTCCCCGCCCCGTCTGCCCCCAACCCCCCTCCCGGGTCCCCGCCCCGCCTGCCCCCCCGGCCTCCCGGGTCCCCGCCCCGCCTGCCCGCAACCCCCTCCCGGGTCCCCGCCCCGCCTACCCCCAACCCCTCCCGGGTCCCCGCCCCGTCTGCCCCCAACCCCGCCTCTGCCCCCCCCGGCCTCCCGGGTCCCCGCCCCGCCTGCCCCCAACCCCCCTCCCGGGTCCCCGCCCCGCCTGCCCCCAACCCCCCCCCGGCCTCCCGGGTCCCCGTCCCGCCCCACGGGGTCCAATCAGAGCCCAGAGACCCGCCGAGCTCAGCGGCTTTATTGGGGGGGGGCGGGAGGTTCCGTGCCTGGGGGGGCGGGTCCTCGGGGCCCCCCCGCGCCGGCCGCGCTCAGTCGACGTCCATCGCGGTCACCGTCTCGTCCAGCAGCTGGAGCCGCAGGGGGGCGACGGCTTCGCTCAGCACCGCCGAGGTGCCGGCCCGGTACCGGAACCGGCCCTGCCTGCGGTGCGGGGGGCGAGTCAGCCAGCGCCCGGCCCGGCCCCCGCACCAGCCCCCCAACTCCCCCCCTCTGCCCCCCGGCCTCCCGGGTCCCCGCCCCGCCTGCCCCCCCGGCCTCCCGGGTCCCCACCCCGCCTGCCCCCCCGGCCTCCCGGGTCCCCGCCCCGTCTGCCCCCAACCCCCCTCCCGGCCTCCCGGATCCCCGCCCCGTCTGCCCCCAACCCCCCCCCGGCCTCCCGGGTCCCCGCCCCGTCTGCCCCCAACCCCCCTCCCGGGTCCCCGCCCCGCCTGCCCCCCCGGCCTCCCGGGTCCCCGCCCCGCCTGCCCGCAACCCCCTCCCGGCCTCCCGGGTCCCCGCCCCGCCTACCCCCAACCCCCCCCGGCCTCCCGGGTCCCCGCCCCGTCTGCCCCCAACCCCGCCTCTGCCCCCCCCGGCCTCCCGGGTCCCCGCCCCACCTGCCCCCAACCCCCCTCCCGGGTCCCCGCCCCGCCTGCCCCCAACCCCCCCCCCGCCTCCCGGGTCCCCGCCCCGCCCCACGGGTTCCAATCAGAGCCCAGAGACCCGCCGAGCTCAGCCGCTTTATTGGGGGGGGGGCGGGAGGTTCCGTGCCTGGGGGGGCGGGTCCTCGGGGCCCCCCCCGCGCCGGCCGCGCTCAGTCGACGTCCATCGCGATCACCGTCTCGTCCAGCAGCTGGAGCCGCAGGGGGGCGACGGCTTCGCTCAGCACCGCCGAGGTGCCGGCCCGGTACCGGTACCGGACCTGCCTGCGGGGGGGGCGGGGCGAGTCAGCCAGCGCCCGGCCCGACCCCCCACCAGCCCCCCAACTCCCCCGCTCTGCCCCCCCGCCTCCCGGGTCCCGCCCCGCCTGCCCCCCGGCCTCCCGGGTCCCCGCCCCGCCTGCCCCCAACCCCCTCCCGGCCTCCCGGGTCCCCGCCCCGTCTGCCCCCAACCCCCCTCCCGGGTCCCCGCCCCGCCTGCCCCCAACCCCCCTCCCGGCCTCCCGGGTCCCCGCCCCGCCTGCCCCCAACCCCCTCCCGGCCTCCCGGGTCCCCGCCCCGCCTGCCCCCAACCCCGCCCCCGGCCTCCCGGGTCCCCGCCCCGCCTGCCCCCAACCCCCCCCCGGCCTCCCGGGTCCCCGCCCCGCCTGCCCCCAACCCCCCTTCCGGCCTCCCGGGTCCCCGGCCCGCCTGCCCCCAACCCCCCTCCCGGCCTCCCGGGTCCCCGCCCCGTCTGCCCGCAACCCCGCCTCTGCCCCCCCGGCCTCCCGGGTCCCCGCCCCGCCTGCCCCCAACCCCCCTCCCGGCCTCCCGGGTGCCCGCCCCGCCTGCCCCCCCCCCCGCCCCGGCCTCCCGGGTCCCCGCCCCGTCTGCCCGCAACCCCGCCTCTGCCCTCCCGGGTCCCCGCCCCGCCTGCCCCCACCCCCCCCCCCGGCCTCCCGGGTCCCCGTCCCGCCCCACGGGGTCCAATCAGAGCCCAGAGACCCGCCGAGCTCAGCCGCTTTATTGGGGGGGGGGCGGGAGGTTCCGTGCCTGGGGGGGGCGGGTCCTCGGGGCCCCCCCGCGCCGGCCGCGCTCAGTCGACGTCCATCGCGGTCACCGTCTCGTCCAGCAGCTGGAGCCGCAGGGGGGCGACGGCTTCGCTCAGCACCGCCGAGGTGCCGGCCCGGTACCGGTACCGGCCCTGCCTGCGGGGGGGGGGGGCGAGTCAGCCAGCCCCCGGCCCGGCCCCCGCACCAGCCCCCCAACTCCCCCCCTCTGCCCCCCCGGCCTCCCGGGTCCCCGCCCCGCCTGCCCCCAACCCCCCACCCGGGTCCCCGCCCCGTCTGCCCCCAACCCCCCTCCCGGCCTCCCGGGTCCCCGCCCCCGCCTGCCCCCAACCCCCTCCCCGGCCTCCCTGGTCCCCGCCCCGCCTGCCCCCCCCCCCGCCCCCGGCCTCCCGGGTCCCCGCCCCGTCTGCCCCCAACCCCCCTCCCGGGTCCCCGCCCCGCCTGCCCCCAACCCCCCTCCCGGCCTCCCGGGTCCCCGGCCCGCCCCGTCTGCCCCCAACCCCGCCTCTTCCCCCCCCGGCCTCCCGGGTCCCCGCCCCGCCTGCCCCCAACCCCCCTCCCGGGTCCCCGCCCCGTCTGCCCCCAACCCCGCCCCCGGCCTCCCGGGTCCCCGCCCCGCCTGCCCCCAACCCCCCTCCCGGCCTCCCGGGTCCCCGCCCCGTCTGCCCCCAACCCCCCTCCCGGCCTCCCGGGTCCCCGCCCCGTCTGCCCGCAACCCCGCCTCTGCCCTCCCGGCCTCCCGGGTCCCCGCCCCGCCTGCCCCCAACCCCGTCCCCGGCCTCCCGGGTCCCCGCCCCGTCTGCCCCCAACCCCCCTCCCGGGTCCCCGCCCCGCCTGCCCCCAACCCCCCCGGCCTCCCGGGTCCCCGTCCCGCCCCACGGGGTCCAATCAGAGCCCAGAGACCCGCCGAGCTCAGCGGCTTTATTGGGGGGGGGCGGGAGGTTCCGTGCCTGGGGGGGCGGGTCCTCGGGGCCCCCCCGCGCCGGCCGCGCTCAGTCGACGTCCATCGCGGTCACCGTCTCGTCCAGCAGCTGGAGCCGCAGGGGGGCGACGGCTTCGCTCAGCACCGCCGAGGTGCCGGCCCGGTACCGGTACCGGCCCTGCCTGCGGGGGGGGGGCGAGTCAGCCAGCCCCCCGCCCGGCCCCCGCACCAGCCCCCCAACTCCCCCCCTCTGCCCCCCCGGCCTCCCGGGTCCCCGCCCCGCCTGCCCCCAACCCCCCCCCCGGCCTCCCGGGTCCCCGCCCCGCCTGCCCCCAACCCCGCCCCCGGCCTCCCGGGTCCCCGCCCCGTCTGCCCCCAACCCCCCTCCCGGGTCCCCGCCCCGCCTGCCCCCAACCCCCCTCCCGGCCTCCCGGGTCCCCGGCCCGCCCCGTCTGCCCCCAACCCCGCCCCTCTGCCCCCCCCCGGCCTCCGGGTCCCCGCCCCCCCTGCCCCCAACCCCCCTCCCGGGTCCCCGCCCCGTCTGCCCCCCCCCCGCCCCCGGCCTCCCGGGTCCCCGCCCCGCCTGCCCCCAACCCCCCTCCCGGCCTCCCGGGTCCCCGCCCCGTCTGCCCCCAACCCCCTCCCGGCCTCCCGGTCCCCGCCCCGTCTGCCCGCAACCCCGCCTCTGCCCTCCCGGCCTCCCGGGTCCCCCGCCCCGCCTGCCCCCAACCCCGCCCCCGGCCTCCCGGTCCCCGCCCCGTCTGCCCCCAACCCCCCTCCCGGGTCCCCGCCCCGCCTGCCCCCAACCCCCCCCAGGCCTCCCGGGTCCCCGCCCCGTCTGCCCCCAACCCCCCTCCCGGCCTCCCGGATCCCCGCCCCGTCTGCCCCCAACCATCCTCCCGGCCTCCCGGATCCCCGCCCCGTCTGCCCCCATCCCCCCCGACCTCCCGGGTCCCTGCCCCGTCTGCCCGCAACCCGCCTCTGCCCTCCCGGGTCCCCGCCCCGCCTGCCCCCAACCCCCCCCCGGCCTCCCGGGTCCCCGCCCCGTCTGCCCCCAACCCCCCTCCCGGCCTCCCGGGTCCCCGCCCCGTCTGCCCCCAACCCCCCCCCGGCCTCCCGGGTCCCCGCCCCGCCTGCCCCCAACCCCCCTCCCGGCCTCCCGGGTCCCCGCCCCGCCTGCCCCCCCCCCCCTCCCGGCCTCCCGGGTCCCCGCCCCGTCTGCCCCCCACCCCCCTCCCGGGTCCCCGCTCCGTCTGCCCCCAACCCCGCCCCCGGCCTCCCGGGTCCCCGCCCCGCCTGCCCCCAACCCCCCTCCCGGCCTCCCGGGTCCCCGCCCCGCCTGCCCCCCGGCCTCCCGGGTCCCCGCCACGCCTGCCCCCAACCCCCCTCCCGGCCTCCCGGGTCCCCGCCCCGTCTGCCCCCAACCCCGCCCCCGGCCTCCCGGGTCCCCGCCCCGCCTGCCCCCAACCCCCCCGGCCTCCCGGGTCCCCGCCCCGCCCCACGGGTTCCAATCAGAGCCCAGAGACCCGCCGAGCTCAGCCGCTTTATTGGGGGGGGCGGCGGGAGGTTCCGTGCCTGGGGGGGCGGGTCCTCGGGGCCCCCCCCGCGCCGGCCGCGCTCAGTCGACGTCCATCGCGGTCACCGTCTCGTCCAGCAGCTGGAGCCGCAGGGGGGCGACGGCTTCGCTCAGCACCGCCGAGGTGCCGGCCCGGTACCGGTACCGGCCCTGCCTGCGGGGGGGGGGCGAGTCAGCCAGCCCCCGGCCCGGCCCCCGCACCAGCCCCCCAACTCCTCCCCTCTGCCCCCCCCGGCCTCCCGGGTCCCCGCCCCGTCTGCCCCCAACCCCCTCCCGGCCTCCCGGGTCCCCGCCCCGTCTGCCCCCAACCGCCCTCCCGGCCTCCCGGGTCCCCGCCCCGTCTGCCCCCAACCCCCCTCCCGGCCTCCCGGATCCCCGCCCCGTCTGCCCCCAACCCCCCCCCGGCCTCCCGGGTCCCCGCCCCGCCTGCCCCCAACCCCCCTCCCGGGTCCCCGCCCCGTCTGCCCCCACCCCCCCCCGGCCTCCCGGGTCCCCGCCCCGTCTGCCCCAACCCCCCTCCCGGGTCCCCGCCCCGCCTGCCCCCCCGGCCTCCCGGGTCCCCGCCCCGCCTGCCCGCAACCCCCTCCCGGCCTCCCGGGTCCCCGCCCCGCCTACCCCCAACCCCTCCCGGGTCCCCGCCCCGTCTGCCCCCAACCCCGCCTCTGCCCCCCCCGGCCTCCCGGGTCCCCGCCCCGCCTGCCCCCAACCCCCCTCCCGGGTCCCCGCCCCGCCTGCCCCCAACCCCCCCCGGCCTCCCGGGTCCCCGTCCCGCCCCACGGGGTCCAATCAGAGCCCAGAGACCCGCCGAGCTCAGCGGCTTTATTGGGGGGGGCGGGAGGTTCCGTGCCTGGGGGGGCGGGTCCTCGGGGCCCCCCCGCGCCGGCCGCGCTCAGTCGACGTCCATCGCGGTCACCGTCTCGTCCAGCAGCTGGAGCCGCAGGGGGGCGACGGCTTCGCTCAGCACCGCCGAGGTGCCGGCCCGGTACCGGAACCGGCCCTGCCTGCGGTGCGGGGGGCGAGTCAGCCAGCGCCCGGCCCGGCCCCCGCACCAGCCCCCCAACTCCCCCCCTCTGCCCCCCCGGCCTCCCGGGTCCCCGCCCCGCCTGCCCCCCCGGCCTCCCGGGTCCCCACCCCGCCTGCCCCCAACCCCCTCCCGGCCTCCCGGGTCCCCGCCCCGTCTGCCCCCAACCCCCCTCCCGGGTCCCCGCCCCGTCTCCCCCAACCCCCCTCCCGGCCTCCCGGGTCCCCGCCCCGTCTGCCCGCAACCCCGCCTCTGCCCCCCCGGCCTCCCGGGTCCCCGCCCCGTCTGCCCCCAACCCCCTCCCGGCCTCCCGGGTCCCCGCCCCGTCTGCCCCCAACCGCCCTCCCGGCCTCCCGGGTCCCCGCCCCGTCTGCCCCCAACCCCGCCTCTGCCCCCCCCGGCCTCCCGGGTCCCCGCCCCGCCTGCCCCCAACCCCCCCCGGCCTCCCGGGTCCCCGCCCCGTCTGCCCCCAACCCCCCTCCCGGCCTCCCGGATCCCCGCCCCGTCTGCCCCAACCCCCCACCCCGGCCTCCCGGGTCCCCGCCCCGTCTGCCCCCAACCCCCCTCCCGGGTCCCCGCCCCGCCTGCCCCCCCGGCCTCCCGGGTCCCGCCCCGCCTGCCCGCAACCCCCTCCCGGCCTCCGGGTCCCCGCCCCGCCTACCCCCAACCCCCCCGGCCTCCCGGGTCCCGCCCCGTCTGCCCCCAACCCCGCCTCTGCCCCCCCCGGCCTCCCGGGTCCCGCCCCACCTGCCCCCAACCCCCTCCCGGGTCCCCGCCCCGCCTGCCCCCAACCCCCCCCCCGCCTCCCGGGTCCCCGCCCCGCCCCACGGGTTCCAATCAGAGCCCAGAGACCCGCCGAGCTCAGCCGCTTTATTGGGGGGGGGGCGGGAGGTTCCGTGCCGGGGGGGGCGGGTCCTCGGGGCCCCCCCGCGCCGGCCGCGCTCAGTCGACGTCCATCGCGATCACCGTCTCGTCCAGCAGCTGGAGCCGCAGGGGGGCGACGGCTTCGCTCAGCACCGCCGAGGTGCCGGCCCGGTACCGGTACCGGACCTGCCTGCGGGGGGGCGGGGCGAGTCAGCCAGCGCCCGGCCCGACCCCCCCACCAGCCCCCCAACTCCCCCGCTCTGCCCCCCCGGCCTCCCGGGTCCCCGCCCCGCCTGCCCCCCCGGCCTCCCGGGTCCCCGCCCCGCCTGCCCCCAACCCCCTCCCGGCCTCCCGGGTCCCCGCCCCGTCTGCCCCCAACCCCCCTCCCGGGTCCCCGCCCCGCCTGCCCCCAACCCCCCTCCCGGCCTCCCGGGTCCCCGCCCCGCCTGCCCCCAACCCCCCCCCGGCCTCCCGGGTCCCCGCCCCGCCTGCCCCCAACCCCGCCCCCGGCCTCCCGGGTCCCCGCCCCGCCTGCCCCCAACCCCCCCCCCGGCCTCCCGGGTCCCCGCCCCGCCTGCCCCCAACCCCCCTTCCGGCCTCCCGGGTCCCCGGCCCGCCTGCCCCCAACCCCCCTCCCGGCCTCCCGGGTCCCCGCCCCGTCTGCCCGCAACCCCGCCTCTGCCCCCCCGGCCTCCCGGGTCCCCGCCCCGCCTGCCCCCAACCCCCCTCCCGGCCTCCCGGGTGCCCGCCCCGCCTGCCCCCAACCCCGCCCCCGGCCTCCCGGGTCCCCGCCCCGTCTGCCCGCAACCCCGCCTCTGCCCTCCCGGGTCCCCGCCCCGCCTGCCCCCAACCCCCCCCGGCCTCCCGGGTCCCCGTCCCGCCCCACGGGGTCCAATCAGAGCCCAGAGACCCGCCGAGCTCAGCCGCTTTATTGGGGGGGGGGCGGGAGGTTCCGTGCCTGGGGGGGCGGGTCCTCGGGGCCCCCCCGCGCCGGCCGCGCTCAGTCGACGTCCATCGCGGTCACCGTCTCGTCCAGCAGCTGGAGCCGCAGGGGGGCGACGGCTTCGCTCAGCACCGCCGAGGTGCCGGCCCGGTCCCGGTACCGGCCCTGCCTGCGGGGGGGGGGCGAGTCAGCCAGCCCCCGGCCCGGCCCCCGCACCAGCCCCCCAACTCCCCCCCTCTGCCCCCCCGGCCTCCCGGGTCCCCGCCCCGCCTGCCCCCAACCCCCCACCCGGGTCCCCGCCCCGTCTGCCCCCAACCCCCCTCCCGGCCTCCCGGGTCCCCGCCCCGCCTGCCCCCAACCCCCTCCCGGCCTCCCGGGTCCCCGCCCCGCCTGCCCCCAACCCCGCCCCCGGCCTCCCGGGTCCCCGCCCGTCTGCCCCAACCCCCCTCCCGGGTCCCCGCCCCCGCCGCCCCCCAACCCCCCTCCCGGCCTCCCGGGTCCCCGGCCCGCCCCGTCTGCCCCCAACCCCGCCTCTTCCCCCCCCGGCCTCCCGGGTCCCCGCCCCGCCCTGCCCCCAACCCCCTCCCGGGTCCCCGCCCCGTCTGCCCCCAACCCCGCCCCCGGCCTCCCGGGTCCCCGCCCCGCCTGCCCCCAACCCCCCTCCCGGCCTCCCGGGTCCCCGCCCCGTCTGCCCCCAACCCCCCTCCCGGCCTCCCGGGTCCCCGCCCCGTCTGCCCGCAACCCCGCCTCTGCCCTCCCGGCCTCCCGGGTCCCCGCCCCGCCTGCCCCCAACCCCGTCCCCGGCCTCCCGGGTCCCCGCCCCGTCTGCCCCCAACCCCCCTCCCGGGTCCCCCCCCCGCCTGCCCCCAACCCCCCCCCGGCCTCCCGGGTCCCCGTCCCGCCCCACGGGGTCCAATCAGAGCCCAGAGACCCGCCGAGCTCAGCGGCTTTATTGGGGGGGGGCGGGAGGTTCCGTGCCTGGGGGGGCGGGTCCTCGGGGCCCCCCCGCGCCGGCCGCGCTCAGTCGACGTCCATCGCGGTCACCGTCTCGTCCAGCAGCTGGAGCCGCAGGGGGGCGACGGCTTCGCTCAGCACCGCCGAGGTGCCGGCCCGGTACCGGTACCGGCCCTGCCTGCGGGGGGGGGGCGAGTCAGCCAGCCCCCGGCCCGGCCCCCGCACCAGCCCCCCAACTCCCCCCCTCTGCCCCCCCGGCCTCCCGGGTCCCCGCCCCGCCTGCCCCCACCCCCCCACCCGGCCTCCCGGGTCCCCGCCCCGTCTGCCCCCAACCCCGCCCCCGGCCTCCCGGGTCCCCGCCCCGTCTGCCCCCAACCCCCCTCCCGGGTCCCCGCCCCGCCTGCCCCCAACCCCCCTCCCGGCCTCCCGGGTCCCCGCCCCGCCCCGTCTGCCCCCAACCCCGCCTCTGCCCCCCCCCGGCCTCCCGGGTCCCCGCCCCGCCTGCCCCCAACCCCCCTCCCGGGTCCCCGCCCCGTCTGCCCCCAACCCCGCCCCCGGCCTCCCGGGTCCCCGCCCCGCCTGCCCCCAACCCCCCTCCCGGCCTCCCGGGTCCCCGCCCCGTCTGCCCCCAACCCCCTCCCGGCCTCCCGGGTCCCCGCCCCGGCTGCCCGCAACCCCGCCTCTGCCCTCCCGGCCTCCCGGGTCCCCGCCCCGCCTGCCCCCAACCCCGCCCCCGGCCTCCCGGGTCCCCGCCCCGTCTGCCCCCAACCCCCCTCCCGGGTCCCCGCCCCGCCTGCCCCCAACCCCCCCCCGGCCTCCCGGGTCCCCGTCCCGCCCCACGGGGTCCAATCAGAGCCCAGAGACCCGCCGAGCTCAGCGGCTTTATTGGGGGGGGGCGGGAGGTTCCGTGCCTGGGGGGGCGGGTCCTCGGGGCCCCCCCGCGCCGGCCGCGCTCAGTCGACGTCCATCGCGGTCACCGTCTCGTCCAGCAGCTGGAGCCGCAGGGGGGCGACGGCTTCGCTCAGCACCGCCGAGGTGCCGGCCCGGTACCGGTACCGGCCCTGCCTGCGGGGGGGGGGGCGAGTCAGCCATCGCCCGGCCCGGCCCCCGCACCAGCCCCCCAACTCCCCCCCTCTGCCCCCCCGGCCTCCCGGGTCCCCGCCCCGCCTGCCCCCAACCCCCCTCCCGGCCTCCCGGGTCCCCGCCCCGCCTGCCCCCAACCCCCCCCCCCCCGGCCTCCCGGGTCCCCGCCCCGTCTGCCCCCAACCCCTCCCCGGCCCCCGGCCTCCCGGGTCCCCCCCGTCCCCCCCTTGGTGATGACAAGGGTTCTCACCTCTGCCCACGGGGGATGGGGGTGCGGAAGGGGCGCAGGGTCTGGGCCCCCCCCTGGGTGATGACACACAGATCCACGTTGCTCCCCGAGCCCAGGTCACTCAGCACCCCGGCCGTGATGGCGTCGGCCAGGAGCTCCTGGGCCTCCACCAGCTGGGGGGAGAGAGGGGTGAGCCCGCCGCCCCGGACGCCTGGCTCCCTGCCAGGAGCCTTGCCCCACACACCCCGTCCGGACGTCTGGGTCTTTGCCCTGCCCCCACACACCCCATCCGGACACCTGGGTCCTTGCCCTGCCCCCACACACCCTTCCAGACACCTGGGTCCTCGATCCACTCCCACACACCTTGCCTGGACTCCTGGGTCCTTGTCCCACCCCCACGCACCCCGCCCGGACGCCTGGGTCCCCACCCCCACATCCTCTGTCTGGGTCCTGGCCCTGCCCCCACCCACCACCACATCCTCTGCCCAGATGCCTGAGTCCTGGCCCTGCCCCACACCCACCCCACCCGGACACCTGGATCCCTGAGGCCCCCCTCACCTCCATGTCTGGTTTGAACCGATCCTCAAGAACTGCAATGGCCGCTGCAGCCCCAGAGCCTGGGCGGGGGGAGGGAGAGGGGTCAGAGCCAGCCCCACAGACTCTCCTGTAGACACCCGCAGCCCCTCCGCTGCCCCAACCCACACAACGCAGCGCCTCCCCTGGTCCTCCCCCACAGACACCTGCCCCTCGCTCCAAAGAGGCCATCCCACCCCCCGCAGCCCCCCCACTCACCCATGGAGGTGAAGGGCAGTTTGCTGGTGGAGCCGTGGGGGTGGACACTGTACAGGTGGGGCCTGGTGGAGTCGACACCCCCCAGAATCAGCGACGCCCCGATGTGACCCTGGTACCTGGGGTGGGGAGGGGACAGGGTCAGAACCTGTGACATCACCCCCACCCCAGTGACATCACACCTGAGCCTGTGAGGTCACAGCCACACTGTCCCTAGCCCTTGCTGAGTTACACCACAATGCCCCACCCCAGGCTGTGATGTCACGCCACGATGCCCCGCCCCATGGGCTGAGGTCACACAGCAATGCCCCGCCCCATGCGATTATGTCAGACTGTGATGTCACGCCGCAATGCCCCGCCCCATGCGCTGATGTCACACTGTGATGTCACACCGCAATGCCCCGCCCCATGTGCTGATGTCACGCTGTGATGTAACACCGCAATGCCCTGCCTCGTGCTGATGTCACGCTGTGATGTCACGCTGCAACGCCCCGCCCCATGCGCTGATGTCACGCCGCGGTGCCCCGCCCCTCACCGGAACAGCATCTGCTTGAGGAAGCGGCAGGCGGTGGCAACCCGGGGTGGCCGGCCGGTGGCCAGCGAATGCAGCTCCATGTTGGACGAAAGCAGCTGGGTCGTCACCTTGGCATCAGCTGCCACCCCCGCCCCACAGCAACTGGGGGGAGAGAGACAGGGCAGCGGGTCGGGAGTCAGGGGCACCGGCAGAGCTGGGGGGGGCAGGGCCGGGCTGGCAGGGGGCTGTGGGTCAGGAGTCGGGCACCGGCAGAGCTTGGGGGGCAGGGCCAGGCTGGCAGGGGGCCGCGGGTTGGGAGTGAGGGGCACGGCAGGGCTGAGGGGGGCAGGGCCAGGCTGGCAGGGGGCTGTGGGTCGGGAGTGAGGGGCACGGGGGGGTACTCGGGGGTCACTCACTAGATGTTGGGTGAGATGTAATGGATTTTCTCACAGTTCTTGTCAGCTACAACCATGTCGTCAGTGGCGCGAGTGTCGGCCCCGAGAATTATCCCCTCCTGTGGGGAGATATGGGGCAGGTCAGCGACCCATAGCCAGACTCACAACTGCCCCCAGCTCCAAACCTCCCCTTGGGACAGGCTTCCAGCCCCACACCCCCACCTGGGACAGACCCCCAATATCAAATACCTGACCCCCCCAACACAGTCCCTCACCTGCCCCAGCCCCACACCCTGCCCTTGCATAGACCCCCCCCCAGCCCCGCACCTCCCCTTTGCACACGCCCCCAGCTCCGTGGCCCCAACCTCTCCTGCCACCATCATGCAGCCCCAGCTCATGACATGTACCCAAACCGGCCCCCATCCCTGCCCCGCAACCCTCTGCCCCGGCACAGATCCCCCCCACTCCCAGCCCCCGCCCCCCCATCCCATCACCTTGTAGATGAGGCCAGCGATGGTCGTTCCTGTTTTCCTGGCCTTGGGGGGCAGGAAACCCTGGGGGCCCCCAGCCTTCGCCAAAGCTGCATTCCTGGGTGGGGTAAGCAGGCACCGTTGCGGGGGGGGCAGATGGGACATGGGGCCTTTCCCCGCCAGGGGGGTGCCGGCCCCAGGTGTGACCCATCCTGTGGCAGGCACGTGCACCCCTCAGGGTAATCCCAGCCCATCCTCCACTCCCATCGGCCCTTCCCCGTGGGCATCATTCCACCACAACCAACTTGGGGGGCAGGGCCGGGACAGCAGGGGGCTGCGGGGTGGGAGTGAGGGGCACTGGTAGAGCTGGGGGGGCAGGGCTGGGCTGGCAGGGGGCTGCGGGGTGGGAGTGAGGGGCACCGGTAGAGCTGGGGGGGCAGGGCTGGGCTGGCAGGGGGCTGCGGGGTGGGAGTGAGGGGCACCGGCAGAGCTGGGGGGCAGGGGGCAGATTTTGTGTTTCACTTTTGTTCTCCAATCTCAGGGTGTTGCTGGTTGAGGCTCTGGGGGTCGAGCCCTGTGTGGATGCGGGGGCACGACGGGGGGGGGGTCTGAGGAGGGACCCAGGTGTCCAGGGTGGGGGTGGGGGGAGTGTCTGTCTCTGCAAGGGGAGGGGGTGTCTCACCTCAGGCAGTTCTCGAAGGCGAAGCCCCCGTGTGGCTCCGGGGGGTGCTTGTCTCTGTCCATGTGGGGGCTGGGGCTGGGGGTCACTGGGAGGCCGGGCCCTGCTTGCCCCACGTCTTCCTGTGACTCCGTCGGCTTTGCTGGATCCTTTCACTTTCCCTTTGGGTCACATGGAGCTGGGCAGGGCCCACGCACCAGAGCCAGGATCCGCTCCACGCCCCCACTGGGCACCCCTCAGGCCCCACAGCGCCGCAGCCCGGCACCCCACACACCTCACATCCCCAGGCCCCACGGCGCCGCAGCCCGGCACCCCACACACCTCACACCCCCCAGGCCCCACGGCACCGCAACCCGGCACCCCACACACCTCACACCCCCCAGGCCCCACGGCACCACAGACCGGCACCCCACACACCCCCCAGGCCCCACGGTGCTGCACCCCACGGCCCGGCACCTGCCACCATCTATCCATCCCCGACACACAGGCCATGCCAAGCACCTGGCACCACATCCCGCACCCACAGCTACAATAGCCCCCCCCCACATACACACACACCCCGCACACAGGACAGCCTCTGTGGTCCCCACCCCCAACACAACCCTGTCGCCAGAGCACCCCGACCCCCCATGCACACGCCCCCCCAGCACACTCCACACAGCTCAACAACCGCACAACACACCCCAGAGTGACCCCCCAGTACAACACACAACACCCCCCAACCACCCACAGCGCAAGCTTCTAGAGAACCCAGGTGCCCGGGGGCCACAAACACACAAACCCCCTGAGATTGGGAAGGGGGGAGGAGGAGCCCAGGGCCCGGCTGGCAGGGGGCTGCGGGTCGGGAGCGAGGAGCCGGCGCTTGCAGTGACATCATCCTGATGACCTCACAATGCTGCCTAGCAATGACCTCACCGTGGGGGGCGGGGCCTGGGGGTCTCTCCCGAAGATGAAATGGGCTGGATGGACCCTGGTTTCCCTGCTTATGTCTCAGGTCCAGGGTGAGCGAAATCCGGGACACTCCCCTCCCCCATGGGGGGGCACTTCAGAAGGGTGAGGGCCTTATAGAGCCTGGGCTTCGGGCTCCTATTTGATAGTCTGATTATTATAGAACCCAGGCATCCGGGGCCCCATTGGATGGGGGGGTCTTTCCTACCTCCTGGGGGGCTGACACCTCTCCTGCCCCCCCCCAGGTCTCTGCTCCTGCCCACCTGAAGGTGTCGCCACCCCGAACAGCTGGGTCCCAGCTCTCTGCATCTGGCTGGCTCTGAACCTCTCGCTGCTCGGAGCCGTCGGGGTGGGGCTCACCCGCCGCAGAAAGGACCCAGGTATCCGAGGAGGGGAGGGGAGGGGGAGAAGTGGAGAAGACCCAGGTGTCCAGGGGAGAGATGTCACTGTCCCCAGGTCCCAGGTGTCCGGGAAGTCCCCCCCAAATCTGGAGCAGGGTGGGGTGAGGGGAAGGAGCTTTACTGAACTCAGGTGTCGGGGTGCCTGACGTCCCCTGTCCCCTGCTCTGTTGCAGGATCCACCCCAAAGTGATGCTCAGGGACTGGGCAGGGGCGCTCGCCCCAACCTCCTCAATCCCCCCCGGAATAAACAGGGAGCCAGACACTGAATGGGAGTCAATTGGGGGGGCAGAGGGAGGAGCAGGGGGGCTGAGGCAACAGCAGGTGGGGGAAATAGAGGGCTCCAGGGGGTGGGGGCAGCAAGGGGCACTGGGCGACAGGGGGGTGAGGAAGGGGTGAGGGAAACGGGCGCTGGGGGGGTGGGGGGAACAGGGGGTACTGGCAGTGATGGGGGACAGGGCAGAGGGTACTGGGTTCACCCCCCAATGGAGCTGATGCAGCAGTCGGGGGAAACATGTTTTATTCCAATCAGCTCCAGGAATGCTAATCTGGTTGGGGGCAGTTCCAGGCAGGCTGGGGGCGCAGCTCTAACCTGGGGGTCATTCCAGGAGTGGGGCGGTTCAGATCTGGGTTGGGGGCAGTTCCAGGTGGGCGGGGGTTGGTTCTGGGGTGGTTCCAGGCGGGTGGAGTGGTCCCGTGGCGGTTCCAGGCCAGCGGGGGCAGTTCTGGGGGCGGTTCCGGGGGCGGTTCCAGGCCAGCAGGGTCGGTCCGGGGGGCGGTTCCAGGTGGGTGGGGGCGGTCCTGGGGGCGGTTCCAGGCCAGTGGGGGTGGTTCCAGGCCGGTGGGGGTGGTCTGGGGGCGGTTCCAGGCGGACGGGGCGGTTCCAGGCCAGCGGGGGGCGGTCCGGGGGCGGTTCCAGGCTGGCGGGGGGCGGTCTGGGGGCGGTTCCAGGCCGGCGGGGGCGTTTCCAGGCCAGCAGGGGAGGTCCGGGGGCGGTTCCAGGCCGGCGGGGGGGCGGTCCGGGGTCGGTTCCAGGCCGGCGGGGGAGGTCCAGGGGCGGTTCCAGGCCGGCGGGGGCGGTCCCGGGGGTGGTCCCGAGCGGGCGCTCACACCTTGCAGCCGTGCTGCCCGTACCCCTCGGCGAAGGCCCGGAGCTGGGCGCACCAGTTCCGCTTGGCCGTGGCCAGACACTGCTTCGGGTCGGGCAGCTCCTCGATCCAGGTGGCCGCGTCCAGCAGGTACCGGTGGCTGGGGGGGCAGTGGGGCTCAGCAGAGGCCTGGACAACCCCACCCCTCTGCTGCCCCCCGCCCCACTGCCCCCCATGGAGCCCTCTCTGCCCCCCACCCTCCCGCACCCTCTGCCTCAGATACGTCCCCCCCCGTTCCTGCTCATGCCCTCCACCCCCGCACTCACCGGCCCTGGGGGTCCCGGGTCTCCCCGTCCTGCCCCATCAGCAGGTAGCGTTTGCCCGGCACCAGCCGGATCCGGCAGGAGCCCCGGACCAGGAACAAGCGGTTCTGCCCAGCTTTCAGCCCCACATCCTCCGCTGGGGGGGAATGGGGAGGTTAGATGAGGGGTCGCCCCGCTCCCTTCTTCCCCGGTGCACCCCAACCCCTCCCCCACCCTTCCCCCCACAATCCCCCTCCCCTATCTCACTCCCCCTCCCTCCACAATTCCCCCTCCCCCAACTCACTCCCCCATCCCCCCAGCTCATCCCCCCTACCTTCCCCCCACAATCCCCCCTCCTCTCAGCTCACTCCCCCTCCCCCAGCTCACTCCCATGCCCCACACCCCACTCACTGAACTGCAGGGCCTCCAGGATCTCGGCCTCATAGGCCCGGAAGCCGCTCAGCTCCTCCAGCCGCTGGACCCGAACCTCATACGCTGGGAGAAGGGGTGGGGGTCAGCGTGGGGAGGGGTCACAGAGCCCCTCCCCAATCCTGTACTGCACCCTGAGGCTGCTCGGAGGGTTGTGGGGGGCTGTGGGTCAGGGTCTGTGGGGTGAGGGGGGCTGAGACCAAGTGGGAATTTTTCATAGTATTTTGCATGAACATGGTGTGTGCCTCAGTTTCCTCACGTGCTTCATGTTTCACAGGGTGGGGGAACGGGGGTTTCCTATGGGCTGGGGGCAGTCAACCCCAGACTTTCCCAAAAGTCGGAGCTTGGCCAAAGGCCAGGGTAGGAGGCCGGGCTGACACCGAGGTGGGGGGAAGGAGGGGCCACTGGGGACTTGGGGGTCGAGCCAGGTCTGTGGGGCTGACCCACACCGCTGCTGCTCCCTGCACTCGAAACTAACAGAGGAGTTTCTATGCTGCGGACCAACCTGCATGTTCCCTGCAGGGGCTGGGAAGTTGTGGGGGAGTGTGGGGTGGGAGATCTTGGATGGGACTGTGGGGTGGAGGGGTGAAGTTGTGGGGGGCCATGGCCTGGGAGATCTGGGACAGGGCTGTGGGGTTGCGGGGGGGTGGAGGGCAGTGGGAGGCCATGGGGCAGGGGTATGGGGTTTGGGGGGCTATGGATTAGGGTTGTGGGGTTGCAGGGGGCCGTGGGGTGTGAAGTTGTGGGGGGCCATAGGGTTTGGGGGGCTGTGGGGCAGGATTGTGGGGTTTGGGGGGCCATGGGCTAGGGTTGTGGGGTTGCAGGAGGCCGTGGGGTGTGAAGTTGTGGGGGGCCATGGGGTTTGGGGGGCTGTGGGGTTGCAGGGGGCCATGGGTTGTGAAGTTGTGGGGGGCGATGGGGCAGGGCTGTGGGAGGTCCGTGGGGCTATGGGGGGCCGTGGGGCAGGGCTGTGGGGGCCGTACCATACTGCACCCGGGGGCTGTAGCAGGCGAACTCCGTCCGACTGGCCTCCGTCACCTGGTCCTTCAGGGTCCGCCTCAGCTGTGGGCAGGCGCCTGCGGGGGAGATGGGTCAGGACGCCTCGGGGAGAGGAGTGGGGTCCAGTGGGTAGAGCAGGGGGGCGGGGAGCCCGGATGCCTGGGTTCCCTCCCAGGGGTCGGGCGGGGTCTCACCTTCGGCGCACTGGCAGACCTCCTGGGAGCAGAGGGCGGAGACGAACCTGCTCCAGGCCGGGGCCGTGTAGAAGATGCTGCACTGCTGGCCTGGGGGGAGAGGTGGGGGGTGAGGGGCCAGTGGGGGGGGCTGGAGCCCCACTACCCCGCATGTGCCCCCTTCCCCACTCCACTCCCATGTATCCCATGTGACCCCTCCTGCCCCCCACTCCCTACCCCCCATCCTGACCCCCAACTCCTCCCCCTACCCTCACACAAACCCCCCCATCTCCCCACCTGGCTCGTAGAAGTCATAGAGGCTGGCGCTGGCCGGCTGGAGCAGGCCCACGGGCACTGTCTGGACTGCCCGGAACCCCACACAGTCCCGCTCCTGGGGGACCTGGGGGGGCGGGATGGGGGTCAGACACCGGGAGAGACCCTCTCCCCCTCAACCCCCCCACTGCAACGACAGCACCCCAGGGGGCCCCTCCCTCCTGTCCCCCATCACTGCTCAGCCCCCCAACCCTCCCCACTACAACCACAGAACCCCAGGGGGCCCCTCCCTCCTTTCCCTCAACACCACTCAGCCCCCCACCCCCCCACTGCAACCACATACCCCAGGGGGCCCCTCCCTCCTGTCCCCCAACACCACTCAGCCCCCCACCCCCCCCACTGCAACCACATACCCCAGGGGGCCCCTCCCTCCTGTCCCCCAACACCACTCAGCCCCCCACCCCCCACTGCAACCACATACCCCAGGGGGCCCCTCCCTCCTGTCCCCCAACACCACTCAGCCCCCCACCCCCCCACTGCAACCACATACCCCAGGGGGCCCCTCCCTCCTGTCCCCCAACACCACTCAGCCTCCCACCCCCCCCACTGCAACCACATACCCCAGGGGGCCCCTCCCTCCTTTCCCTCAACACCACTCAGCCCCCCACCCCCCCACTGCAACCACATACCCCAGGGGGCCCCTCCCTCCTGTCCCCCAACACCACTCAACCCCCCACCCCCCACTGCAACCACATACCCCAGGGGGCCCCTCCCTCCTTTCCCTCAACACCACTCAACCCCCCACCCCCCCACTGCAACCACATACCCCAGGGGGCCCCTCCCTCCTGTCCCCCAACACCACTCAACCCCCCACCCCCCCACTGCAACCACATACCCCAGGGGGCCCCTCCCTCCTTTCCCTCAACACCACTCAACCCCCCACCCCCCCCACTGCAACCACATACCCCAGGGGGCCCCTCCCTCCTGCCCCCCATCACCACTCAGCCCCCCCAACCCCCCCACTGCAACCACAGCACCCCAGGGGCCCCTCCCTCCTGTCCCCCATCACCGCTCAGCCCCCCAGCCCCCCCCCACTGCAACCACAGCCCCCTAGGGGGCCCCTCCCTCCTGTCCCCATCACCGTTCAGCCCCACAGCCCCCCTCACTGCAACCACAGCCCCCTAGGGGGCCCCTTCCTCCTGTCCCCCATCACCGTTCAGCCCCCCAACCCCCCCACTGCAACCACAGCAACCCAGGGGCCCCTCCCTCCTGTCCCCCATCACCGCTCAGCCCCCCAGCCCCCCCCACTGCAACCACAGCCCCCTAGGGGGCCCCTCCCTCCTGTCCCCATCACCGTTCAGCCCCACAGCCCCCCTCACTGCAACCACAGCCCCCTAGGGGGCCCCTCCCTCCTGTCCCCATCACCGTTCAGCCCCACAGCCCCCCTCACTGCAACCACAGCCCCCTAGGGGGCCCCTTCCTCCTGTCCCCCATCACCGTTCAGCCCCCCATACCCCTCCCTGCCCCCTCTCACCGTCTCGAAGTAGAGCAGGAGTCTCTGTCCCTGGACTTCGTAGTGGCTGATGTAGCGATCGGCCAGGTCCTTCAGCTGGGGGGGGCGAGGGGATTACACACGTCTGACACGGCCCCCCAGAAACCCCTCCCAGCCCTGCCCCCACACAGACACCCAGCCCCTCCCCCCCACAGCCCCTCCCCCACCCAGACACACAGCCCCACATCCCCTCCCCCTACACAGCCACTCACAGCCCCTCTCCCCCCCACCCCACTGAGACACGGCCTCCTCTAGGGAGAGGGGTAGGGCGCCCCTATGGGGGGAGATGGTGCATGAGTGTCTGAAGGTGGCATCAGGCAGGTGAGAGGAGGAAGGGAGGGAGGGAGGCCAAGGTGGGGGGATGGATGGGGGAGTGGGGGGATCAGGGGCCCCCAACCTTGTCGAGGTCGTCCATGTGGGGCTGGAAGCCGCTCAGCAGGGTGATGTCGGCAATAGCCATGCCAGAGAGACGGGAGCCCGGCTGCTTCCTGCGGGGGAGGGGACACCGTAAGAATGGGGGTACACCAGGAAGTCCCACCCTCCGTGTCAGTGTGATATTGCAGGAAGTTCCACCCTTATAGCACATGGACATACAGGAAGTTCCGCCACAAACGGAAAGGAGGTTAAGGCAAAAAGTCCTGCCCCCACATGGATACATCAGTCCCGCCCCATAAGAGTTAAGATATGACCCCTTAGAATGAAGCTAAGACAGGAAGTCCTGCCCCTCATAGCACATGGACAACAGGAAGTCCCACCCCTTAGAATGAAGCTAAGACAGGAAGTCCTGCCCCCATAGCACATGGACAAAAGGAAGTCCCGCCCCCCAGCAGAATTGGCGCACCAGATGCAGACGGAATAGGCCACGTCCTTGTCACGCTTGCTGGGGTCGGCTGCCTCCCTGCGGCGCCGGCGCCGGGCGTCGAACCAGTGGATGGGGTGAAGCGGGGCCTCGGCTGCGGGGGCCTCCCCCCCGTAGTCGTAGTCGTAGTCATCCTCCTCGTCCACTGCGGGGCACAAACCACAGCATCAGCCCAGGAAATGGGGGGCCGGCCCTTTAAAAAGCGTGGCCTAAACGCTATGATGTCACGGAGGAGGCGGGGCCTCGCTGCAGCACGGGAAGCTCCGCCCCTCCACGCCAATGGGGAAATTAAAAGGCCTAAGGAGCAGGCCATGGCTGGAGGGGCGGAGCCTCGGGCGCCCCGTAAACCCGTCCCGCGCTGGTGGGGACTCACCCTCGAAGCGCACGTCCCCGCTGACCGTCACCTCCAGCCCCAGGCTCTGGCAGGAGCCATTGTGCAGCTCCAGCACGTTGTACAGCTTCAGCACCTGGGCAAAGGCAGGCAGCCAGGAGAACCCAGGAGTCCGGGCTTCCAGCCCCTCCCCCACCCGCTCTAACCACCCACCCCCACTCCCCTCCCAGAGCCAGGGAGAGAACCCAGGAGTCCGGGCTTCCAGCCCCTCCCCCACCCGCTCTAACCACCCACCCCCACTCCCCTCCCAGAGCCAGGGAGAGAACCCAGGAGTCCGGGCTTCCAGCCCCTCCCCCACCCACTCTAACCACCCGCCCCCACTCCCCTCCCAGAGCAAGGGAGAGAACCCAGGAGTCCTGGCTCCCAGCCCCCCTGCTCTAACCACTAGGCCCCACCCCCCTCCCAGAGCTGAGAGAGAACCCAGGAGTCCTGGCTCCCAGCCCCCCCCCCCCGCTCTAATCCACCAGACCCCACTGCCCTCCCTGAGCCAGGCAGAGAACCAGGTGCCCTGACCCCGCCCCCAGGCCTGTGTTACTCACAGTCAGGGTCCCCTTTCCTTTCCCTTCCACCTTCACTCGGAGGTTGTCGCCCAAGGAGAACTGAGGGGAAAAAATGGGGGGGTCAAATAAAATGGTAAAAACAGGGGCAACACTGGGGAGTTATTAAACCACCTCTCAGCCCATGGGCTGGGAGAAATCAGGGGACATGGAATGGGGTGGGGACTGGCTGGCTCAGGGGGGCAGGGAATGGGGCACGGGGCCTGTCCCCTCAAGGGGGCACCAGCTCCCCTCTGGCCCCAGGGCAGGGACTGGCTGGCTCGGGACGGGGGGCATCTGGGTTCATTCACCTGCAGTTCTTCCTGGATGTGGTTCTGGGATTGGTCCAGGGTGACTTTCTTGGTGCCTGATTTGCCTGGGCTGGAGAAAGTTAAATCCAGTGTGTTCCCTTCCGGGGTGTAGGTGTTGATCCAGTACTGGGAGAGGGCATCCAGTGCCACCACCGTGTCCTGCAAACAGCCGGCCATGGGACCCAGGAGTCCTGGCTCCCAGCCTCCCCCTGCTCTAACCCA
Organism: Dermochelys coriacea; assembly: GCF_009764565.3. NCBI lineage: Eukaryota > Metazoa > Chordata > Testudines > Dermochelyidae > Dermochelys > Dermochelys coriacea. The sequence continues at coordinate 39,063,907 of NC_050081.1, read as the reverse complement.
CCAGCCCCCCTCCCCTCCCAGAGCCAAGGAGAGAACCCAGGCGTCCTGGCTCCCAGACCCATCCACCCCCCGCTCTAACCCACCAGACCCCACTCCCCTCCCAGAGCTGGGATAAAACCCAGGAGTCCTGGCCAGGACCTGAGTGGATTTGAAGCCGCCACCATAGTTCCTCTGCTCCATCAGCCACCGGGCGACCTTCTTGGCGCTTGAGAGGTCATTGCGCAGCACGAAATGCAGAAGCCCGTAGGCCGTGGCCTCGACTGAGATGGCCGAAGCGGAGGTGGTCCCACCCTGCTCCACTGCCCAAAACATCATGGTCCCCTCTGGGGGGGGAGAGAGACCCAGCTTGAATACACCATCCTTGGGGGTTGCAGTACCGCCCGCCGCTGCTGGGGGGAGCTGGGGGGCTGCAGTATCGCCCGCCGCCACAGGGGGGAGCTGGGGGGCTGCAGTATCGACCGCTGCCGCTGGGGGGTTGCAGTATCGCCCGCCGCCGCTGGGGGGCTGCAGTATCGCCCGCCGCCGCTGGGGGGAGCTGGGGGGCTGCAGTACCACCCGCCGCCACTGGGGGGATGGTGTCGCTGTGACACATTCTGGAGGTGCAGAGGAAGGGTTTCTATGGGGCTCACTCAGATCCCCCCAAGGGCAGAGTAAAGGGGCTTCCTCCAGTTTGGGAGGCAGGGAGGGGGCACAGGCTGCAGCAGGGTGGCTGGGGGGGCAGAGGCTGAAGCAGGGGGGCTGGGGAGAAACAGGATGCAGCGGGGGGCTGGGGGGCACAGGGGGGGGCATAGGCTGCAGCCAGCAGGACGCACCCGTGTCCTGCAGGGCGAGCGCCCGGAGCCGCTGGTCCGCAGCCTCGATGGCCGCCCCGTCGTCGGAGGCCAGGGACAGGGCGTAGGCCGTGATGGCGGCTGGGTAAGGGGCCAGCCCCTGCTCCGGCGCTGCCGACAGGTACCGTGTGGCCCGGGACAGGCTGCTTTTCTGCGGGGGGGGGAGATCAACAATCAGACAGACCCCCCCCAGCCCCCTGAGTCCCCCCCACTTCCCCATTTCCCTCATAACCCCCCAGCCTGCCCCCCATCTCCACCCATGTGCTCCCCCTGGCTCCCCCCCAGACCCCCGTACCACGCGTGCCCGCTGCTCCTCCTTCTCTGTCTTCAGCTCTGGGTCGGCTTCTTGCCCCTCGTACACCCCCAGTGCCTGCTTCAGGGCCACCACCACAAACGCCGTGAGCGAGATGCCCCCCTGGTGCCCCCCAACGCCACCCTGGGGGGTGAGAGAATGGGGATGAGCGTGCGAGGTGAACGTACGAGGGATGCCCTGCGGGCACCAAAGGATGTTGGTAGCAGTGAGTTCCACATGTGCATGGCCTGGTGTCTTAGTGACATCACCTCTCCCCCCACTACCATGGGCCCTGGGGATTGGGGGGGCGATGGGGGAGGGGAACCACAGGTACGGCTGTGCGCTGAGTGTGCAGGAGTCAGGGCACAGATCTAAGTGTGAAAACCGGAGTGTGCCAGGCAGGGAGGGGCGTGGGCCAACCTGAGTGCAGGCTGCGAGCGTGCCAGGCACAAGTAGGAGCATGGAGCTGGGAGAGGACCACGTCTAGACACTCCTGGTGAGGGTGCAAATCTGAGCACGCCTGGCCAGAGGGGGCGCACAGCTCAGTGCCGGGGCAGTGAACATGCCGCTGGGAGGGTGCCCGTCGGGGCACGAGGTGTGCGTACAAATCCACATGTGCATGGCATGAGGGGCAACAGGCTTGGAGTGTGTGCAAGCAGTGTGTGCACAAAGCGTGAGTGTGCAAATCTGAGCCCATGAGCACTGCGTGGTGGGGGGGAGCCAAGGGGCATGTTGGGGCGTGCAAGGTCGGAGGGGAGCACTCAGAGCGGAGCATGCGAGTCACAAGTGGTCGTGGAGCAAGGCTGTGTGGATGTGCAGGCGGAGCTCAGGGTGTGAGCGTAAGTCTGGGGTACTGCTGTGAGTGTGTGACCTGCTGGGTTAGCGTGCAAATGGGAGTGCAAATACTTGTGCAAATGGTGGGCTGTGTGTTGGTATGACTCCAGCAGGGCCCCGAGCCCAGGGTCTAACCCGTGTGTGCAAAAAGAGCACTCTGGATGTTGCACACCAGGGCAGTGAGTGTGCATGGATGAGATTGCAACGTGACAGTGAGTGTGTGACATTGTGAGTGTACGATCGTCTGTCACTGACGGGTGCAGGGCCAGAGAGGGTTCATGAGCTCCCCGGCCGAGCGGAGCCAGGCCCGGACTGTAGAGATGGGTTCGGAAGAGATGGGGCCGAACCCAGGTGCGAAATGCGGTCCCCTTGGGAGGGAAGAGGGGCTGCGTGCTGGGGCTTGTGACGTCAGCAAACGAGGTCGTCTCTGGCCGTGGTTTGATCCAAAGATCAAAAAAGGGGGATTCGTATTTGGGGAGACACTGGAGGGAACCAGGGTGATTGGCTCTGGCTCTGGGGAGTTGAGGCGACCTGGCTCTGAACGGTTTCATGGATAAATTACCCCGGGCTAATGGCCGGGATGTTTGGGAGGAGAGTTGAGCCTGTTGTTTTCTCAGGCCAAAAGGCTGCTGGAAATGTATAAAGACCCTGGGACACGATCCTCTCATCTCTGATCTGCTTTGGGGTTCAAGAGGGGGAACCCCTGAGCCACAAGGATGGAGATCCCCAGTCACTGACTGGAGTCACCGCGAACATGGACATTGGACCGTAACCTGTGGACTGTTTCTCAAAGGACTTTGGCCTCTACAAGGTCAGCTCTGCTCAGTATCTGGACCTCAAGAACTGAACTCAAGTCTGTCTGGATATCGATCTTTTAACCGACACTCGCTCTCTTTTCCTTTTTAATAAATTTTTGTTTAGTTAATAAGAATTGGCTAGACGCGTGTATTTTGGGTAAGATCTAAGTTCTAATTGGACTCAGTGGCAAGTCTGAGAGGTCAGTTGTGCAATCACCTGCTAGTGTGCAAGGGGCATAGTGCATGTAGTAGCATGGGTGAATGTACAACATCTGAGTGAGTGTGTGAAGGCAGTTGTGCAACATATGTAGGTGAGCGTGTAACAAGTGTGAGCGTGTGATGTGGAATGACTATGCAAGAGTGCACACAAATGTGCAAGGCAATGGCAAGTGTGCACAGCAGCAGGGTGTGAGGATGATGGTGCAGATGAAAGTGAGCATGCAAAATTGGGGATCAGATGTGCAAGGCCCTGGGTGTGAATGTGAGTGTGAGGCAGTGATGTGTGTGAATGTGCAAATGTGTTTGTGCAAGGCAACTGTGTGAGGGCAGTGTGCAGGCAGCAATGAGCGTGCAAGGGCGTTGGGGGGCACGTGCAACATCACCTGCATGTCCCGGTGGATGACGGGCTGTGGGTCGTGGAAGGAGCCATCAGTCTGTTGGTTTCCCAGCAGCCACGTGACTGACTCTCGGATCCCGGCATTGTCCACGGCCTGGTACTGCCGGCTGAGCACTAGGACCTTCACCACGAACGCCGTCAGCCTAGGGGGGCCGGGATCAGGGGGGGCTGACTCATGGACCCTGGGAGAAGATCCCCACCTCGACGCCTCCTGGCCTTTCCCCAGGGATTGGATCCCCCCACAGAACCCCCAGCCCTTGACACCCCCCCACATCCCCCTCACAGAGCTCCCGGGCATGGACCCCCCACCCCTCTGACCCTCCCCAGGACCCCCCAGCCCTGGCTCACCAGCTGCTGCTGCGCCGGTGTAGCCAGGCGCCATAGGACCCATCTGTCTTGCGGAAGGTCAGGATCCGCTCATAGCCTGGCAGGGGAGGGGATGCAACAGGGGGGTCACATTGGCGGGTTCAACCTCCACCCTCCGTGCCCACTGCCCCCCGCGCACTCCATGTGGGGCTCGTGCCTGGGGTGTGCGGGTGAGGGAGGGAAAAGCTTCCGCAGGTCTGTGCGCTGGGCATGAAAGGGGGGGCGTGTGCAGGGGGCTGCCCATGTGTGTGCAAGGGCTGGAGCCGGCTGCGGGGTACCCATGTGTCAGGGGACCAGCGTGCAAGCTGGGGTCAGGTGCCCCATGCCCTCAGCTGGGGCTTGTGTACAGCCCCCCAGCCCAGCCCCTCAGCCCTCACCTGCCCCGGTGCCCAGGCCCCCCCGACCACGCCCACCCCAGTGCCCAGCCCCCTCGCCCCCACCCTCGCCTGCCCAGTGCCCAGGTCGCTCACCCACACGCAGGTTGTCCAGCCCCTCCTGCTTGCGCTCGGGTTTGAGCTGGGCCCACTGCTCCGTCTCGTCCAGGTATCGCATGGCATAGAGCCCGGGCGCCATGTAGATCATCGTCTGCTCCGCGCAGCCCCGTGGCACCCGCAGCAGCCCCACCAGCCCGGTGGGCGAGAGCGAGTTGTCCAGCGTGTCCACGGGCACATCGGCTGCCCCACAGCAGGGGGAGAGCAAGACAGCATCAGCGACCCTCAGACACCGCACCGGGAAGAGTGAGATAGAGCCCCACAGACCCACAGACACCGTGCCGGGGAGAGCAAGACAGCGTCATCGACCCTCAGACACCGCATCGGGGAGAGTGAGATAGAGCCTCACAGACACCGCGCCGAGGAGAGCAAGATAGAGCCCCAGCGACCCACAGACACTGCACTGGGGAGAGCGAGACAGTGTCATCGACCCGCAGACACCGCATCGGGAAGAGTGAGATAGAGCCCCAGAGATCCATGCAGAGAGTGCACCAGGGCCGGGGAGAGGCGGTGTTGGGGTGGGTCTATGGGGAGGGGGCATCCAATGGAATGGGGGAGGGGCATCAGGGCAGTGACAAAGTGGTTATGTTCTTAATGTTTTCTCTGAACGCTGTGTATATGCCTGTTTCCCCTGAGTTACTCGTGTCTAGTTGGTGGCTGTGACGTTATTGACATAAACTGGGACCGTATAGATCATTGTTGCAACCAAGGTCCTGTAGTGGCACCAGATCTTGCACAAAGGGGGTCAGATAAGGTGTCGATGAGGAGGTGAGGGTGGCTAGTTAGGATTATGCCACCTGGGTGCAGGTCTCATTTGGTATTTAACGTTATCAGTGTTGGCTCTGTACTGTCTGTAGTTCACACGTGTGCTCCGTTTCTGGGGGACACTCCAGACAAGTTGGGGTCAGCTCCGCCCAGCCTGCTGGATGGCCCATGACGGACCATGGGCGACACACCTGACCCACTGCGAGAAGGCAGACATGCCGTGGGACCCAGCCAGGCAGGCGGGGACCTGCCTATGGACAGGACTCTGGGGCCTCCAAGCCATGCGCTGGGCAGCTGGTGTTTGGGACAAAGGAAGCAGAGGCCACGTGGCAGGAGACCATAAAAGGCCCTGGAGACCCTCCACCTGGCCTCTGGCCTCTGGAGGGACTTGGCTACACGGAAGCTCTGAACCAAGGACCGAAGGGCCCATCCCAGCTGGGGGTGGACTCCAGAGACTGGATTTGAACCTGCAGCTTCGTCCACCCCGCCGCACGCCTGAACCGCGGACTTGGCCGTTGTTGGATGTCATGGATTCCGTGTAACCGATTCTAGCTCTCGTCCCTTTTTCCTTTTATGAAGAAACCCCTAGACCCCTGAGGGTCGGCAGCCGCGTGATTTGGGGGTAAGAGCTGATCTGTTCGTTGACCTGGGTCTGGGGCTTCGGGCCTTTGGGATCGAGGGACCCTTTTCTTTTTGCTGGGCCGCTGGTTTTCATAGCCGGTCGTCCGCACAAGGGGTGCTGCTGGTGGGGACACACGGGATTGCTTGGGTGACGTCTGGTTGCCCAGTGGGGTGAGACCCACGTCCTCTCCGTCGGGCCGGCTGGTGCCTCAGTTGGGTCCCGCCAGAGGCCGCGGCGTCACCGGGTCGCAGTGACCCCTAGAGACCGGCCGACGCAGTCGCCTGACCACCGGGCAAGGAGCAGCCGGGGGCCGGCTGGCCTGGGACGGGGACAAAGGCCGGAGGGGGGACGGGGGCGGGGACTGGGCTCCTGGGAGTGAGTCAGTCTCCGGTTTGGGGACTCGAGGGGGGGCCCAGGGCCTGGGCAGCGGGGGGGTGATGGGGGAGGGGCAGTGGGGGCATGGGAAAGGGTGGGGGTGGCGGTGAGCAGGGGAGGGGCAGCGGGGGGGTTCTCTCACCCGTGACGCGGACACTCATCTTGAAGTCCCCGCCGGGGATGGCGTCGGGGGGCAGCTCCCCCGGGACCTCCAGCACCCGGCTGCGCCTCTCTGTGTGGGGACGGGGGGGTCAACGGGATCCGGGCAGCCCCCAAACCCCACCCCAGGGGCAGCCCCCCCACAGACAGCCCCTCCCTTGGCACCCTATGGAGCCCCTCAGAGACTCCCCTCTGCCCCCCACCCCCTGTGGATCACCCACCTTCAGGATACAGCGAGTAGCTCATCTCCTCCAGGTGGGCAGCACCTTCTCTCTGGGGGAGGCAAGATGGGGGGGTCAGAACTGATACCCCAGGGGGGCAGATGTGGCAGGGGAGGGGCAGGTGGGGGAGGGGCAGAGGGGGCAGGAACAGGCAGGGGAGGGGCAGGAGTAGATGGGGGAGGGGCAGGCGGTGGCTCCGTGGGGCTCGGCCCCCCTCTCACCTCCACCCGCAGGCTCCGGGTGATGCTGTCCCCGAGCCCCCAGCCCCCCTGCGCCGTGATGGTGACGGGGATGTCAGCGGCACCCATGGGCACCACAGCGAAGGGCACGGCCAGCGCCCCCTTGGCCGGCACCTGCAGGGCCTGTCGCCACACCCGGTCCCCCGTCGCCGGGGAGCAGACGCCCTCGGAGCGCTCCATGTGCACCGAGACCTGGGGAGAGAGAGACTGAGACCCCCGCATGGGACTGGGGGGCTGGAGAGAGGGGCACGGGGGGCAGGGGGCTGCGGGTCGGGGCTGAGGGGCACCGGAAGGGCTGTGGGAGGGGGCTGTGGGTCAGGAGTGAGGGGCACTGATAGGGCTGGGGGCAGGGCAGGGGGGCAGAGGGTTGCGGGTCGGGAGTGAGGGGCACTGGCAGGGCTGGGGGCAGGACAGGGGGGCAGGGGGCTGTGGGTTAGGGCTGAAGGGCACTAGGGGGCAGGGGGCTGTGGGTCAGGAGTGAGGGGCACTGATAGAGCTGGGGGCAGGGCAGAGGGGGCAGGGGGCTGCGGGTCGGGAATGAGGAGCACTGGCAGGGATGGGGACAGGCGACCAGGGGGCGCGGCCGAGCGGGGGCCCCTCACGTTGACGGGCCGATCCCGGTAGTTGTACAGCACCGGGCGCAGCTCCAGCTGCTCGAAACGCTTCACCGCGTAGGGCAGCCGGAGCGAGATGTGGAAATCCTGGAAGACGCGGATGCTGAGCGGGTCGGACACACAGATCCCTGGGGTGGGGGAGGAGCTGGGTGAGCCTGGGGGCCGGGGGGAAGACGGACAGGGGGGTGGGCGGGCGGGGGGATGGACTCACCGGTGGTCGGCGACATGCTGACAGCCTGGATCTCCCAGGTGGTGATCGAATCTGGCACCAGGTGGGTTTGCCTGCGGGAGATGGGGGGGTCAGTGGGGTGGGGGCTGCCCTGCACATGGAGGCTGGGGGGCTAGGTAGGGAGGGTGGCCCCAGGGGAGGTGCTTGGAGGGATATGTGGGGATGCCCGGGAAGACGGGGAGCCCTGGGGTGGGGGGAGGGGTAGCCCAGGGGAAGTGGGGGGGAGGGCCCTGCAGGAGACATGTGGGCGGAGGGGTGGTGACATGGGGGAGGGGCTCCCCGGGGGTCCCTGACCGGCTGCTCCCGTCCACAGCGATGGTTTTCCACAGCCAGCTCTCGGGGAAGACGCTCCGGGTCTGCACAGAATCGTCGTCGAAGAAATCGTCCTCTTCCACGTCGGGGTTCACTGCGCGGGGCAGAGCGGGGCGGGGTCAGGGACGGGGGGGACCCCAGACCCAGGCTCCCACCCCCTGCTCCAACCACCAGCCCCCACTCCCCTCCCAGAGTCCAGGAGAGAACCCAGGAGTCCTGGCTCCCAGCCCCCCAGCTCTAACCCACCAGCCCCCCCTTCCCTCCCAGAGTCCGGGAGAGAACCCAGGAGTCCTGGCTCCCAGCCCCCCCAACCCACCAGCCCCCCCTTCCCTCCCAGAGTCCGGGAGAGAACCCAGGAGTCCTGGCTCCCAGCCCCCGCCCAAGCCGAGGGCAGGACCCGGTGTCGGGGCTCACCCCGGGCCAGCCCGCTGGAGCCCCAGTTCCGGGCCTTGCGGCGCAGCTGGGTAGCGAATTGGCAGCAGTCGAGGAAGGGGGGTCGGCAGTGGGGGGCCTCGGCGCCCGGGATCCGCGTCGCTCGCTGCTCGCACGTCCGGCGCATCGGCACCCGCGTCATCCCGTCCCGGCAGCACCGCAGAGCCACCGGGTCGGTCTGGTACTGCAAGACTGGGGACAGACGGGGCGCGGGGGGCAGAGCGTCAGACAGGGCGTGGGGGGGAGGCCAGGCCGCACTGTCCTTGCCCAGGGTCCCAGGCTGGCCACGGGGCAGAGCAGGAGCCTGCCGTGGGGAGCAGGGGGCTGGAGCCCACAGCGTCCATGTCAAAGGTGGTGGGGCCACACAGCCAGCCCTGGGCGAAGAGGGGCACCCTTGGGGTGCTGGAACAGCAAAGGGGTCCTCCAAGGGGCAGCCCCACGGCCGGGGTGGCCCAGCACCGACCTGGTGGATCCATGGCACAGGGTGGGTGCAGGGGTTGGGTGGGTGCAGGGGTAGGTGGAGGGATGGGGGGTTGGGTGGGTGCAGGGGTGGGTAGATCCTGCCCCCTCCCCCTCGGGCAGAGCCCCCCAAACTCACCCTTCTTCTGGGCCTGCACCTGGAATTCCAGCGAGCGCTTCCTGCGGGGAGCGTCCTGGCCGCAGCTGTGCCCTGGGGGTCCAAAGACCGTGGGGGGGTAAGACTGGAGTGAACCCCCTCCTGGCTCCCAAGTGACCCCCACCCCTCAGCCCCCTCTCCCCCACCCCTCCCCGGGTCCTCCCTCCTGTCCCCCATCTCACCGCTCTGCAGCGAGCTCTCCAGATCCCCCACGCGTAGGGCCAGGCCGGCATCTCCAAAGACCCCCATGGCGTTGACCCCACTGCCCGGCGAGCAGCCCAGGTCGTAACTGTCCATGGCCGCAAACACCTGGGGGGCGGGGGACAGAAGGGGAGATTCATTGTCCCACCAGGGCCCAGGAGGAACCCGAGGCCGGCGTCCATCACCCTTGGCCACGCCCATCATGGCCCCATTCTCTGGCCATTGACCGTTCGGGGTCACAGGTCACTAGCGGGGTTGTGGGTCAAACCCAAGTCCGGGGGTGAGGCTGGGGGCAAGGGCCCTTTGAATGGAGGAGCCGTGATTGGCCAGTCATGGGAATAGGGCCAGTTGGGAGGTCAGAGGTCAAACCCAAGGGCCGATACCATCCACACCTAATGGGTTGACCAATCAAAGGTTGTAGGTCAAGGCAGAGAGGTCCTGGGTCAAGTCCAAGGCGGCTAATGGCCTGGAGATGACCGTTGGCTCTCCATGGATTGGCCATGGAAGGTCCCAACTCAAGGCTGGGGGTCGTAGGCCAAGCCCCAGGCTGGGGGGTGATTTTAGGGGACGATGGCCAATCTGGTGGTGGCTCGGCCCCACGGGGAGGTCGGGGGTCAGAGTGGGGGGGCTCAGCCGTACCTTGGCGGGCGTGAGGCGGTGCCGGCGGTTGACGATATAGACAGCCGAGTCGACGGCCACCAGGGAGACGGACGCGCGGGAGTCGGTGACCACCGTGAACTTGAGCATCTCGTGGGGGCGCAGCTCCCAGCTGCCCGACTCCAGCTGCAGCTCCAGCTGGGGAGGCACGGGTCAGGGGGGACCCACATCCCGCCCCACACACCCCACCCCACCCTGCCCCATGCCCCACCTCACCCACCCCACAAACCCCATTGCACCCCACAGAACTCCTGCACCAAAGCCTACCCCACACATTGCCCCACAACATACCCTGCATCAACCCCCCCTACTCTATTCACTGTCCCATAGCACCCACCTCCCCCCTCCCCATGCTGCTCCCCCCCCCGCGGCTTTACCTTCCCCTTGCAGCGGTCCACCACGTCCACCCACAGCGAGTTGGCCACCACCTCGTCCCCGCGCCGGTAAAAGGCCACGAGCCGGAAGGCTGGGACCAGCTCGGGGGTGACGGGGATGGAGATCACGGTGTAGGACGTCCGGGGCACGGCGCGCGCCGCCACGATGGAGCCCCTGTGCAGCACCTGCCAGGGGAGACCCACAGCTGGTCCCAGGTGGGGGGCAGTGGGGGCTCTCCCAGCCAGGGGGCAGTAGAGGGCATGGGGGGCGCTGGGGGGGCACTAGGGGGTGATCTCCAGGCCGGGGGGCAGTAGGGGGCACTGGGAGCACTGAGGGGGACTCTACCCATCAGGGGGCACTGGGGGGCACTGGGGAGGACATTAGGGGCACTCTCCCAGCCAGGGATCAGTAGGGGGCACTAGGAGGTGCTCTCCTGGCCGGGGGTCAGTAGGGATCACGGGGGCACTAGGGGAGCACTGGAAGGCACTAGGGGGCACTTTCCAAGTTGGGGGGAAGTAGGGGGCGCTGGAGGGCACTAGGGAGGACACTGGGGGGTGCTCTCCCAGCCGGGGGGCAGTAGGGGGCACTGGGAGGCACTGGAGGGCACTGGGGAGGATACTGGGGGGTGCTCTCCCAGCCGGGGGGCAGTAGGGGGCACTGGGAGGCACTGGAAGGCACTGGGGATGACACTGGGGGGTGCTCTCCCAACTGGGGGGCAGTAGGGGGCACTGGGAGGCGCTGGAGGGCACTGGGGACGACACTGGGGGGCGCTCTCACAGCCAGCCGCGCTCACTCACCATGTAGTAGAAGTGGGAGAAGTCACTGGACCCCAGGTCCTTGAGCCCCACAGAGAGCGACTGGCCGGGCCCCACAGCGCCCAAGCGCTGGTTCTCCAGCACCAGGTAGCTTCCGCTGGGGGACCAAACCGCCGTGACCCGGAGAGACCCCTCGGCCGGATCCTTTTCCCCCGCCACCACCTGTGGGGGGGGCATGGCTCAGGGGGGCTAGCGCCTTCCCCCCAGCTCTGCCCTGCCCCTCTCCCCCACTCCCTCTCCTGCCAGCCCTCAGCCAGCCTCCATCCCCCCTCCCCCACCCCGCCATCCCCATCCATCCCCCTCCCCACCCCATCCTACTGTCCCCCATCCCCATCACCCCTCCCCCATCCCATCCCCATCCATCTCCCCTCCCGACTCCCGCGGGGCCCATACCTTCAGGGTGAGGGCGCTGGCTCTGGGGTCCAGGTTGAGGGGGAACATCACCATCCCGCTCTCATCTGTCACCACCCGTCTCTCGGGGTGGGACGGGCCCCCCGACACCTGGGCTGAGACCCGCACAGGGGTGTGGGGGGCCGGGGAGCCATCAGCCAAGGTGACGCGGGCCTGGGGGGCAATGGGAGAGTGTGTATGCAGAGCCCCCCATCCCCCCAGCTCCATGCCCTCTACCCCGATCTCCCAGCCCCATGATCCCCACCCTGATTATCCCAGCTCCCGATTCCCCCGCCCCGATCCACAGCTATGCACCCCTGGTGCCCCACCACCGATCCCCCAGCCATACACCTCCCAGTTCCCCCACCCATGAGCCTCCATCCCCAGCCCCAGGCAGCCAGCGGCAGCTCCGCACACCAGCACAAGGAAGGGCGCCCCGGGGATGAAGTGCCGTTTGGTTTGTGACAGGTCCACGCTGTAGGGAGACATCACGAACTTGACGGTGCTCAGCTCCTGCTCCTCCAGCTCCCCACCTACGGGGTGGGGGGACACAAGCGTGAACAGTGGGTACAGGCCCCACCCCCACCCTGCAGGATCACAGCCAGCATCCCCTGGAGGGGACAGGCCCTGTGCCCCATTCCCCGTCCCCTGATCCAGCCAGTCCCTGCCCTGGGTACTCCTGGGGGAATTCTGCACTACTGCATGTGTGCATTATGAATGAGCCATGCATATTTTAATTTTTTGCCAAAATGTTGTTGCGGTTCCACCTTTTGCCCACCAGAGGGTGCTGCGATGCTAGAACAAAGCAGCAGCTCCCAGCCCGTGAGGGAAGAGAACGAGCATGCCTTCTTCACAGTGGGTCAGGTCAGGAGACAGGGGCTATGGGGAGACAGATAGTGAGGGTGCTGGGAGGAGTCAGGGGTTCATAAGGGCTAGTCGGGGAGGACAGACTGGAGCAGGGGATGAATGGGAGTGGAGGCACCGGGCCACACGGGGAGGGAGGTGCAGGGCCACATGGTGATGAGGGAGGGGTGCAGAGCTACATAGGGATGGGGTGGCTGAGTGGGGGCACAGAGACACTTGGGGAAAGGGGTAGCGGTGCAGGGACACATGGGGATGGGGGAGTGGGTGTCTGAGAGAGGGTGGAGGAACACATGTGGACAGCTCTCCCTCAGCCTCTCCTTACCTGACTCCCCCACAGTCTTTGCTTCTGAGGGGGGCAGGAAATCCGGTTCTGTATTGTCGTGTAAATGAATTATTACTCCGAGTTCTGGATTAATTTGCCTAGTAAGGAATCTGTTTGTCAAAAAACATTTCGTGAATCTTTTTCGTTCTCTGTATTGTTACAGACACACTTGCTGACAGGTAATTTGAAATAAATGATCAAAAATAATTGTAACTGGAGTGATTATATTGTGTTATTTTGACAAATAAAATATGCAGATTTATGCAGAATTTTAAAATATGGTGTGCAGAATTTAATTTTTTGTTGCAGAATTTTTATTTTTGGTGCAGAATTCCCCCAGGAGGACCTGGGACTGGATGGGAGCCAACACCCCCTAGAGTAGACAGGCCCCGGGCCCCATTCCCTGCCCCCCTGAGTCAGCCAGTCCCTGCCCTGGGGCCGGATGGGAGCTGACGTCCCCTAGAGAGGCCAGCCCCCGGCCCCCACACTCACTGGCAGTCTCTATGAAGGTCACCGCAATGTACAGGTTGGTCCCTGCCAGGTCCTGCAGGGGGCGTCCCAACTTCTGTGCCAGGAGGCTGCGCTTTAGGGTCACGTTTGCCACCCCCTCATTCACCTGCCGGGGGGGGGTCGGGGAAGGGAAAGGATTAGACAATACCCAGCCCCCACATACACCCAGATCCAGCTGGGCGGGCCCTGATGGGGGGGGGCAGGAGGAAGGGGGGCAGGGGGAGCTGTGACTGTGATGTTATTGACATAACCTGGGACCGTATAGATCATTGTTGCAACCAAGGTCATATAGTGGCACCAAATCTTGTACAAAGGGGGTCAAATAAGGTGTCTATGACGAGGTGATGGTGGCTGGTTAGGGTTATGCTGTCTGGATGCAGGCATCATTTTTGTATTTCAAGTTATAAGTATTGGCTTTCTACTGGGGTGGGCAAACTTTTTGGCCCAAGGGCCATATCTGGGAGGGGGAATTGCATGCAGAGCCATGCATCGAGGGCTGGGGTGGGGGATTGGAGTGCGGGGTGCTGGAGGGGTGTGGCAGGGGGCTCAGGGCAGGGGGTTGGGGGGCAGAAGGGGTTCGGGGTGCGGCTCCGGAGTGCCAGCAGAGCACACCAGGGCCAGGACAGGCTCCCTGCCTGCCAGTCCAGCACCACATCCCTGCGGCCCCTGGAGGAGGGAGAGGCAGAGGGCTCCGTGCACTGCCCTCACCTGTGGGTCCCTCCCCCAAAGCTCCCATTGGCCACGGTTCCCCGTTCCCGGCCAATGGGAGCTGTGGGGAGCGGTGCGCGGAGCCCTCTGCCCCCCATCTTCCACCAGTGGCCGCAGGGACATGGTGCCGGCCGCTTCGGGGAGCGGTCTGGGGCCCACAGCACCATGGGGGGGGCCGTCCCACGGGCTGCAGTTTGCCCACCCCGGTCTCTCGTGTCTGTATTTCACACTTGTGCTCTGCCTCCGGGGGACACCCCAGACAAACTGGCGTCTGCTCTGCCCGGCCTGCCTAAGGCCCATGACGGACCATCAGCTGCACAACTGACCCATGGCGAGAGAGCGGATACACCCCGACTCAGCCAGGCAGGCCGGGGGGCAGGGACCTGCCTCTGGATTGAACTCTGAGGCTTCCCATGTGCTAGTTTTGCTGAGCCCCCACGGGGCAGGTGGGGCAGCCTCTGGGTCACCCCAAGCTGGACTTTGCAGCAGGTCCCAGCTCCCCGTGCTCACAAGCTGTGTCCAGTGCCGGGTTCCCAACGGCATATAGCCCACCTGGGGGTCGCTGCTGCCTGCATAGTGGGGGGATTGGGGCCCTTTGGGGGGGTGTGAAGCTCCCCCAGGGGTCCCATCCAGGGGACTCACTGCGGGGGGCTCAGAAGGGGCTGGGAGGGAGGGGGACCCGCTGGAGGGTCCCAGGGGTTTGGGGCCCTGGGGGCATCCCATGGGGTCTCAGGAGGGGAGGAGGTCACAGAGGAATGGGGGTCCTATGAAAGGAGGGAGAATCCCAGAGGGGAGTCCCAGAAGGATGGGGGTCCCGTGGGCGGATGGGGGGTCCCATGTGGGGAGGGGAGTCCCAGAGGGATGGGGGTCCCGTGGGGAGATGGGTCTCACCGTGACCTGTTGCTCCAGACCCCTGAGGAAGGTTTTCTCCCTGTCCTCGTTGCTCACCCCAAACCTCAGGTAGGCGACACCGTTCACCCCCTTCCCATAGACGAACCTGGGGAGAGAAGGGGGGTCACCCCGAACCCTGACACTGGGGAGCAGAGCCCAGGGGGGTCAGCATGGGGGGCAGGGGGACAGCTCCATGGGAGGCGTCTCTGCCAGGGTCTGGATTAACTGGGGAGCTGCACTCCGAGGCACGTACCAGCGCAGTGGGGAGTCTGGGGCCCAGCCCAACAACTGAGGGATTGTTCTGGGGAGCCTGGGGAAAGCTGGGACCCAGAGCAACCCAGAAACGTCCCCCCCGGCTGCCTTTGGGGAGCCAGTTGGGGGGTCAGGGGAATTGCCCCTACCTGACCTGCAGGTCAATGTGCAAATCGGAGGCCCCCTCTGCTGTCACCAGCATGTGGGTCCGTTCGGGGATGATCTTCACCTCGAAATTGGGGAGCACTGGGGGGAGAAAACACACTTGGGACCCAGGAGTCCTGGCTCCCAGCCCCCCCTCCGGACTCCACCCCTGGAGCCAGGAGAGAACCCAGCACTCCTAGCTTCCAGCCCCCACCCCTCCCTGAGCCAAGATGGAACCCAGGAGTCCTGGCTCCCGCTCCCACCCCCCTCCCCGAGCCGAGAGAGAACCCAGGCATCCGGGACTCACCGTATTTCTTCACCTCGAACTCAGTGCTGGTGTTGGAGTCGAGCGCATTGGAGAATCGCGCCGTGATGCGCCAGGTCCCGGGCCTGGGAGGGGTGAGGGGGTGAGAGGGGATCGGGGCCCCCCCCATTACCCCCCAGCCCCCACCACAACCCACCTGCAGAGGCTGGACAAGGATGTTGGGGTCCCCCCTAGACAGGCAGATCCAGGCTGACAGGTTCACAGGGAGTCCCCCTGACACCCCAGCCCCACTCCTGGGGGGCACCCCCCCAGCAGGGGGTCTCCCAGTCTGGACCAGGCACAAGCCAGCTCTAGGAGGCTTCTCTGCCCCTGCCACCCCTGGTGCCCTCCCAGGACAATGGGGTGCCTCTGTCACCCCCCAGCTCCCCGGCCTTAGGGGTGTCCCGGCCTCCCCGCCCCAGCAGTGGGGTGCCCCCCCACTCACTCAGAGATGTCGGGGATCAAGAGATGGTCCGTGATGACCCAGTTCTGCGGGAACCGCTCGACCTTCCGCACCTGCAGCCCCTGGCTGTTCTGGAGGGCAGATGGGTGGGGGGCGGGGTCAGCGGGCGCCCGATCCCCTCCTACCAGCGGCCCCCACAGCCCCCTCCAAGGGGCCCCAACCCCTCATGGGCCTGATCCTTCCTCTCCCCCTCCCAGCCTCGGTCTCCCATCCCCTGCAAACCTCCCATGGGCCCGATCCTGCCCCTCCCCCTCCCAGCCTCGGTCTCCCATCCCCCACAAACCTCCCATGGGCCCGATCCTGCCCCTCCCCCTCTCAGCCCGGGCTCCCATTCCCCCCAACAGCCTTCTTCTCTGCCCCCCGGCTCTCACCAGGACAGTGATGGTGATGGACTCAGCCGTGGGGCGCAGCTTGTGGTTCAGGGCGAAGACTCTGAAGTGAACTGGGTGGGGGAACAAGACACCATGTGAATGGGAGGGGGCTGGAGGAAAGGGGGGTGCAGAGTGATGTGGGGGGCAGGGACTGTGAGGTAAGGGGGACCACAGGGGACCAGTGCCCATGGGATGCAGGAGCTGTGGGATGTAGGAGGCCGTAGGGGACCAGTGGCTGTGGGGCACTGGGGGCATGGAGGGCTGATGACTGTGGGGCATGGGGAGCTGGGGGCCATGGGGTGCAGGAGCTGTGGGGCATGGGGGCTGTGGGGCACAGGAGCCATGAGACACAGGGGTCCATGGAGGGCAGGTGCCTATGGGGCACGGAGAACATGGGGGATTGGGAGCTGTGGAGCATGGTGGCCGTGGGGCACAGGAGGCCCTGGGGGGCAATGGGGGGCAGGTGACTGTGGGGCTTGAGGGCCCTGAGGTGCGGGGGGCCATGGGGCACAGGGGGCCATGGGGTACGGCTCTCACCCTTCTGCCGGGGCGTGTAGACCGGCTTGTCGGTCTGGATGAGGAGCTGCCCACGCCGGCTGGTCCAGGCCAGTCTCAGGGTCTGGATGCCCGGGGGGGGCAGCTGGGGGCTCCGCGCGACCAGCTGGACATAGTGATCCCGGCGCAGCGCGGCCAGGCCACAGCGAGTCGCCAGATCCGGGGTCACCTGCGGGACGGGGGGTCAGCACGGGGGGCTCTCCCAGAGGCAGAGAAGGGGCGGAGCTCTCCCCAGGGGGCGGGGCTCTTCCCAGGGGCAGTGAAGGGGCGGGGCTCTCCCCAGGGGGCAGGGCTCTCCCCTAGCGGGCGGGGATCAGGCGCCCCCTACCTGCAGGCTGAGGAGCTGCATGTGGCCGTTCTCGGGGCACAGGCTGAAGAGCTTCTCGCCGGAGCATTTCTGCCGCATGTCCACCTCGTTCTGGAAGTACAGGGTCCCGTCGAGCTGCCCGGACACCCCCTCGGCCTGGAGCAGGACCCCCAGCTCCACGCCCACTGGCACCAGGCGGGGCGCCGCCATCAGCAGCCTGGAGGGAGAGAGAGATCGGCGGGTGCCCCTCACTCCCGACCCACAGCCCCTCCCCTCACAGCGCTGCGGCGCCCCTCACTCCCGACCCCCAGCCCCTCCCCTCACAGCGCTGCGGCGCCCCTCACTCCCGACCCACAGCCCCTCCCCTCACAGCGCTGCGGCGCCCCTCACTCCCGACCCCCAGCCCCTCCCCTCACAGCGCTGCGGCGCCCCTCACTCCCGACTCCCAGCCCCTCCCCTCACAGCGCTGCGGCGCCCCTCACTCCCGACCCCCAGCCCCTCCCCTCACAGCGCTGCGGCGCCCCTCACTCCCGACCTCCAGCCCCTCCCCTCACAGCGCTGCGGCGCCCCTCACTCCCGACCCACAGCCCCTCCCCTCACAGCGCTGCGGCGCCCCTCACTCCCGACTCCCAGCCCCTCCCCTCACAGCGCTGCGGCGCCCCTCACTCCCGACCCACAGCCCCTCCCCTCACAGCGCTGCGGCGCCCCTCACTCCCGACCCCCAGCCCCTCCCCTCACAGCGCTGCGGCGCCCCTCACTCCCGACCCCCAGCCCCTCCCCTCACAGCGCTGCGGCGCCCCTCACTCCCGACCCACAGCCCCTCCCCTCACAGCGCTGCGGCGCCCCTCACTCCCGACCCCCAGCCCCTCCCCTCACAGCGCTGCGGCGCCCCTCACTCCCGACCCCCAGCCCCTCCCCTCACAGCGCTGCGGCGCCCCTCACTCCCGACCCCCAGCCCCTCCCCTCACAGCGCTGCGGCGCCCCTCACTCCCGACCCCCAGCCCCTCCCCTCACAGCGCTGCGGCGCCCCTCACTCCCGACCCCCAGCCCCTCCCCTCACAGCGCTGCGGCGCCCCTCACTCCCGACCCCCAGCCCCTCCCCTCACAGCGCTGCGGCGCCCCTCACTCCCGACCCCCAGCCCCTCCCCTCACAGCGCTGCGGCGCCCCTCACTCCCGACCCACAGCCCCTCCCCTCACAGCGCTGCGGCGCCCCTCACTCCCGACCCACAGCCCCTCCCCTCACAGCGCTGCGGCGCCCCTCACTCCCGACCCGCAGCCCCTCCCCTCACAGCGCTGCGGCGCCCCTCACTCCCGACCCGCAGCCCCCTGCTCCCCGGGGCCCCTGCTCTCCCGGCCCATACCGGGGGGCTTGGTGGCAGGGGCAGACCAGGGCCCCCACGCAGGCCAGCCAGAGCAGCAGCCGCATGTTGCTCTAGGTGCGTCTCTGCCCCCGTCTGTCCCTGGGGGTCTGGGCTGCACCTGGGGAGATGTGGGGGTCGCTGCTGTTTATCTCCTGGGGTAATTATTAACTCGGCACGGCCCTGGCCTGGCTGCCAGTAACTAGGGGGGTGGCGGGGGGGGGGGGATGGCTGGACAGACAGACAGAGAGGGAGAGGATGGAGAGGGTGGACAGGAGCCTGGCCCCGAAGGACCCCTCCCCCCTCTAGATCTGGGGGTTCCCTGATGGGGCCCTGGCGTGTCAGCGGAGCAGCGTGTGGCCCCCCACAGTTCCCTCCTCCAGCCCCCCCCCACCTCCAGCCGGTCACTGACCCTGAGGTCTTGGCTGGGTCCCGCCCGCTCCCAGGTGCCAGGAAAGGAAACCGCGTGACTGCTGGGAAATCACAGAGTGACCCCTGCTCACCCCAGAGATCTGCCCCAGGGTGGCCCTGGGGGCTGTGCTGTGGGGCGGGGGCAGGAGGGGGCTCTCCCCCGGCAGACAGGGCTGGCCCCATTGCCCCAGGACTTGTGCCCCCTCCAAGAACCCCCAGGGTCTCCCCCAGGCAATCGAAGGAGGCAGGAGCTGAGCACCCTGGCCTGGGGGGTCTCTGTGGTGCTGGGGAGAGGGTGGTGGCTAGTAACAGGAGTGTGGGGGAGGGGAGATGGGCACTCGAGGGCCTGGGTGGGGGGAGATTTGAGGTGGGGGATGTGGGGAATCTGAGAGCATTGAAAGATCTGGCAATACAATGGCAGGGGGCTGTGGGTCGGGAGTGAGGGGCACAGGCCGGGCGGGGGGCTGCGGGTCGGGAGTGGGGGCACAGGCCGGGCGGGGGGCTGCGGGTCGGGAGTGGGGGCACCGGCCGGGCGGGAGGCTGCGGGTCGGGAGTGGGGGCACAGGCCGGGCGGGGGGCTGCGGGTCGGGAGTGAGGGGCACAGGCCGGGCGGGGGCTGCGGGTCGGGAGTGGGGTCACCGGCCGGGCGGGGGGCTGTGGGTCAGGAGTGAAGGGCACCGGCCGGGCAGGGGGCTGTGGGTGGGGAGTGAGGGGCAGAGGCAGGGCCAGGGGCTGCGGGTCGGGAGTGGGGGCACCGGCCGGGTGGGGGGCTGTGGGTCGGGAGTGAGGGGCACCGGCTGGGCGGGGGGCTGCGGGTCGGGAGTGGGGGCACCGGCCGGTCGGGGGCTGCGGGTCGGGAGTGGGGGCACCGGCCGGTCGGGGGCTGCGGGTCGGGAGTGGGGGCACCGGCTGGGCGGGGGGCTGTGGGTCGGGAGTGGGGGCACCAGCAGGGCCGGGGGCTGCGGGTCGGGAGTGAGGGGCACCGGCCGGGCGGGGGGCTGTGGGTCGGGAGTGGGGGCACCGGCCGGGCGGGGGGCTGTGGGTCAGGAGTGGGGGCACCGGCCGGGCGGGGGGCTGTGGGTCGGGAGTGAAGGGCACCGGCCGGGCAGGGGGCTGTGGGTCGGGAGTGAGGGGCACAGGCCGGGCCGGGGGCTGTGGGTCGGAGTGAGGGGCACAGGCCGGGCCGGGGGCTGTGGGTCGGGAGTGAGGGGCACAGGCCGGGCAGGGGGCTGTGGGTCGGAGTGAGGGGCACCGGCAGGGCGGGGGGCTGTGGGTCGGGAGTTGGGGCACCGGCCAGGCGGGGGGCTGTGGGTGGGGAGTGAGGGGCAGAGGCAGGGCCAGGGGCTGCGGGTCGGAGTGAGGGGCACAGGCTGGGCGGGGGGCTGCGGGTCGGGAGTGAGGGGCTCAGGCCAGGCCGGGGGCTGTGGGTCGGAGTGAGGGGCACCGGCCGGGCCGGGGGCTGTGCGTCGGAGTGAGGGGCACCGGCAGGGCTGGGAGTTGCGGGTCGGGAGTGAGGGGCACAGGCCAGACGGGGGGCTGCGGGTCGGGAGTGAGGGGCACCGGCCGGGCGGGGGGCTGCGGGTCGGGAGTGAGGGGCACCGGCCGGGCGGGGGGCTGTGGGTCGGGAGTGAGGGGCACAGGCCGGGCGGGGGGCTGCGGGTCGGGAGTGAGGGGCACCGGCCGGGCGGGAGGCTGTGGGTCGGGAGTGGGGGCACCGGCCGGGCGGGGGGCTGTGGGTCGGGAGGGGGGGCACCGGCCGGACTGTCACAATGGGACAAAGGCAGGAATCGCTTGTTGCGGATGGAAAATCTCGCCCACGATTCAGCTCTAAACAAGCCCATTGTGTGTCCCCGTCCGGGGCGGGGGGAAGGGGGGGTCTGTCTGGGCGCCCCCCAGTTTGGCCCTGATGATGTCAGCGGCTGGCCCCCCAACACCCCCGTGGGTGCAGGGAACAAAGCGGCACCGTCAGGGCCCCGGGTGCGGATTCAGGGGGGGCACAGGCGGGGCACAATGGGGCCTTTCTCGTCCAGGCGCCAGGGGAGGGGGGCGCCGGGTGCATGAATCAGTCGCGGAGGCCGAAATGCCAAGGGGCACCGGGGGTGGGGAGGCGGGACCCCACCCTGCTGGCTCCAAGGAGAGAGGGCTGGGGGGGTCCCTGATGCTGGGGGGGGAGGGGCTCTGGCTCTGGGGGGGGATTCCCTTGCTGACGTGGGAGGAGGGGATTCCAGCCCCCCCAACCACAGGAAGGCTCCGGGTTCAGGCCAGCTCAGAGGCCAGGAGGAAGGAGCAGGGCCGGGTCCTGGGACCAGCAGAACAGGTGAGAGCACATGGGGGGGTCTATGGGGCATGGAGCACATGGGGGGGTCTATGGGGTGTCCCTATCTCCAGTGCACTTCCCTACTTTCCCTAACAAACTCCCACACCCAGGACTCCTGGGTTCTCTCCCTGGCCCTGGGAGGGTGGTGGGGTTTGGTGGGTTAGAGCAGGGGGCGCTGGGAGCCAGGACTTCTGGGTTCTCTCCCGGCTCTGGGAGGGGGGTGGGCTCCTCAAGGTTCAGTAAAGCTGCCCCCTCCCATCAGGGGGTTTGAACAGGAAATGAGCCCCGGACTCCTGGGTTCTGTACTGGGCCCCGTTGGGGGAGGCGGGTGTCCCGGATGCCTGGGTTCAATAATTGTATCCTCTCTCTCCTGCAAGGAGCCCCATTGGAATCGGGGCCCCCCTTCTCAGAGTGCCGCAGCCGGAGTCCTCCCAACATGTCAGGGGTGCTGCCCACCCTGGTGGCTGTGCTGTGGGGGGGGATCCTGGGGGCCGGGGGACAGGGAGCCAAGCCAGAGAGGTGAGAGGGGAAGCTCTAGGGCGGGGATGTGGGGTCCAGGGGGTGTGGGGCCCTGGGATAGGGGATGGGAGGGATGGAGAGAGTCTCCTTCGGGTGGGAGGGGGCCCTGGGGTGGGGTCTGAGGACACAGGTGAGCTGGGGGGCTCTGAGCAGACAGGGGGCTCCGGGGGACTGGAAGGATATGCGGGGAGATGTGGGGGGTCCGCTTTCTCACCATCTCTCCCCCCAGCCGGGGTGTCTGTGCCCATCACACCCTACGGGTCCCCCTGGTTTACAACGAGACCTTCGCCAGGCCGCTGCACCAGCCCTACCTGACCCTGTGCCCCGGGGGACACATCTGCAGCACCTACAGGTACCCGGCCCCCCGCAGGACTCCTGGGTTCTCTCTCAGCTCGGGAGGGGAGCGGGGCCTGGTGATTAGAGCGGGGCGGGCTGGGAGCCAGGACTCCTGGGTTCTCTCCCAGCTCGGGGGTGGGGGGTGCCTAGGAAGCTGGGAGCCAGGACTCCTGGGTTCTCTCCCAGCTCGGGGGTGGGGGGTGCCTAGGAAGCTGGGAGCCAGGACTCCTGGGTCCCATCCCTACCCACAGGACCACGTACCGTGTGGCCCTGCGTCAGGTGACCAGAGACGTGCTGCAGACCAGAGCCATCTGCTGCCCAGGCTGGAAGAAGAGGCACGTGGGGGCCAACACCTGCGAGGAGGGTGAGTCTGAGGAGGGGGGGCCTGGCTGGGTGCGGGGGGACCCCCCCATCCCTGCCCTGTTAACCCTTTGACGCCCTTCTCCCTCCACAGCCGTGTGCCACAAGCCCTGCCAGAACGGGGGCGTCTGTGCCAGCCCCGACAGCTGCCAGTGCCGCCCCGGCTGGGGTGGGCGATACTGCCATGTTGGTGAGTAGAACCCAGGTGTCCGGGCCCCTGGGACCCCTTCTCTAACCACCAGGCCCCACCCCCCTCCCAGAGCTGGGAGAGAACCCAGGAGTCCTGGCTCCCAGCCCCCCTGCTCTAACCACCAGGCCCCACCCCCCTCCCAGAGCTGGAAGAGAACCCAGGAGTCCTGGCTCCCAGCCCCCCTGCTCTAACCACTAGGCCCCACCCCCCTCCCAGAGCTGAGAGAGAACCCAGGAGTCCTGGCTCCCAGCCCCCCTGTTCTAACCCACCAGACCCCACTCCCCTCCCCGAGAACCCCAGCGTCCTGCCCCACTGTGGGGGTCTCTCCTCTCTAGACATGGACGAATGCCGCTCGCCCGTCCCACTCTGCTCCCAGCGCTGCCTCAACACCCCGGGCAGCTACCGGTGCCAGTGTGAGCCCGGCTTCGCCCCGGGGCCCGATGGGACTGGCTGCCACCCGCTGCCCACCGCCCACACCGCCCCGCTGCCCACCGCCCCAGGTACGTGGGGCACCACTGGGGGGCGGGGCTGGGAGCCCGGACTCCTGGGTTCTCTCCCAGCTCGGCGAGGGGAGTGGGGCCTGGTGGTTAGAGTGGGGCGGGGGGGCTGGAAGCCCGGACTCCTGGGTTCTCTCCCAGCTCGGGGAGGGGAGTGGGGCCTGGTGGTTAGAGCGGGGCGGGGGGTCTGGGAGCCCAGACTCCTGGGTTGTCTCCCGGCTCTGCGAGGGGAGCGGGGGCTGGTGGGGCAGAGCAGGGGGGGCTGGGAGCCCGGACTCCTGGGTTCTCTCCCGGCTCGGGGAGGGGAGTGGGGGCTGGTGGTGTAGAGCAGGGGGGGCTGGGAGCCCGGACTCCTGGGTTCTCTCCCGGCTCAGGGAGGGGAGCGGGGGCTGGTGGTTAGAGCAGGGGGGACTGGGAGCCCGGACTCCTGGGTTCTCTCCCGACTCGGGGAGGGGAGCGGGGGCGCGTGCGTTGGAGCGGGGGAAGGGGCGGACTCCTGGGTTCTCGGGGGCGGGGCGTTGCTCGTTCTCTTTCAGTGCCTGTCTCCCCCCCCAGTGCGGGACCCCCCCGCCCCGGAGCGGCTGACCAGGCAGGTGCTGGAGCTGCAGCAGCAGATGGAGAAGCTGGAGGAGGTGAGATGGGCGGAGCTTAGGGGGCTGGGGGCGGGGTTACCGGCTTGGAGGGCGGGGCATGCAGGGGGTTGGTGTGATGATGTGGGGGAGAAGAGGGGCCGGAGGGAGTTTCGGGGTTCAGATGTGGGAGGTTCGGGGGGATTGGGGGACTGGAGATGTCGGGGAGTTTGGGGGCAGGAGCGGTTTGGGGGCGGGGGACGCTGGGGAGAGTTTGGGGGGCTCAGGGGGCGTCAGGGGGACTTGGGGATGCTGGGGGGAGTTTGGGGGGCTCAGGGGGCGTCGTGGGGACTCGGGGGCGCTGGGGGGAGTTTGGGGGGCCCAGGGGGGCGCTGGGGAGAGTTTTGGGGCCCAGGAGGTGTCGGGGGCGTTGGGGGGCTCAGGGGCTGTCGGGGAGAGTCGGGGGCGCTGGGGGAGTTTGGGGGACTCAGGGGGCGTCAGGGGGACTTGGGGATGCTGGGGGGAGTTTGGGGGCTCAGGGGGCGTCGTGGGGACTCGGGGGCGCTGGGGGGAGTTTGGGGGGCCCAGGGGGGCGCTGGGGAGAGTTTGGGGGCCCCAGGAGGTGTCAGGGGCGTTGGGGGGCTCAGGGGCTGTCGGGGAGAGTCGGGGGCGCTGGGGGGAGTTTGGGGGGCCCAGGGGGATCTGCTGGGAGTTTGGGGCTCACCCTCCCACGGACGCTGCCCCCCCCAGCGTGTGGAGCGGGCCCTGGGGACCCTCCGGCGGCTGCTGCCACCCCCCCTGGCCGAGCTGGGCCCCGACGAGGCCGCCGAGCTCTGGAGCCGCCTCCGGTACCTGGACCGGCTGGACTCGCTCAGCGACCAGCTGCTACTCCTGGAAGAGAGACTGGGGGCCTGTGAGTGACCCCTCCCCCTGCTCCCCCAAATCCCCCTGCCCCCCACGGCCTCTGAGTGACCCCTCCCCCTGCCCCCCAAATCCCCCTGCCCCCCATGGCCTGGGAGTGAGCCTTTCTTTGGGCCCCCCAAATCTCCCCCCCCCACTCACAAGCTCTGGGGACCCGGCCTTGGCGGGGGAGGGGATCTTCCAGGCTTGGAGCTTTGGCGGGAGGGGTTCGGAGGGGCTCCCCCAGTTTAACCCTTTCTCTGCCCCCCAGGCTCCTGCCAGGGCGGCAGAAATGGATTCGGCTACGAAGTGAACCGGTGACGCATCCCCTGCCTGGCGGAAAACTGACGGGGGTGGGCAGGGCATGGGGGGGGTCCCCCCCAGCGCTGTAAACCCTTGTTAATGCCTCTAATTTATGCCGGGAAGATGCTAATTAATGCAGATGAATTAAACAGTTAATTGGATTCCCACCTCCAGTCCCAGCGCCTTTATTTGGTGCAAAGGCCGGGCTGGGAGCCAGGACTCCTGGGTTCTCTGCCTGGCTCTGGGAGGGAAGTGGGGTCTAGTGGGTTAGAGTGGGGGCGCTGGGAGCCAGGACTCCTGGGTTCTCTTGCCAACTCTCCCTGCTCTCAGGGCCTGGCCGGTGTCTTTCCTCCCCTCATTGTTCTCACGTTTTCCGGGCCAGCCGGTGCCTGGGGCCCAGTGCCAAGAAGCAGCAGGAAGGGGGGGGGCAGAGGAAATGAGTCGGGGTGTGAATGTGGCGCCCAGCCCTTCCACAGATGGGGCCGCCCCTCGCTGCACCCCCCCTATCCCCCAGCTCTGCCGGTGCCTCTCACTCCCGACCTGCAGCCACTGCCAGCCCAGCCCCACAGATTCCCCTGAGTCCCCTCACCATGGCAATGGGGCTCTGTGCAGGCCCCACTATGGTTCATGGAGATGGGGCTCTGGCTTGTTGAATTTGGCACATGTGCCATTAGCCCACCCCCTCCATGACCCAAAACTATGACATCATCCTTTGCTGTATGACATCACACGCTGTGCCTGCCAGCCTCACAGGGCATGTGATGGTATCACTCTGTGCGTGATATCATCATCCCTGCATGATGTCACAGCCCTCTCCAGAGGCCACGCCCCCAAACCACCTGTGACCTCATCAGACTTTCCCCTGGCAGGCCCGACCATGGCGTGACATCATCCCCTGCGTGTGACATCACCAATCTGTGTGTAATGGCAGCACTCTCTGCCCCCCAGGTGATGACATCTTAACTCTGCATGACCTCAGTGCTCCACCCCCTCTGACATCATCAGCCCCTTTGCTCCCATGACAGCGCTTCATCTTTGTGATGTCACTGTCTCCCACGTGTGACATTGGGCAGTGACCTTAGAGACAGGGGCTGGAACAAAACTCGGGCCATGCCCCCTTTCCCTGGGGTGAGCCCCAGAGGGGAGGAGTCAGGTGGCCAAGGCCCCACCACTCTCAGGTGGATGACTGCCCCATAGTGGCCTGGTGATGGGCATGCAGAGTTGTGACAAAGGGGTGGGAATGCCTAAGTGTGCCTCAGTTTCCCTCCTTGGTACCCACTACTGCAAAGGTTTAATCTGCTCTGGGGGCAAGTGAGGGGCAGCGCGTGGGCCCTGGCGCTGTCTGGGGGCATTATAGGCTGGGACTGTCCCCCAGGGCAGCTGGAAAACCAAGGGACTCCCCCAGCCTAGGAGGCAATGCAGGGCCCCGGCTGGGGAGCGAGGGGGGAAGGCTGCATGGTGACAGGACCCCAGTTTGGGAAGGGATCCAGGGGCGCGGCCCAGTTGCTGCAGCAAGCCCCACAGATGGGCAGCTGTGGGGCACCGTGGGCTCAGCCTGCTAAAGGGTCACACCCAGTAACCTAGAAACAGAGCAGGGCCTGGGGGCCCGTTACCGGGGGAGGAGCTCCCAGTCCAGGCCCTGCCCACAGTGAGCTGGGGGGCAGACCTCCCAGCCCAGGCCCCGCCCCCAAGCCACCCACCATGACCAGAGAGAGGAGCTCCCAGGCCAGGCCCTGCCCCCATTGACCAGGGGGAGGAGCTTCCAGCCCAGGCTCCACCCCCACCCCACCTGCAGTGACCGCGGGAGGCGCCACAGGGTGGCCACGTTCTATGGTGTTTATTAAAAGCAGAACGGTCACGGGCGCAGGGACCCGACCCCCCCCAATAATGAGGGAGGGCATCCTGGGGAGATCCCTAGGGGCTCGGTGCCCACCTCACGCCAGGTCCCCCAAGGAGCAGCCGGGTGGGGGGAATAATTGGCAGGATCTTGCCCCCCCAAATTACAGACAAAGAAACAGTTAATAAATACATACCATGGCCCCCCTGTTCCTGGGGGCCAATCAGAAGCCAACACCCCCCCCCAAAATTTGAACCATGGAGCCCCTGCACAACTGAAAACCCCCCCATCATAAGCCAGGGTTCCTGGCCAGCCCCCCATTACCCCTTCTCTGCCCCCCACCAGCCCATCACCCCCACTCCCTCCCACCAGTCCCCATCACTGCAGCCCCCCATCACCCCTCCTTCTGTCCCCCACCAGCCCCCCATCACCTCAGCCAGCCTCCCATTACCCCTCCTTCCCTTCCCCCACCAGCCCCCCAGCCAGCCCCCCACTATCCCTTCTTCCCTCCCCCATCAGCCCTCCATCACCCCAGCCAGGCCGCAGATCCTGATCCCCTGCCCTCCACCCCCCTTCCTTCCTCTGATCCCCCCATCCATGGAGAAAATCCCTCCCCCCAGCTGGGGGGACTCCAGGGCCATCCCTCCCCATTTCCCCTGGGGTGGTTATGCCACCTTCCCACCCCCATCCATCCTGTGGTATCTCCACCTCTGGGGGCATCGACGGGGGACGTGACGCCCCCTTCCTGGGCAGGATCCATCCAGATTTGGGGGGCGGGAATAAACATCCGTCCCTCCCCAGACAAGATTCTTCCACTGATGAGTGAATCTGGGAGGGGGGGTTTGTCTCTCCTGTGTCCACTCCCCCCTTCCACATGGCACCGTCCATCGTGTCCCTCGCACTGTCTCCTTTCCACGGTGCGCCCCCAGCTGGAGGGCAGAGGGCATGTGGGGGAAGAACGAACATCTCTTCCACGGCTTCCTCCCCTGCAGCAGGAGGGTGGACTGGTAGAGTCCGTGGCTTCCGTGGCTTCCGTGGCCTGATCCGCGGCTTCCTCCCCAACAGCAGGTTGGAGTGGAAGAGTCTGACTTCCTTCCCTCCCCCTACCAGGAGGCTGGAGTGGAACAGTCCCTGCCTTTCTTTCTCTCCTCCCCTGAAAGGTTGAAGTGGAATGGTCCGCAGCTTACTTTCTTCCTGGGGGAGGTTGGAGTGGAACAGTCCACGAGGTCCTTTTTTTTTTCCCCGGCTCCCCCCTGTGGGAGGGAAGAATGGGTTGGTCCACAGTTTCTGTTCCTCCTCCCAGCAGGAGGCTGGAGTGGATCGGTCCATTGTTTAATCCTCCTCCCTCACTTAAGAAACTGGAATGGATCAGTCCATGGTTCAGGCTGGAGTGGATCAGTCCATGTTGACAGGGCAGGGGTAGGTGATGGTGGGGGAGCGGGAGGTACCAAGTGGCTAAGCTGGGAGGGGGGTGTCAGAATGCTGGGTTAGTCGGTCTGGTCCATGGCTGCCCTGCCTAGTGGGCGTGGCCGGTGCTGGCTCCGCCCACTCAGCATAGGCTCCGCCCCAAGTGGCTGGTCGGGGGGTCACTGCGGGGTGCGGGGGTCCTGGCCGGGGCTCAGCTCCCCCGACAGGCGGTCGAAGGCCTCGAGCATGGTCTGGCGCACGCTCTCCGTCAGCGCCGGCACCGCCTCCGGGCCCAGCCCCCGCGTGGGCATCGGCGCCAGCACCTGGATCAGACAGCGCCCTGCAGGGGAAGGGGGTGCGTGAGGGGGGCGGGAGAGCCCGAACTGCCTCCCACCTACAGCCCCACAGCTCCCTTCCCCCACAGCTCCCTTCCCCCACCTACAGCTCCCCGCAGGTCCCTTCCCCCTCTGCACGGCCCCCCACCTGGCCCCCTTCCCGCACCGACAGCCCCCACAGCTCCTCTTCCCCCACCTATGGCCCCCCACAGCTCCCTTCCCCCACCACACAGCCCCCTGTATGGCCCCCTTCCCCCACCTACGGCCCCCCGCAGGTCCCTTCCCCCCCGCAGAGCCCCCTTCCCTCACCTACGGCCCCCCGCAGGGCCCCCTTCCCCCACCCCACGGCGCCCACAGCTCCCTTCCCCCACCACACAGCCCCCTGCATGGCCCCCTTCCCCCACCTATGGCCCCCTGCAGGTCCCTTCCCCCTGGGGTCACTCACCCGTTGTGAATCTTCTCTCCTTCTTGCTGTAGAAATCGCGGTACGAGGACATCACGATGGGGATCACGGGCACCTGGGGTGGCAGGAGGGGGTTCAGAATCCCACCCTGCACCTCAAAGCAGCGCCCTGTGCCCCCGTATCCGTCATTCCCCCGGGGCTCTGCTGTCTCACACACAGCCCCCGTGTGACGTGTCGTGTGAAACCCGTGAGGTGCTGAGACCCGCTGGCCTGTTCCAGCGTGGGCCACGTTGGGGTGCAGGGAGTTGTGAGCTGCTGCTGCTGTGGGGGGGTTACTGGGACCGGTGGTGAGCCCCCCCCCAGGCGGGCGCTCCTCGACCCTGAGGGCTGCCCGAGCCCCATGCACCGGGGCTGCTCTGCTCTGCGACCCGGGTGCACAAGGCCATGCCGGGGGATCGCCCGGCCCCGGGACTCAGCAAAGCCCATCTGCACGTCTGGGCAAGTGTCTTCAGCACAGGGGCCGAGGGTAGAAACGCGGGGGGGGGCCTCCTGCGTTGGCCTTTCTCCTCCCCCCCCACACGGCCGCTGGGAAGATGAAGACACTGACTGAGGAGACTGGCCCCAGGCTGCAGGGAGAGGCCCGGGGGTTACGAATGTAACATCCCGTGGGGGGAGGAAACAGCTGAGCCAAACCCGCCCGCGAGGAGGTGTCAGCTTTAGCCGGTGCGCTCACTGGGCATTCGCTTCGGTAACGAGCTCGGCCCCACGGTGCCTCCCACGCTAATCACCTCCCGGCTAGCTCTGGAGTTAATAAACCTGGGTTCTATTGTCCCTAAAATGGGGTTTGCGCCGCGCGCTCGGGGGCTCCCCTCCGGTACAAAGGCTGGGGCGGGTCCTCCCCACAGCGAGGGAGGGGTGGGCGGGTATCGAACATGCCGGCCCAGCTCTGGGGTGCAAGGCTGGGGGCTGGGAGCAACTGGCTGGGGCCTCTCTCTGTGTGTGAATCGGGGGCGGCTCTGGGAGCCTTCATGCGACCTCGCCAGGTGTGGGGCTCCCCACGGGGCTGAGTGATCACAGCACCTGGAGGGTTTGCTGCTGGTCACTGGCCTAGCTCTGTGAGAGAGCCCGGGCTGGAGCGTGAAGGGGGCCCAGGGGTGCCACGGTCCCAGGCTATACCCCGGGAACCCTGTCACCCCCAAGTAACTCACTGCACCCTGCCCAGCCAACATGGGGCTGAGAATCTCTCCAGTACCCCCCTCCCATCAACCCTGCTATCTGGGCCTGCACAGCCAGGGTGGGGAGCCCCGGGTGGTGGGGGGAACATACCTGAGCCCGCACGGGGGAGGTGCTCAGGGAACGTACCTGGGCCCGCACGGGGGGGTAGGGGGGTGCTCAGGGGAATGTACCTGGGCCCGCACGGGGGGGTTGCTCAGAGGAACGTACCTGGGCCTGCACGGTGGGTGAGGGGTGCTCAGGGAACGTGCCTGGGCCCGCACGGGGGGTGGGGGGTGCTCAGGGAACGTACCTGGGCCTGCACAGCCAGGTGAAACGCCCCGCGTTTGAAGGGCAGCATGGAGCCATTGTGGTTCCTGGTTCCTTCGGGGAACACCCAGACCCGGACCTGCCAGAGAGTGTGGGGTGAGAGCGGGGACACATGCAGCACAACCCCCCAGCCCCCCCCACGGAGTCCCCCCACCTCCCACCCCCATGGAACCTCCCAAAACAGCCCCCCTGACACCTTCACCCCAGACACACAGACACTCCCATGGAGCTGTCCCAACCCTAACCACATATGCTCCACACGGCCCCCCCAAGCTGTGCACTCCTCCGTTCTCCCCCCCTACGTTGTCACGCAGCATGGTCTGCGCCGTCTCCGACATGACGCCGATGGCGTCATCCGTTTTCTTGCGGTTGATGAAGATGATGCCGCCGAGCCAGCAGGCCAGCCCCACGGTGCCCATGTACATCAGCTCCTTCTTGGCTATGGGCACGCAGCGGTCGGGCAGCACCTCCATCATCCCTGCGGGGAGCGAGGAATTAACGGGCTAGGAAACCTCCCACCACCAGCCGGCCCCGCCCACCTCCTCCTCCAGCCCTGCGGGGAGCGAGGGGTTAAGGGGCTGGGAAACCTCCCACCATCAGCCGGCCCCGCCCATCCGCTCCTCCAGCAATTTGGGGAGCGAGGGGTTACCGGGCTGGGAGCCCCGCCCCCACCAGCTGGCCCCGCCCCCACCAGCTGGCCCCGCCCACCCCCTCCTCCAGCCCTTTGGGGAGCGAGGGGTTACCGGGCTGGGAGCCCCGCCCACACCAGCTGGCCCCGCCCACCCCCTCCTCCAGCCCTTTGGGGAGCGAGGGGTTACCGGGCTGGGAGCCCCGCCCCCACCAGCTGGCCCCGCCCCCACCAGCTGGCCCCGCCCACCCCCTCCTCCAGCCCTTTGGGGAGCGAGGGGTTACCGGGCTGGGAGCCCCACCCCCACCAGCTGGCCCCGCCCACCCCCTCCTCCAGCCCTTTGGGGAGCGAGGGGTTACCGGGCTTGGAGCCCCGCCCCTACCAGCTGGCCCCGCCCCCTCCCACCGTGCCCTCTGTTGGGCTCAGCAGGGACTGCAGTAGCTGGGTGCTCCCCCTCCAGCGCAAGGCCCGGCCCAGCCCCCCGGCCCAGCCCCGCCCCGACGCACCCAGCAGGTCGAGGGAGCTCTGGTGGTTGGACACCACGACGTAGGGCTCGGGCAGGTTGAAATGCTCCAGCCCGCGCACCTCGATGCGGATGCCGTACAGGTACTTCACGTGGTGCAGCATGAACCGGATGATCCTGGGGGAGAACAGAGATGGGAGTATTGGGGGGGCTTCCCGAGCAACCAGAGCCTGGGGGTCAGCATCCCCCACCCCAGGGCTACATTCCAGCCTCGGGCTTCACTGAGACGAGGCCCCATCCCCCCCGCCAGCTACAGCTCTGCCCCCGCTATATCCCACCCCCTGAGCCCCCAGGCACCAAAACACAGCTCCCCCACACTATATCCCACCCCCCAGGACCCCCTGCACTGAGACATGCCCCCTCGCTATATCTCACCCCCTGAGACCCCCGGCACTGAGACACGGCCCCTCCCCCCACTATATCACACCCCCTGAGCCTCCGGGCACCGAAACACGGCCCCCTCCCCCCACTATATCTCACCCCCTGAGCCCCTGGACACTGAAACACAGCCCCCTCCCCCCACTATATCCCACCCCCTGAGCACTGAAACACAGCCCCCTCCCCCCACTATATCCCACCCCCTGGGACCCTCAGCACCTTAACATAGCCCATGCCCCTGCTATATTGCACCCCTCCCAAGCTATACCCCAGCCCCTAGCAGAGAGATGGCCCCCCCAGGCCTCCAGCCCCAGGACACTCCCCAGCCACCCCCCCCCGGCCCCGCACTCACTTCATGTTCTCCACGCTGCGGCCCCGCAGGGCACAGAGCGGGATGACCAGCACGGCCAGCGTCAGGATCCAGCCGTTGTAGAAGGCCATCTTGCAGAAGTACCTGAAGGAGGCGCTGCACTCGTAGAGCAGGGGCACGGCCAGCAGGAGCAGGGCGAGCGCCCACTGGGCCAGCGACAGCTCCATGGCCCTGCGGGGATACGGCCCGTCATGCAGGCTGCCAGGTGGGGTGGCGGGGGGCTATGGGTCGGGAGTGAGGGGCACCGGCAGAGCTGGGGGGAGCCCAGGGCTGGGCTAGCAGGGAGCTGCTGGTCGGGGATGAGGGGCAACGGCAGAGTTGGGGGGAGCCCAGGGCTGGGCTAGCAGGGGGCTTGAGGCGTGAGGGGTGCCAGGGCCTGGCGGGGCTTTGGGCAGGGAGTCCCAGGCTGATTTCACTGGCACAAGCCCAGCTTTTCCTGGCAAAAGGCCCCAGCCCACAGGATGGAACAGCCCGTCTGGGGCTCTCTGGAGCTGCCGGAACCGAGCAGGAAAGGAACTGGGGGCTTTGCCAAGCCAAAGGGAAAGTCACTGCGGGCAGAGCACTGGGGGGAGTGGCCGCAGACAGGGCTCGTCGGCAGCCAGTCGAACCACCTGGGATGTAAAAATACAGAGACACACACAGACACACCCCGATGCTCCCCCTGCCACGGACAGCTATGCGCGGGGTGTGTGTAAAAACCATGTGCATGCGGCAGATGGGAGTCACACGCCCCATGGGTGTGCACACACCAGGCCGAACACACACACATGGACTGTGTCTGCAGTGCATGTCCGCGTAGGCAGCGTGTAGCTGTGACAAAGCAGGAATTGTTTGCAGTGTTTTATGAAGCCGTGCGGTGCCTCAGTTTCCCCTACCCCCTGCACAGTGCCCAGTGAGTGGCCCGGGTACGCGACCACTTCAAGTTCACAGCGCGTGTGTGCCAGAGCGAAAACAGTACATGTTCACACCAGTGCCTCGTGTGCGCATGGGCGGGGGTACATAACAGCACAGTGCCAGCACTCGGACACCCACGGTTTGTCTGCAGTATGCGTACACACCGTTTGTACAATTACACACACTCACGGCTTGTCCACAGTACAGGTACACAACAGGTGTACAATTATACACACACACGGCTTGTCCACAGTACATGTACACAACGGGTGTGCAATTATACACACAGCTTGACTGCAGTATGCGTACACAGGGTGTGTACAATTGTACACACACACGGTTTGGTCACAGTGTGCATACACAGTGTGTACAATTATACACACACGGCTTATCTGCAGAATGTGTACACACAGTGTGTACAATCATACACACACAGCTTGTCTGCAGAATGCGTACACACAGTGTGTACAGTCGTACACATGGCTTGTCAGCAGAATGCGTACACACAGTGTGTACAATTGTACACACACGGCTTGTCTGCAGTATGTGTACACACGGTGTGTACAATCGTACACATACAGCTTGTCTGCAGAATGCGTACACACGGTGTGTACAGTCGTACACACACGGCCTGTCAGCAGTATGCGTACACACAGTGTGTACAATCGTACACACACGGCTTGTCTGCAGTATGCGTACACACGGTGTGTACAATCGTACACACACGGCTTGTCTGCAGTATGCGTACACACGGTGTGTACAATCGTACACACACAGCTTGTCTGCAGAATGCGTACACACGGTGTGTACAGTCGTACACACACGGCTTGTCAGCAGAATGCGTACACACAGTGTGTACAATCGTACACACACGGCTTGTCTGCAGTATGCGTACACACGGTGTGTACAATCGTACACACACAGCTTGTCTGCAGAATGCGTACACACGGTGTGTACAGTCGTACACACACGGCTTGTCTGCAGTATGCGTACACACGGTGTGTACAATCGTACACACACGGCTTGTCTGCAGTATGCGTACACACGGTGTGTACAATCGTACACACACGGCTTGTCTGCAGTATGCGTACACACAGTGTGTACAATCGTACACACACGGCTTGTCTGCAGAATGCGTACACACGGTGTGTACAGTCGTACACACACGGCTTGTCAGCAGAATGCGTACACACGGTGTGTACAATCGTACACACACGGCTTGTCTGCAGTATGCGTACACACGGTGTGTACAATCGTACACACACAGCTTGTCTGCAGAATGTGTACACACGGTGTGTACAGTCGTACACACACGGCTTGTCAGCAGTACACGTCACCATTTTGAAAGAGGGAGACAGGCCAACTGTGGCCACTATCGGGGCATTGCCCTGCTCTCCATCGCTGGGGAGATCGTTGCTAGAGCTGCACTGAATCGCCTGCTCCCTCTCGCGGAGGACGCGCTGCCAGAGCCCCAGCGCGGCTTCAGACCACTCACCATGGCACCACCGACATGATTTCCACAGCCAGGTGGATCCAGGAAAAATGTCAGGGACACCACCAGGAGCTGCATACGGCCTTTATCGACCCGACCATAGCCTTCGACTCTGTCAGCCGCGAGGCTCTGTGGAACATCATGTTAACGTTTGGCTGCTCAGGCAAATTTATCACCATGGTCAGCCTCCTCCATGACCGGATGACTGCCTCTCTCCTGTGCAGTGGCTCTGCCTCTGAGCCCTGTGTCATCCCAACTGGTGTGAAACAAGGCTGTGTACCGGCACCCCGCCTTTTCTCCCTTTTCTCAGCAGCTACAAAAACACTAACCCAAGAGCGTCTACCCCAGGACACTGGCATCCAGTATCGGACTGACGGCCACCTCTCCAACCTTTCTCATCTCCAGGCCAGAACTAATAGCGGCAACAATAACCAAACTCCGCTACACAGGTGATTGTGCTGTAGGTGCGCACTCAAAGGGGGACGTACAAACAGCCCATAATTGCTTCTCTGAAGCTTACAAAAGCCTCAGGAAGAAAAGGAGTACTTGTGGCACCTTAGAGACTAACAAATTTATTAGAGCATAAGCTTTCGTGAGCTATAGCTCACCTCATCGGAAACCTTATGCTCTAATAAATTTGTTAGTCTCTAAGGTGCCACAAGTACTCCTTTTCTTTTTGCGAATACAGACTAATAAGGCTCCTACTCTGAAAAAAGCCTCAGGCTGACTCTGAACATCGGCAAAACAAAAGTTCTCCACCAGCCAGTCCCCAGTCAAGCATCAGACCAGCAAGGAAGATCTAGATCATAGAATCATAGAAGATCAGGGTTGGAAGGGACCTCAGGAGGTATCTAGTCCAACCCCCTGCTCAGAGCAGGACCAATCCCTACTAAATCATCCCAGCCAGGGCTTTGTCAAGCCTGACCTTAAAAACCTCAAAAGAAGGAGATTCCATCACCTCCCTAGTGACACCACATTCCAGTGTTTCACCTCCCTCCTAGTGAAAAAGTTTTTCCTAATATCCAACCTCGACCTCCCCCACTGCAACTTGAGACCATTACTCCTTGTTCTGTCAAGTGGTACCACTGAGAACAGCCAAACTCCATCCTCTTTGGACCCCCGCTTCAGGTAGTTGAAGGCTGCTGTCAAATCCCCCCTCACTCTTCTCTTCTGCAGACTAAACAATCCCAGTTCCCTCAGCCTCTCCTCGTAAGTCATGTGCTCCAGCCCCCTAATTATTTTTGTTGCCCTCCGCTGGACGCTTTCCAATTTTTCCACATCCTTCTTGTAGTGTGGGGCCCAAAACTGGACACAGTACTCCAGATGAGGCCTCACCAATATTGAATAGAGGGGAATGATCACATCCCTCGATCTGCTGGCATTGCCCCTACTTATATAGCTCAAAATGCTACTAGCCTTCTTGGCAACAAGGGCACACTGTTGACTCCTATCCAGCTTCTCGTCCACTGTAACCCCAGGTCCTTTTCTGCAATGACGAAGAGAAAGTGGAAAATGTAGAATTCTTTGCCTATCTTGGCAGCCATCTCTCAGAGAGAGCAGAGAGAGACGTCGACATTCATCACTGGCTGTCTCGCTGGGCGTTTAACAATCACATCATCAGAACACACGAGACTTTTAGTTTACCAAGCGGCGGTAACCCCAACTCTACAACTGTGAGACGTGGGTGACCTACAGA
The DNA here is from genome assembly GCF_009764565.3 of Dermochelys coriacea. Classification (NCBI taxonomy): domain Eukaryota; kingdom Metazoa; phylum Chordata; order Testudines; family Dermochelyidae; genus Dermochelys; species Dermochelys coriacea. The sequence continues at coordinate 39,027,702 of NC_050081.1, read as the reverse complement.
AAACACCTGAACAACCTGGGACACCAGCCGCAGCACTTCCTTCGGAAGATCTTCAAAGTAATCTGGGAGGATCATCGCACTACTGCCCGTGTCTTCACAGAGGCCAACATCTTCAGTGATTATCCACCACCAGCTGAGGTGGAGCAGGCCCTGGGTGCGCATGCCTGATGTACGCTTACCAAAGCAACGGCTGTACGCCCAGCTCACCAAAGGAGAAAGGAAATGGGAAGGCCAAAAGAAACGCTTCAAAGACACCCGCAAGATAAACATCAAGAGACGTGGCATCGACACCACACACTGGGAGACAGCAGCCCAGGATAGGGGTAACTGGCCAAGACGTGTCAGAGGGAACGTCCACATTTGAGGAAAATCGCCTTGTCCCGGTCACAGAAAAACACCGGCAAAGAAAGGAAACACACGGGTCACGCAGCAATCGCAGGCCAGGCCTGTCTTCCAACACCACCCGCAACGTCTGCCAGCGAGCCTGTGGCTCATGGACTGGACTCCTCAGTCACCACAGGAACCATGAAAACTAAAACCTGTGAAAGATCCTCGAGGGATCGCCAACGAGTACACGTACATTTGGTGTGTATAACTGTACACACGCACGGCTTGTCCGCAGTTTGCGTACACACGGTGTGTACAATTGTACATACACACAGTTTGTCCGCAGTACGCGTACACACCGTGTGTGTAATATTGACTCCCCCGGACTGCACCTGTGCTGTACACACACACATGGGGGCGTGCCCTAGAACACAGACCGCACACCCAGGGCGTGGCTGCAGCGTCCACGCTCACGCGGTGTGCCCATAACGCAGGCAACGTCACCCCCCGCCGATCAGTCTGTCGGAGCGTGTCCCTTTACACGCATGATGCACTTGCACTGGCTGGGTGCTCACAAGCGTCTCTCGCACGCCAGATCTGCACACGCCGTGCATCTCTAATACGAAGGCCCAGTGCAGCTCTAAACACACTGTAAATTCACACACGCATGCAGCGTGTACAGATGGAGACGGTGCCAGATGGGCTCGCACCCGTGGTCCCTCGAGCCAACAGCCTGTGCCCAGCAGCCTGTAACCCCCCAGGGAGTCGCCAGCCCTGAGCTCTGGGGTGCCCCAGGGACCCTGCTCCAGCCCCATCGCTCTCTCCCCACTAGGACCCCTCCACGGGCCATGCCCCCAGAGATGCCCTAGTGCCAGATGCCATGTGCCCTGACCTGTGCCCACTGGCAGGGCAGGCAGATGGCAGGGATTCCCGGGGGCCGGACGTGCAGTTAGCTGCCCCCCTCACAGCACCCCCAGAGCTCCCAGGTGCGGAGGCTGCCCTGGAACCTGGCTCTGTTAGGGTCAGCACAGCCATCCTGCCCGCCCTTCGCTTGGACCCCCAGAGCACCACAGGGGGGATGGGAAAACCTCACCTGGCTTTAACACTCGCTGTCAACAGGAGCTGAGAGCCTGTACGTCCCCCCCGTCCTCCAGCTGTATACAACACATCTGCGGGGCGTGCAACACATGGTCAGCATACAGCCATGCCCCACGCCTGTACCTAACACACAGAGCATGCATCACACCCGTGGGGTGTGCAACACACGGTCAGCATAAAGCCATGCCCCACGCCTGTACCTAACACACAGAGTATGCATCACACCTATGGGGCGTGCAACACACGGTCAGCATACAGCCATGCCCCACGCCTGTACCTAACACACAGGGTATGCATCACACCCATGGGGCGTGCAACACATGGTCAGCATACAGTCGTGCCCCACGCCTGTAGCTAACACACAGCACAGATCACACCCACGGAGCATGCAACACACAGTCAGTATACAGACACACCCCACACCTGTACCTAACAAACACAGCATGGATCACACCCACGGGGCGTGTAACACACAGAGTACAGACACACCACACTCCTGTACCTAACACACAAAGCATGGCTCACACCGCGCCAGGCGCACACCTGCAGTGTGCACTAACACATTGTCTATACACATGATGTATATAATATGTTGACACTCTCTCACACGTGCTCTCACACACACACACACACACACGCAACACACAGAGTACATCATATTGTGTCTGTACACACACCAGGTAGTAATATACTGCTGCTATACGTACCCCTCCCCCCACATACACACAGTATATATTGTATACACAAACACGCAGGGTATATAATATTGTCTACATACTCACACACAGGGTTTGCACATAACACATTATCTATACAGCCAACTGCATGGTATGCGATATACACCCTGTGTGTGTATCTAGAGATAGTACAACACACTGCCATAAACACGCCCAGAGGATATATAATATACTGTCTCTACACACGCAGGCTAGGTATAGAATATCCTGTCTATACACACACACTGTCTGTAACATACCACCATACACACACTGTGTGCGAGTGTAACAGAAACACACACACTGAACAGCCATACGCTCTCAGTACTTGCCCAAATGCAGGGTGTGTATACAACAGACAGAGACCATACACAACCTCCCCCGTACACACCTCTCGCCCAGGCACACCAAGTTGTTTGGCTGGGAATTTCCTTTGGTTTAATCCCAGCGGGGTGACATCAAGGGCACGGCCCGGCTAAAAAGACCCGCTCAATGAAGCGGAGAACAAGCCAGCCGGGAGTGAGACAAGGAGAGGGAGGGATGGGGAATTTCCTTGCCTGGGGCTGGAAGAAAACC